>NC_044551.1:37377641-37679030 GCF_007565055.1 Rhinopithecus roxellana
TGGGACCTGGGTTTTTGCCCAGAGAAGGCACCTTAGTGTGGGGTCTTGGGAAGCCAAGATCTTAGTGGAGCCTAAGTGGTACACAACAGAGCAAGTGTGCTGGGGAGAAGATGGCAGTGGGAGGGCAAAGTTCACCACTGTAGCATTGACTATGCCAAGTTCCAGGGCCAATGGCTCTGCAGAGAACTAGCAAGGTCATGGGAGTCAGAGTGGTACAAGGCAAAGAGGACAGGGAGCCAGGACCCTGGGGTGCTGAGGCCAGCTCTGTTAATGAGAGTCTCTGAGCAAGTTAATCTCCCTATGATGCTTCATCTGCCACATATAAAGCTTGGCTGAAAATGTAATCATCTCTAAGGTCTTTTTCAGCTCTAATACCAAATGTGACTCTAGACTGTGTCACTAAGTGAATCTTGCTGTGCCTAAGTGGGTGGCTTAGAGTTAAGAGGCTCTTGACTGGAGAGCAGGCGTGACCTGAGCCACTGATCTCTCCCCTCCACATTACCCCTTCTCCTCGCCTTAATTCTCTTGATGACCAAGGGAGCTTTTAGCCTCTCCTTCTCTCATTTATCCTTTTAAGCAAGAGAGGAGGGAGGCTGCGTAAAGGCTTCTGGTAGCTCTCTCTCCCTCTCAGGATCCCAGGAGGGAGAAGATCAGAAATTTGATAAGAGAGAACTGAGAAAAGTTAAGGTCCTAGACTACTAACTGCAGCGAGGATAAAATCTCATCTGGAGATGGCCTGAGGACTGACTACAAAGTCTAAGGGAACACACTGGGTCACAGGCGCTAAGACATTTTAGCCTCTTGGTGCTTTGGTTTTCTCATCTTTAATGGGGACACAGGGGTAGACTAATATTTAATAGACATCTATGTTGACAGCAACTAGGCTGGGTGCTTTAAGTGTTATCTCATTTAATCTTCACAACAACCTCCTTTCAGGGGAAATATTATCTTCATCTTTCGGAGGAAAAACCAGCAGTGTAGAGGAGATAAATCACTTGCCCACTTATGCAGTTCAGTACTACTGAACTAGTAGTAAAGCTGGGCTGGGCATAGTGGCTCACGCCTGTAATCCCAGCACTTTGGGAGGCCAAGGCAAGTGGATCACCTAAGGTCAGGAGTTCGAGACCAGCCTGACCAATATGGTGAAACCCCGTCTCTACTAAAAATACAAAAAAAAAAAAATAATAATTTTTGTATTTTTAGCTGGGCGTGGTGGTGTGTGCCTGTAATCCTAGCTACTTGGGAGACTGAGGCAGAATTGCTTGAACCTAGGAGGTGGAGGTTGCAGTGAGCCGAGATCATACCATTGCACTCCAGCCTGGGTGACAGAGTGAGACTCCCTCTCAAAAAAAAAAAAAAAAAAAAAAAAAAATACAACAACAAAAAAAGAAATAGTAAAGTTGGGATGCACACCAGGTCTGCATGACCCTAAGTGTCAAAGCTGGTTCACTGCATCCTGCTGCCATTTTCTGAGAAGTCTGATTTCATCATCCTCCTGGCTCACTCAGCAGGCTCTAGTATAGATCATGGGGAAGGGAGTTGACTGCCTTGGTCCAAGTCTCATTTATTAATTAGCCTGGCATTTGGGGCAACTCACTTGACATCTCTGAGTTTTAGTTTCCTCATCTATATATAAAATGGAGGATTAGAATAGTTCTTACCCCATGTATTTGTTGTGATGATTAAATAAAATTACCTGTAATGGGTTTAAGTGCCTATGGCAAAGGCTCCATAAATTTTAGCTCTTATTATTAATAATATTATTATTCTTTCTTTTTTTTCCTTTTTTTTTGAGACAGAGTCTTACTCTGTCACACAGGCTGTAGTGCAGTGGCATGATCTTGGCTCACTGCAACCTCCACCTCCTTGTCCAGGCAATTCTCCTGTCTCAGCCTCCCGAGTAGTTGAGATTACAGGCTCCCACCACCACACCCAGCTAATTTTTGTATTTTTAGTAGAGACGGGGTTTTGCCATGTCTCGAATTCCTGACCTCAGGTGATCCACCCGCCTCAGCCTCCCAAATTGCTGGGATTACAGGCGTGAGCCACCGCACTTGGTCAATAATATTATTATTCTTAAACTGTATGCAAACAACATACAAATAAATCCTGTGGCTCCCCTGGATTTGTGGTTGGATGGGGTCTTCCGATAAATTCCTGGTGGCTTCAAGTGCCACTAGTGAAAGCTAATAAGTCATCCCACCATCATCAGAAAAACCATCCTGACCCCAGCATTTTGGGAAGCCAAGGTAGGAAGTGAGCCCAGGAGTATGAGACCAGCCTGGACAACATAGTGAAACCCTGTCTACACACATGCATGCACTCACTCATGTGCGCGTGCCCCCACACCCACACACACAATTAGCTGGGTATGGTGGTATACACCTGTGGCTCCATCTACTTGGGAGGCTGAGGTGGGAGAATTTCTTGAGTCCAGGAGGTAAAGGCTGCAGTGAGCTGTGATTATGCCACTCACTCCAGTCTGGGCAACAGAGCAAGATCCTCTCTCTCTTTGACTCTCTCTCTCTCTCTCTCTCTCACACACACACACACACACACACACACACACAAAAGAAAAACCATCCTGACATTTCCACAATTCACAAGGAAGGTTTATAATATTTCATCATTTGATCAATACCCATGAAGTAGGGAACACAGAAATGCTGACTACCTTCTTCATATGTAAATCTTGAGTCACAGATAGAAGTGGGACAGAAATCTTAAAAATTTTTGTAGAGATAGGGTCTTGCTGTGTTGCCCAGGCTAATCTCAAACTCCTGGCCTCAAGTGATCCTCCCGCCTCAGTCTCCCAAATTGTTGGGATTATAGGTGTGAGCCACTATGCCTGGCTCCCTTTAAAAAAAAAAAATTTCCAAGCCCAGACCTTTTATCTACTGTGTCATGGAGAATAAAAGTGGGTGAGTTTTATGGAGAACTGTGTCTCAGTTTTATATATATGTTATATATATGTGTGCATATGTGTGAATACATGCACATATATACATATATATGCATATGAATATGTAGATGGCTATATTAATGAGGAAAGGGCAAAGAATAGGCCCTGGAACTTTCCTATTGCAGGAAGGGATGCATTCAAGCTAGGCTCCATGCTTGTCCCCTCTGCAATTTTTAGAAATTTAATTTCTGGACTACAACTCAGAGTGACTCCCCAACTCTATCTATTTCAGCTCCTGGGCTGTATGTACCAGGACCAGGCCAAATTCATTCCTCTCCTGCAGGCTTTCTCCAGGAACTGGCGTCCATCAAACCCCATTGTGGATTTATTGAAATGCTCTCACCTTGGTGTGTTCCCTTCAAAAAGCTTACTCAATATGGGCTGCAGCTGATGTCTAGGAGCCAACAGGGTTGGTGTTAAGCATGAGGCTCTGGGGGGAGATAATAAACATGTTTCCACGCCCCAGTTGTCCGCCTTGCCACCTAGGTGCCGGCCTGCTGTTCCCACTCAAAACTCTGCTAGGCCTGCTGGCTGTGGAAGAGCAGCTGCCCACTCTCCTGTCCATTCCACGATACAACAGCGGCCTCTTGTGGCCATCACCAGCTCTACAGGGACTATTGTCTGGTGTGTCAGTGAGTTTCAGGGTTTTCTTCACTCTTTCCATTTATACTTAGTGAGCTCTACTGTGTGCCAGGCATGGTCCTAGACACTATGGACAAAGCAGTAAGCAGAACAAAGTCTTTGTTCTCCTAAGGGTGGGCCAGGTGGGCCTCAGAGGTGCCTCATGGCCAGTGTGGGGGCTTTGGCTTTTATTCTGAGAAGCGATTGGAAGTTTCTGGCTAGAAGAGTAGCACAATGTGACTTAAGAAAAGAAAAAAAAAAAAAAAAAAAAACCATGCTTGTGCCTGAGTCCTATCCCCAGAGATTTGGATTACACTGGTCTGAGATATGGCCTGGGGATTAGAATTTCTAAAACTCTCCAGGTGTTTCTAATGTGCAGCCAAGGGTGGGATCACTCTGGCTTCTGGAATACTGAACGGACTAAAGGGGCCAAGGGAAGAAGCAGGAAGTATAGTTGGGAGGCTATTGCTGTAACAGAGGTGAGACGTGTGACTGGCTCAGACCTCAGTGAAAGCAGTGAAGGTGAAGAGAAGCGGTTAGATTCTTGATTTATCTTAAAGGTAGAACTCTTAAGGTTTGCTGGTGGATTGGATGCAGGGTGTAAGAGAAAGTGAAAAGTCAGGATGACTTCCAGAGTTTTACTCTAAGCAACTCGAAGGAGGCAGTTTCCATTTGCTAAGGTGGGGAAGACTGCGCGAGGACCAGGTTTCACCAGAGAGGGGAATCAGGAGTTTGACTTCGTGCATGTTAATTTAGAGATGTCTATTTGAGATCCAAATAGAGATGCTAAAACAGTGTGTTCAGGAGAAATGTTCAGGCTGGATATCTAAGTTTATGTGCCATCAGAGATGGTATTTAAAGCCTTATGGCTGGATGGGATCAGTTAGGGAGGAAGCAAAGATAAAAGAGAGAAGTCCAGGGGAGCCCCCAGGGCACTCCAGTATAGGAAGGAAATAGGTAGAGAGCCAAGGGTGAGTGGTGCTCCAGGAACCCAAGTGAAAAAGTGTTTTAAGAATGAAGGAGTTATCAATAATCATGAGCTGCTGACTGGCCAAGTGAGATGAGTACTGAGAACTGACCACTGGAATTAGCAGCATGGAGGTCACAGAAGACCACAACACCATGGGAGGGTTTGGGAGAGGGGCAAGGGCCTCTTTGTAGAATGGGAGGAGAAGATTTGGGGACAGAGAGAATAAAAATTCTTTTGCAAAATTTCACTGTAAAGGGAGGGTGTTAGAGAACAGAATCAAGAAAGGTGTTTTTTTGTGTGTCTTTTAATATCAGAGAATTAACATGTTTATATTTTTGTTGGAAGAGATCCTCCAGCACAGGAAAAAATGAGTAGATACTTTAATAGAAACAGACATTTATTAAGCACATTTTTATGTTCCTGGCACTGTGTTTAATGCTGCACATAAATTATTTTTCCTCACATTTCTTTCTCACTACAATCCTATGAAGAGGTTTTATTATTATTATTTTTAACTTTTAATTTTTGTGGGTACATAATAAGTGTATATATTTATGGGTTACATGAAATATTTTGATTCAGGCATGCAATATGTAGCAATCATATCAGGATAAGTCCCCTCAAGCATTTATCCTTTGTGTTACAAACAAGTCAATCATACTCTTTTAGTTATTAAAAAAATGTACAACTAAATTATTTTTGATGGCAGTCACCCTGTTGTGCTAGCAAATACTAGGTCTTATTCATTCTTTCTTTGTTTTTTGGAGATGAGTCTAGCTCTGTCACCACCCAGGGTGGAGTGCAGTGGTGTGATCTCAGCTCACTGCATCTTCTGCCTCCCGGGTTCAAGCAATTCTCCTGCCTCATCCTCCCAAGTAGCTGGGACTATAGGTGCACACCACCACACCTGGCTAATTTTTTGTATTTTAGTAGAGACAGGGTTTCACAGTATTGCCCAGGCTGGCCTTGAACTCCTGAGCTCAGGCAATCTGCCTGCCTCTGCTAGGATTACAGTCATGAGCCACCATGCCTGGCCTCATTCTTTCTATTTTATTTTTTAATACTCATTAGCCATCCTCACTTCCCTCCCTCCCCCACTACCCTTCCCAGCCCCTGGTAATTATCCTTCTTCTCTCTTTTTTTGTTTTTGCTTTTTTTTTGTTTTCTGTTTCTGAAACAGTCTTGCTCTGTAGGAGATGGGTCAGACTGGTGGGAGAAACTACAGGGAAAGGAGCAAGCCTTCTGAAAGGTCGGAGGCTCTGCATAGCTTCCCGGGAGAATAGCTGAAGGCAGCTGTTCTCTGACCCTGAGGCAGAAGGCAAGGAGTAGGTACAAAGGAGTGTAGGGGAATTTATCTTGATCAAACTTGTTTACTTATGTTGACCAGGAACTGACCTTTGATCATCCACACAAGATGTTCCCTGAAAGGGGAACAATAAATGTTAATTACCTACAGGTTGTGTTGGCTCCAGGTTTTTGGCATTGTGCCTACACTGAATAAAAGCAAGCAGCTCCAGCTTCTCGGGACTGTTCTCTGGTCACTAGAGCCAGGCAGTCACCTAGTTGCTTATACTGCATACCTGTGTCTGAGTACTCATTTATTCCATCAGCAAGGGTCTGCAGGACAGACCTGGCATTGCTGTTGCCCAGGCTGGAGTGCAGTGGCATGATCTTGGCTCATTGCAACCTCTCCCTCCTGGGTTCAAGTGATTCTCATGCCTCAGCCTCCCAAGTAGCTGGAATTACAGGCATATACCACCATGCCCAGGTCATTTTTGTATTTTTAGCAGAGACATGGTTTTGCTACATTGGCCAGGCTGGTCTTAAACTCCTGGCCTCAAGTGATCCACCCACCTTGGCCTTCCAAAGTGCTGGGAGTACAGGTGTGAGTCACCACCCCTGGCCCATCCTCCTAATCTCTATCTCCATGAGTTCGATTGTTTTAATTTTCGGCTTCCACAAATAAGTGAGAACATGAAAAATTTGTCTTTCTGTGCCTGGCTTATTTTACTTAACATAATGATTGAGGAGGCTCTATTACTATCTTCAACTTATAGACAAGGGAGCCTGAGCTTTGAGAAAGAAATGAACATTTCCATAGACACATAGCCAATAAAATGGGAGAGCAGAGGTTCCGCCCTGGAATCCCCTTCAGAGCTAGAGTCCTTAACACTTGCTCTGCACAGCTCAGCCATCAGCCTTCCAGTATGTGGGATACCCTTTTAAATGCTTGAATTTTTAGTGTTCAGTTAGAAGGGACGAAATGACTCAAACGACCATCAAAGAAATTGACAACCAAAAGTAATCATGACTACGGCACTATCTTACAAGTCTCCAAGTGTCTAGAAAAGCTTCCGCAATTATATTACTCTTTACTCTATCATCCCAAACACAGTGTTGCTGTTGCACAGAGCTGTTTACTGCCTGGAACATCCTGGGCACTCAACCTGACCATGCTTGTAGTGATGTACATGTCTGCAGGGCACAGCCGGACCGATTCCATTAAACACACCCGCTCCTTTGTTGCCAGCCTTGATGCTCAGATGTACTCCCTTCCTCTTCCTCAGACCCATCCCTCTCTGCACTAGGCAGCATGACCTTCCCAGCACAGTGTCTGTGGATGAACACTGTTGGAATAGTCCATATCCTTGGTAAGAAGCCAAAAGAAACAGTAGCTAAACTAAGTTGAATAGTGTCCCCCTATCCAAATTTCATGTCCATCTGGAACCTCAGAATGTGACTTTATTTAGAAATAGGATCTTTGTAGGTATAATTAGTTGAGGTGAGGTTATACTGGATTAGAGTGAACCCTACTTTTGAACCTCAGAATGTGACTTTATTTAGAAATAGGATCTTTGTAGGTATAATTAGCTGAGGTGAAGTTATACTGGATTAGGGTGAACCCTACTCCAGTGACTGTCCATTCTTATAACAAGAGAAAACAGACACAGACACACAGGGAGAACACTATCCATGTGACAATGAAGACAGAGACTGGAGTAATCCAGTTACAAGCCAAGACATGCCAAGGATTGTTAGCAACACCAGAAACTAGGAAGAAGTGAGAAAGGATCCTTCCCTAGAGCCTTCAGAGAGAACATGACCCCTGTCAATGCCTTGATTTCAAAAGTCCAGCCTCCAGAACTGTGACAGAATACATTTCTATTGTCTTGAGCAATCAATTTTGTGGTAATTTGGTATGGTAGCTCAAGGAAATTAACATAGTACCCATTGGTCAGAACTTGGCAATACATCTGTGAAGAATTTTGTGGTACCCTCATGTGCCATGTACATAAATCAGTGCTGCACTGGATTGAGATCACCATTAAGAATGCATTAAGAGGCTCGGAGTAGTGGCTCACACCTGTAATCTCAGCACTTTGGGAGGCCGACATAGGTGAATCATCTGAGGTCAGGAGTTCGAGCCCAGCCTGGCCAACATGGTGAAACCCCATCTCTATAAAAATACAAAAATTAGCTGGGTATGATGGCAGGTGCCTGTAATCCCAGCTACTCAAGAGGCTGAGGTAGAGGTTTCAGTGAGCTGAGATCATGCCATTGCACTCCAGCCTGGGCAACTGATGGAGACTCCATCTCAAAAACAAACAAACAAAAAACACACCAAAAAAACCCAAAAAAGAATGCATTAAGGAGAGGCATAACAATGATACATCTGGGGGGGATCTTTGGAGATAATGTAGTTCAGCCAGCTTATTTTAAAGATGTGGAGAGTAAAGTCCAGGTAGGGCAAGGGGCTTGTCCAAGGTCACACGGCTATTTGATTGCAGGCCCCACATAGGTTTGGTTCATACTGGATCCTCTGTAACCTGGAATCCTGCTTGGCACTTAGCAGGTGCTCAATAAACATTTGTTGACTAAATGAATGAACAGAATGCAAATACACTATCTCCAGCTCAGGATTCCTTCAAATAATGTTCTCATGATACTTGCTAAGAGTAAAATTAACATTACTTGGTTTAAGTTGGCAATCACTTTTCTTTACATACTCAGGCTAATACCTACCAGCTACAAATTGATTTCATTTTGTTGAAAATGTGAAGGCTTCTTGGAGACTTAGCCAGAGAAAATGTCTAATATTGAAGCATAATGTTTTGTAGTTTTCCCTTTACCATCTAAAAAGGACTTTCTCGTTCCATTTGGACATTCCTCTTAATTGCTGAGTTTCCTAAAATAAAGTGCCACCTAAAATTAACTAATATTATACCAGTCCATTGACTGTAGTTATATTTAGCCTCAGGACTTGAAGATAAAATTTGACTGGTTGTTCACAAGGATAAAGGCAACATAACTAATAGCTACCATTTATTTGGCAACAATGATATGCCAGATATTCATTAAGCACTTTGTTATATTATCACAAATCTTCACAATAAAGATTAATAACTTTTACAGTATTGATTTTTCCCTTGTTGTCCAATAAGGCAGCCACTAGCCTTGTAAGAAGCTTTTTGGAGGCTGACATTAGCAGTGATATGTTCATGGTTTGGCAAACATATAGGAGGATGCTCTTCAGAGTTTTGAAACTTTGAAGAACGTATCTTGCAGATAAAGTCCTTCAAGTGTGCAGTGACATATCTCCAGAGATGTTTGTAAAAGCAAAAGATTGGAAACAAACATCCAAAATGTCCATCAAGAGGGGTTGGCTAAAGGGTACATTCCATTACAAGAATGCCGGCAAGTCACTCAAAAGACTCAAAAGAATGAGGCAGATCTATGGGTACTGGTATGTAAAAATGTCCAAGATATAGGATCTGTGGAGTATAGTCATATTTGTATAAAAATACAATTATACAGAATGTATATAGGAAGGGAGGTGGGAAGTAAGGATGGTATATTATTTGTGTAAAGTAAAGACAGGGAGCATATATATAGAAAGGAAGGAAGGAAGGGAGGGAGAAAATTCCTGGAAGGAAGCATAAAATACCAAATATATGGGTAGTATAACTAGGGAGCCGGAGGTGGGAGGCAAAGAAAAGAGTGTTTCTTTTTTAACCTAAAAACCTTCTACACTATTCATATTTTTAAACAATGTGCATGGATTAAATTTATAATTTAAAACTGAGTTATTTAAAAATAATAAGAATTTAGAGGGTATGTGACTTGTCATTAATATCCCTGGGGGCTGCAAAGAGACCACAAAGAAACCACCCAAGCTTATTTCTGCACTGATGCTCAGAAATGTTTAAGAAGTTGGCTCTTAGCATAATGTATACTGATACATGAAAGCTCAGGTTAATAACATGCTCAGAATAGACCAGGGATAGCAGCAGTGAACACATTCAAAGTGGAGTTGGCCAAGCTGTTAGAGGAAAGATATTCCAGAGAGCAAATGTTGGGCAGATGGATGGTGCAAGATGTTTCCCAAAATGTTACCAAGTCTCAAAAGGATACAGAAAAATGTAATATGTAACATGAATTCTTAATTTGCAAGGGGCCTCTTTTTCTCTTAAGGAAACATTCATTTCCAAATACTCTCTCCTGACTTAGTGTGTGTGAGCCACTAGATAGTAAGCTATACAATCACAGAGTGATCCTAATGTTTACTGATTGCTTTCTGAGCCCTCACAACAACCTGACGAGATAGGATTTTCACAAATAAGTGAAGTGATAAAAGTAATAAAAACTTGTCTAAGGTCACTTGGTGAGCAAGTGGGGGAGTCCTCTTTCGACCCTCCTACCTGCTAATAAAGTACGTGCATTTCAGCATTCTAGAGAGGTGAGGGTCCCCTGGGCATCATCTTAGTCTACCAGTAGTGGCCAAGGTGAGCCTAGGACTCAGGTGTCCATTCCCAGTGCGACTTCTTTCACCCTAACCATCTTCCCCTTAGATCTCCCAATATGTATATAGGTGTCTTGGACAACGTTGAGTGGAATTTAATTGAGGATATTACATGTCCAGTAATGTAACAGAACTCCAATAATGAGGTTCCTTTCTGAAAATGGCATTCCCCTAACCTGAATACCCACTTTTATTTTTGCCCTTTTCCCATGTCCTTGAGCACCACCTGTTAGTTCCATAGTCTATGAAAGGTGGGTTACTGAGGCACCACTTACTTTAACTTCATCTAAACCAAAAATATATATGAAAGTAAAGGTTCTTTAGTTATTTAGCTTTCTTCTAACATATATTTTGAAGTGTAACACTGATCATGTCACTCCTCTCTTTAAAACCATTTAATTTGTTCTTAGAATGAAGATAAATTCCTAGCCTCAACTTATGAGGGGGCTCTGCAATTGGCTTTGGCCATCTCTGAAATATCGGGAGCCATGCTGGTCTTCTTTTGTCTGCTCAAATGCACCTGCACCTTGGCTCTTCTCTTCTATGGCCTTTGTACATGCTTTTACATCTGTCTGGAACATTCTTCCCCTGAGCATCTCCTTCACAGCAATCAGCTAAAAGACTGCTGCTTTGCAGAGGCCTTCTGCAAGACGCTGGGTAGACATTTGAGACTCTTGTAACATTCGTACTTACTTGATCATGACATGTCTTCCCCAGGAGATTCTGGCCTCCAGAAGGGCAGGGACTACTACATTTATCACTCTGGGTTTAGCTGTCAGCAACCAGCCTGGTATGTGCTAGGTGCCCTATTAATAGTTGTTGATTAAATAAACGAGAGGAGAGGAAAACCTATACAACACACATAAGACAGCTTAGAAAGCCTAACAGTTTTACACATCTGTGATTGCAGAGCTTCTCACTATTTTATACCCAGACATAATAACATTGTTTATAATGATGTCACCGAGTTACTGACAACAGCTCTGTTCAGTATGTTGCCAGAGAAGGTGGTACTGAAATTCATTGGAAAACTATTTCTGTTAAAATGTTCAAATTGAAAAATGTCTTCTTCCAATGGGAATATTAACTATCTGAAAAAACAAAACATTTAGCAAAATACCTACTGATGCCAGATGAAGTGTTACTGTATTTGAATTAATGTAAGCTGTATTTATAAATTTTTATATTGCAGATGGGTACATTTTATTTTTCTCCACTTTACTCAGTCCCCAGGAGGTTCATGGATAAGAAAATAAATGAAGCCAGGTATGGTGACTCATGCCTGTAATCTCAGCTCTTTGGGAGGCTGAGGTGGGGAGATCAACTGAGGTCCAGCCTGGCCAACATGGTGAAACCCTGTCTCTACTAAAAATATAAAAATCAGCGAGGTGTGGTGGTGGGTTCCTGTAATCCCAGCTACTTGGGAGGCTGAGGCACTAGAATCACTTGAACCGGGAGGAGGAGGTTGTAGTGAGCCAAGATCATACTACTGCACTCTAGCCTGGGTGACAGAGTGAAACTCTGTTTCAAAAAAAAAAAAAAAAAAAAAAAAAAAAAGGCTGGACACGGTGGCTCACCTCTGTAATCCCAGGACTTTGGGAGGCCAAGGTGGGTGGATCACAAGGTCAGGAGATTGAGACCATCTTGGCCAATGTGATGAAACCCGTCTCTACTAAAATACAAACAAACAAAAACAAAACAAAAAAACCATTAGCTGGGTGTGGTGGCATGTGCCTGTAATCCCAGCTACTTGGGAGGCTGAGGCAGGAGAATCACTTGAACCCAGGAGGCGGAGGTTGCAATGAGCTGAGATTGCACCATTGTACTCCAGCCTGGCGACAGAGCAAGAGTCAGTCTCAAAAAAACAAAACAAAACAAAACACACAAACAAAAAACAAAAAAAAGAAAAAGAAAAAAAGAAAATAAATGAAATTCTTTCTCCATTAGCTTGTCATTGCCATTTTCAAATGGCTTGCCCATAAATTCCAATATTTTTCTCAAAATAAAGTGGTAAAATCTTTAGTCTTTTATTTTCTTACCCACTTCCTTTGTGTTCCAGAACAGCTAAGTAGATTACCTTCATCTTCATCAAGTAAAAAGGTACATTGAGGCCTAGGTGCTAAATGATTTCCTTAATGTCACATAATTTATCAGTATTGACCCATCCACTACATCTGATGATGCAACAAGTATTTAGTGATTGCCACCTTGGTGCCAGGCTCTGTTTTAGCTGCAGGGAATATAAGATAGGTAAGGTCTCTGTTTTAATGGAGCTCACGTTTTAGATGGGGGAAATAGAGAATAAACAATAAATTAAAAAATTAATATCAAATACTGACAAATACTATGATAAAAATAAAGGAAAAAAAAAAGAAAAAGAGGGTATTAAAACCTCATCCTAACCCCAACCTAGGAACACCTACTTTAGTATGGTCAGGGAGGCCTCTAATGGTGATAAGTAAGCTGAGATCTGAATTCTGAATGCTCAGAAACATCTGGGGAAGATCATTCTAGGCAGACGGGCAGCATGAAAAAGGTGGGGTTTTTTTTGTTTGTTTTTGTTATTTTTTGAGATGGAGTCTTGCTCTCTCTCCAGGCTGGAGGGCAGTGGCGCAATCTCGGCTCACTGCAACCTCCACCTCCTGGGTTCAGGCAATTCTCCTGCCTCAGCCTCCTTAGTAGCTGGGACTACTAAGTCCATGGTGCGTGCCACCATGCCCAGCTTTTGTATTTTTTAGTAGAGATGGGGTTTCACCATGTTGGCCAGGATGGTCTCGCTCTCTTGACCTTGTGATTCTCCCGCCTTGGCCTCCCAAAGTGCTGGGATTACAGGTGTGAGCCACTATGCCCAGCCCTGAAAAAGGTTTTAAGGTGGGAGCAGACTTGGTGTGTATGTTAGAGGAACAGCAAGGAGGCCAGGGTGGCTGGGATATAATGGGTGAGGTGGAGAGTGGTGGGCAATGAGTTTGAACCCATAGGAGACAGCCAGTTCATATTAGCATCCTGTAGGCCATGGCAAGGAGGATGGATTTTCTTCTGAATTTTTTTTCAGTGAGGATAAATACTGTGACATGACATGATTTATTACTTTGACAATTCATTCCGGTGGCAGTGTGGGGAATGGATGACCTGGGGACAAAAGTGGAAGCAGGAAGCTCAGTAAGGACCATCAAATGGTACATGTGAGAGATGGCAGGGTCTTGGGCTAGAATGCTATCAGTGGAGGTAGGGAGAAATGGATAGATTGCGTATGTTTTTTGAAGTGAGACAACAGGACTTGGGGACATAACAGATGTGGAGAGTAAAGCAAATAGAGTCAAAGATGGTGGTTTTGCTTGAACAAACGAAATGATGGTGTCATTTACTGAGAGAAGACAGCACGCGTGATAAAGGAAAGGAATAAAGAATTCTATATTTGACATATTAATTTTGAGATTCCATGAGATGTCTGGCCAAGTGGAGATGTCAAGTAGGAAGGGATTAGATCTACAAGTCTGAAAGGCTACATTTGGAGCTGCAATATACCTTTGGGAGTCATCAGTGTGAGGATGGCATTTAAAACTTTGGAAGTAGGTAATGCCACCAAGGAAGAGTGCTATGGAGAAGGGGTGGCCATACCTCCCAAGCCTTCATTCTTAATTCTCACATCAACTGATGGACATAGTTATAGACCACAGGATAAGTTCACTCCTTCTGTTCCATTAAATGCAGCAAACATTGTCTTTTCTGTATGAAAGGTGCCCTAAGATACAGAAGCTACAAAAATAGGTGCTAATATATTATGCCATCTGTCAAGTTGCTAAAAAAATTGGTAAGGAGAGAAAATTCTAATGGAAAAGGTAGAATACGTTAACGTATTTGCAAGGGAGTGGGGAGGATCTTCAAAAGATAAATTTGGTAAGACAGGATCAGAACAGATCTTGGAGCGTCAAAGAATTAGATTTTTCCTGCTTACAGAACAGGGCACCATTGAAAATTTCTGATTTCCATGATCCCATTAACACTTTTCCTTCTGCATCCATGAATAATTCATCCTTCCATGTCTAGCTCAAATCTCACCTAGTCCATAAAGCATTGCCTATTCTCTGCTCACATACTCTTTTCATCTTTAAGTCCTCCTGCACTTATTGTCTAGTGCTAATCCATTTAGCACTTGATACACTGACTCTTTCAGATGGTTTATGACAGGAGCATCTTATTTTCTCAACCGGTCTGTAAATTCCTTCTAGGCAGGATTTGACTTAAATCCATAGCTCGGGCTCATGGCTAGGAACACAAGCCCTCAAATAATCCCTGTTGTGGTAAGTATCACCTCTTCAGGGAATTCTTCTCTGACCTAGATGAAGCTCTTTTGTTCTAGGAGTCTATAGAATAATTTCCTTTAGCACACTGCTCAGTTTTAAACTATACACTCCCATATGTCACTATGTGAATTGGATCTGCTTTCCCATAGGATGTAAGTCCCCAAAGAGCAGAGGTCATGTTTAGTTTTGCTTGTGGTTAGTGTTCCCAGTTTGGCTGCAACAAACATCTGCTAAAAATTAAATGAATACGCGTGAGCTTAGGTGTTCAAAGGATGAAAGGGCTTTAGAAGAGTGACCTCAGGAATGGTCCAATTGTCTGTTTATAGTTTCTGAAAGACTGAAATCCACAATGAAAAACTGCTACATGAGTGGGAGTGTCTTCTGATGAACTCCCTTCTGTTTACGGACAAACTATTTCCCAGAGGGTGGCCTTCTATCTGAATGAGGCCCCTTAAAGGCTGATTTATCCTCACTTAGGACACTTGAGTCCTCCCTATGGCATAGCTGAGTTGGAGGCAAAGCAGAGTGTTCCCAACTGTCAGGAAGAATAAGCATGCTGGCAGCAGCCTCAGATCCTCTAGGCAGATGGAGTGACATATGTGTATTTACATATATATATTTCCTAATCAATAGGTTCCAGCAAAAACATGAAAACTCAAGAAAATGATTGGAATTTAAGGGACTCTGAAGGAGTTTAACTCCTTAAAGAAAATTAGGGCCAGGTGCAGTGGCCTTCATGCCTATAATCCCAGCACTTAGGAAGGCCGAGGCGGGTGGATCACTTGAGGTCTGGAGTTCGAGACCAGCCTGTCTCTGCTAAAAATATAAAAATTAGCTGGGCATGGTGGTATGCACCTATAGTCCCAGCCACCCGGGAGGCTGAGGCAGGAGGATTGTTTGAACTGGAGGTCAAGGTTGCAATGAGCCAAGATCGCGCCATTGCACTCCAGTCTGGGCAACACAGCAAGACTCCATCTCAAAAAAAAAAAAAAAAAAAAAAAGAAATCAGCGTAATTTTTTTTTTAAGCTGCAGATGACTTTAGGAATAAAAACTAAGAGTATGCTTGAATGATCAAACTTTCCCCACCAAATATGTAAATCTTCTTTTCCAAATGATGTACTTCTAGCATTTCTTCTAAGAAATGCATTTCCCGGGCCAGCCAAAAGGAGCTTTGAAATCTTCTAACCGTATTTTTGCTCCCCCTGCCTGCTTCTGTGACTGTCTCCCTTCACTAGACACACAGGCCTACTTCTTCTGTTTCTCCAACAGGCTGACCTTGCCACTGCTCTTTCCTCTGCCTGGAGTACCCTCCTAACTTTTGAATGTCTTGGTCCTCATAATTTGGGTCTCAGCACAATGCCCTTTTTGAAGGCGGTTTTCTGACCCCAGTGAATGGATATACACTGCCAGTCACTCTCTGTACACTGTGGAGTCCCTGGCTCATGGAAGAACACTTGGCATATAGCAGGTGGTCAGTAAATACCTGTTAATGAATAAATAGGTTAAGAAGAGCCAATTATGCCCCAGCAGAATCTGATAACCTGTCTGCCGTTTGAGCTACGTGTACTGGAGACAACAGAAATGATGACTTGAAGATTTAGCTTAGCATTTATTGCTTCTGATTGTTGTTTTGCGCATGCATGTGATCATCTTCAAGGAACATGGTTTGCAATTTCATCCACCACAGAACCACATTTTGCTCCTGTCATTCATGTGAAGCTGACCTTGTCACACACTGCTTATTGCCCACAACCTCCCTTTTTCCTCCTTTCTTAATTACGGAAGCCCAAACTTTGTGACAATGTGTCCAGTTAAAAATAAACACACTCCTCTCCGCAGGCTTTCTTACAGTACAGCAGGTAGCCACGTCTCCTAGTTCTGGCTGCTGCACAGCAGAAGTTGGGTGAGGCTTCGGGAAAGCTATCACTTTCTCGTTAAAAAGGTACAAACTCAGCTGCTGTGTCCTTTGTCCTTTGACCTTCTACCCTTCTGTCTGGAATGTAGATGCGATGCTGAAGGTAAAAGAGTCATCCTATGTAGCAGGTGCTGTCAGTGCTCTGCCCATAATTTGTTGACACTCACCATTCTATTTACCACAGGCTTCCTGTTGAAAACTCCTGTTCTCTACCCGAGGGTTTTTGCTAGCTGCAGAATCATGCTGAGCCTGTAGACGGCAGCCTGAAAGTGCCGGGGGTTAGTGACCCTGGGAGCAGCCTTTAACTAATGACAGATGGTAGTTGGTGGATAAATATCCCAGCTCTTTGGCCTTGAGGTGGGATAACTCTGAGGCATTAGCTACATACACCTGGGGCAGAAAGAGCTCCCTGAGGTCCCGAGTGGGAATGAACACTAGTTGCCCACAGCAGTAATCCACTCATTAACACACCCTGTGTGGGCTTTCTTCCTTTGCCTGTCTCACTTCCCCATTTCCCTACCTTCCTGGGATCACTTCCCAAATAAACTACCTGCATGTGAATCCTTTTCTCAGGAACTCCTTCTGGGGGAACCCAAATTAAGACATCTTGTGACCTTGAGGATGAAAGCCACATGCTAAGGACAGAGAGTGGTCTAGAAAGAGCCGAGTCCCTCATGCCAGTTCTTACGCCCCTGCACCAGCCTTGGACTGCCTCTCTCTGGATTTGAGAAAAATAAATCTCTTAGCTATTACAATAAGCCACCACAATCAGGTTTCTATGGCATGCAGCCAAATGCAATTCTGAGAGGTGTGGAGGAATTTTTAGTTGACCACAAATGCAAATATAGTCATCAGTTGGACAAGGCAAGGCTACTAACAAAGCTGACACCGGCTGCATAACTAGCCCATTACAGTGTGGTAGATCAGAGCTAACAGTGTTTGCTTACCGGTTGCTATATTTAATCCTTGTGTTAATTCTGTGAGGTAGACATTATCAATTCCATTTTACTGAAGCCGAGAAAGGCTGAAGCCCTTGTCCATGGTTACAAGGCTAGGGGTGAAATCAGGATTTAAAGTCCAGCAATGTTTTGCCATAGGGAGATAAAGGCTAGATTTTCATTCTAAGGAGTCTGTGGCATTTAAGTAATGAGTTTCACCTCCCATCTGTTGCCTTTGCGTTCTCCTAACCTTGTGCTTTTCCATGCATTAACCATCACCACTCTT
Organism: Rhinopithecus roxellana; assembly: GCF_007565055.1. NCBI lineage: Eukaryota > Metazoa > Chordata > Mammalia > Primates > Cercopithecidae > Rhinopithecus > Rhinopithecus roxellana. Next base: position 37,395,439 of record NC_044551.1, read on the forward strand.
CATCCTGATGGGACTGCAGACTTTTGCTTCTACCAGAACTAACCCTCCTGCCCGCCAAATCTCACCATAAACTACACACTATAATCACAAGCTCTTTTAAAATGTACCAAATCCTCTTTTTTTCCTCAAGCTCTTGCCTTTGCCAAGAATGCTTTACTTCAGAAGAGTAAATTGCTGTATTTAGGCCTAGGGAGGATAGTCTGGTATCTGCAGGCCCGTTGTGGGCAGGATATCCATCTCAGTGTAGCTCATAGCACTGAAAACATACACAGTGCTTAGGTGTAAATATTAGTAAGGTCAAAGTAGATTCCAGCCATACTGGCTCCTATGCTGCGGGCTGTGGCTCATGATTGCAAACTCAGCAGTTTGGGAGGTCCAGGCAGGAGGATTACTTGAGATCAGGAGATAGAAACCAGTCTGGGCAACATAACGAAACCCATTTCTACATACACACACACACACACACACACACACACACACACACACACATAAATTAGCCATATGCATTAGCGTGCACCTATAATCCTAGCTACTCAGGAGGCTGAGGCAGAATTGCTGAGCCCAGGTTGACACTGCAGTGAGCCATGATCATGCCATCATACTCTGGCCTGGGTGACACAGTGAGACCACCCTCCCCCCCAAAAATTACCCATTTAAAATCATTAACATCAAATTTCATCAAACATACAAATTTCATCAAACATACAAATGAAACATACTCTATAGAAAATTTCAAATAGACTATATACTCCATTGAACGTTTAATAAATTATATTCAAGTATGACTTTTTTTAAAAAAAGAGACAAAATTATAATGCAAATATTTATTAAAATGCCGACAATTTAAATATCATCTGAATCATATGAAATACTTTCGTGAAATGCATTAATGAAAATCTAGGAGTTTCTATGTAAGGCTGAGCATTTTCAACATTCCTGCCCTAGATAAGAAAAGAATGCATTCTCTTACTGGTACTCAGGAAGTATTTATGCAATACACTTGGGTTCTACTTGCTGGTGTGTGGAGACAAGGCTAGCACCCATGACTGGCTGGGCTCTAGAAAACAAGCATGCAGTGCTCCTGTGCCATCTGGGACCCAAGAGACAAAAGTCTATCTAGGGTGATGCTACATGCAGAGGGTGAAGAGGACTATACCAACAGGCTCACGTGTCTGGAAGAGCAAAAGGAAAGCCGTGCACAGATATTGCTTTGACCTTAAGATATTTGTTAAGTGAGGCAAAAAAGAAGCCAGGAGTCTTCTCAAAACTGTTCCAGGTCTGCAATTTCCAAGATATTTCTATCAAGGTACTTGGTAGAAAGTACAAGGTACTTTCTAATACAAGGTACTTGTATTAGAAAATACAAATGCGTGTTGGCCCTTACTCAAGAATTAAACCATCATAACATATACCTACACAATTTGGAGGACAGGCAGTTATCAAACAGCCTATAAACTCAAGTGGGGCATCACCTCAATTGATACCTGTCTATCTGGCTTCAGCTGGTAAGGAATCATAAAGATGTTCAAATGTTGATTTTTAGTGAATGTATTTCACAAAGCTACCATTTCATAAGGACAATAATGTTCACTATATTACAATACATGACAAAATTTACAAATGAGATGACAGAGTTATTTTAAATACATTTTGTAAAGGCATTTTCCACTAACTATAAAATCCAGTGGGACAAAAAGATAATTACACTATAGTTACCATCAAGACTTTCAGACTGTAGTTGAAGTTCAAAAGGTTAAGGATTTTACAAAAAGATAACATGAGGCTTAATTATATGTGAAGAGTATTTGATTAGATACAGAAAATATTAGTGTGGTTTTCTTCCTCTTGAAAACTAGCTTTATGAAGTAATATCAACTCCATTTAAATTTTGACCTACTTTAATTCCTCATCAATGGCACCATAAGCTGGTACACTCAAAGTAAACCAGTTACTTTGGCCACCAAATTAGGCCACCTCTATGTTTCTAAAATAACCAGGATACAATGGCGTAGCCTGCATTTAGTTACTATACAGTATTATGCAAACTTACAGATTTTAAAAACATTTCCTCCATTTTTCCAAAGTTCTGTTTCTTAGGACTTTGATTTTAAACATGTCTACCTTAAGGTTCCAAATAATAATGTCTCCTACGAGAACACGTGGGGTAAAACCATTCTCTAATCTGACAAGCTATATTCTAAGAGATTACCGCAAACCTGCTACGTTAGGACAGGGTTGAAAGTACTATCTGAAATCTGAGGGATGTTTAGAAGACTGACCCCAGACAAGGGATTTAAAATTTCTTCTGGCCAGGCACAGTGGCTCATGCCTGTAATCTCAACACTTTGGGACGTGAGGCAGGAGGATCATTTGAAGCCACAAGCTCAAGGTCAGCCTGGGCAACAAAGTGAGACCCCCATCTCTACAAAAAATAACAAAAATTAGCCAGAAAAGGTGGTACACACCTGTAGTCCTAGCTGCTTGGGAGCCTGAAGCAGGAGGATCGCTTGACCCCAGGAGTTGGAGGCTGCAGTGAGCTATGATCTTGCCACTGCACTCCAGTCTGGGTGGACAGAAAAAAAAATTTAATTTTTCAAGAGAAGCACTGTGGGAAGGGAAAAATGTGTTCCATAATCTAGGATATGTTCAAGAGCCTTTGCTCTCATAGCCAAATATATAAAAACAATTTTCCTTAAAGAAATATCAGTCTATGAGCCAAGGCAAGCTTTGGCTAAATGATTGGTTAGCTTTTATTTGGCTCTAGAGGTTCCCATGGAAACAGCCTGAGAGACAGAAAAGGCAGCATTATCATCTTTATCCATGATGCCATCTGATAAAACTGCACATTGATTCATTCATGTTATTCAGAGCAGATGTATTACTTCTGATAAGCCTGGACAAAGGGAGGCATGAGTTTTATCTGGTCACACTTTGAATTTCCTGCCTCTGTCTGAAACCTTAAATTAAAATCCCAATAAAAGCTCCTCTGAACATTCCCTCAGAAGCCTGTAGCTGAAGTAATGCTTCAATAATCAGAAGTCAAATGAAGAAACGTGAAGCCCCAAATGGAGCTCCACTGCCAAGTTCTTAAAATTATATGGCACCATGCTTCCTGTAGCTGAAGAAATTGTTCTGAAGAGTATTTACAATTCCATTATATCAGATCTCAGGCAGGCAAGAAATGTCATCTTAAGTGTTTATTATATACAGTTGAACCAGGTGGCATCATCCATCATTTTTCTTCCTCTTGATGTCTAGATCAGTTGTATGTGTATTTTAATATAGTAACACACCCTCACAATTATCCAATCTTATTTCAGGTTAGTGCTTCTCGGAAAGGCTACAAAAGCAGCCATAGCTCAGAATTATGTATCTGAAGTAAACAAAAACCTCAACAACAAAATATTAACCAAACAAACACGATAAAGAGGCATGCAACCTATAGCACCATACTTAAGACCACAGAGGGCAGGAGGGTTGACAGAGGTCTTAGGAGGAATCCAGTTCTGGGTTTTCTCCTAGGATGAGATCCCAAATATAGAACCTATTTGTAGAGTCCAAAACTTTTAAAAAGGGAAAGCCTGAGAAATTCTATTAAAAGAAATATCAAAATCCATGAGTTTCCAGAAGACAGATGATTTGACACTGTTCTTATTCTAAAAGCATCAAAGACGTTATTCCTTAGAAATAAACTGCTCACTTTGGAAGATCAGCTGGGAAATCCCTGCCAACCTCAATGAACTAAAATGACGTCTCAGTAAGTTAAAAAGATGATACACCCCCAACAAGGACCAATTTACTCATGGAAAGTAGTTTACAAATGAGCAATTAGCTACCTGACATCTGTATAACCATACAGACATGTGCTACATTGAACAGATTCACCCTTACACATATCATCATATGCTCCACATGGCAAAACATCTGAAAAACACCCAGATGTTTATCAAAAACCTCTATGCATTATGACATTGGTGTGGAAATTCAGATCTCAGCTTAATCCTTTCCAAAAGAAGGGAGTAAAAGTCCAGGGAAAGGTTTACTTAGAGAGATGAGTGAAGATTCTGGTAATTTAAAGGTGATGGGTTAAGAAGCTATAGAGCTAGAAACAACCTCAGATCTCATCTAATCCCTCATCTTATTGATGGAAAAACTGAAGTCCCAAGATATGTATCAGATCCAACCAATGGAAGAACTGTGACCAGAAGAGAAACCATGGGACTCTTAGTTCAGTGCTTTTCCCATCATATTTATCTGAGGCTTCTTTAAATCTTAGCATGCATAATTTAATCAAGCTCTAAGGAAAATGACTGAAAAGTATCAGATAGGAAAAACGCTGCCTTCTAATGAAGACTTTGGCAATTCACGTTCTGAAGTGCTTAATATTAACAAAGGGAAACCCCCAAAACTTTTGGCAAAATGTTACTTCTTCTAAGAAACAGGTTCCTTTTCTGAGAGCTGATTTTGTAGGTACTGGGTTACAGCACTGTAGGTTATAGCTGACAGTTTTCATATGCCCCATCTTTGTAGTTAGAGTTAGATTCTGCAGATCCTATATCATCAGGCGGACTGAAATGACTGCTGCCTTGAGACTCTGTATCAATACTTTTGGTTTCTGATTGAAGGTGGACAGAAACCTGAACTGCTATTTCCTGGCCTTGTTCATTCAGAGAGCCATCATCTGAATCTCCTCCTGGTGAATTACTCCGTCCCATCTCTGGGTTAATGACATAGATGCCACCTTGAGCATTCAGGGCAGGTCTCTCTTTAATTCTTTCACCCAGGTCATCAGGGTCATCCACTCGCACAGCCTCAAACATCTCCTCAACAAAGGCTCGACAGTTTAGAATAAGAGGTGGAAGAGGGACACTTCTTGCCAGTTCTTCAATATAACGAGCAAACTCCATGGTCTTAAATTGTGTGACTTTGGCGAGCTCCAGAGTTTTGGCTGAGGTAATGATGGGGATACGTTTTGCAATCTCAAAGGCCTTCTGAAGTTTCTCAGCCCCTTCAGTTCTAAAGAACTCATTGATGGCCTTCTCAGTCTTGCGAAGATGGCTGCTCATCATGCACAGCCGTGTGACATTCAAGATGAGTGTGATTGTAAAGGCAATCAAGCAAACAATCATGTAATAGACACTCATGTCTCCTGAGGTGAAGATAACACGTAGGGTGACAGAGTAGGAGGCACGAATTGGAGAGGTGACAAAACAGGTATAGAGCCCACGGTCATCAAAAGCTACATTGGTGATGTTTAGGAAGTTATCAGAAACCAACCACTTTCCACCTGATAATCGAACAGAAATGAAAAAAAAATTATAGCAAAAAGAAGATTACTAAATATGGCCGCTGCCTTATCAATATTCCTCCACTTCATTAAAGTACTTTAACTCAACTGATTTGTTAGATTCTACCGTCTGTTTAAATCATGTAAAAAACAGGGCAGATTGTGATGTCCAGAATCAGAATTTAATTAGTTTGGATCTTAAAAGGAAATCAAGATCTTCCTTCATGACACTAATAATTAACATAGCTTCCTTTTCACTGTTAAGACTTCAAAAGCCTTTCTGTGAAACAGGTATGTGTACAAAATGCTAAATGACTAATCATAAAAAAAGCTTATAGTTTATACACATCTGTGTGTCTACATCACATTGCAACCAATACATTTTCATATATTATGAGGGTATGTCTCAGAAATATAAAACAATGATTTAAAATAATGATATTTTAAATTTTTATGAGTAATTTTTATTTTCTTCTAACTGTGTTTACTCACTTTCCATAGTGAACTTATATAACAAGAAGAAATTATTAAAAAAAAAAAAAAACCCTAGCAATTTAATGCATTTGTTCAATTAACTGCCCAATCTGGTATGCCTTGCACATATCCATTTTTTTTGTTGTTAAGAAACGTTTGTTGATGGTGATATCTTGATTTTCTGGCAAGAGTAACTGAAACACAGGCCAAAAAATACATCTCACAAGTCATGGTAAATGAAAAGCTTGGCAAAAAGAATAAAGTTACCCTTAAGATGCCTATGCTTCCTTCTATTTTCAACCTAAAACATACTGCCTCTCTTACACATGTGAAGGTATTTTCATTCAGGGAACATGTATATAGAAATACACAAGTGTAAGAAAAGCAAAGCATATTGATTACCCATCTTGATTCAACATCCTTCAATAACTTGGCTCTGCTTGCATAATTCCTACTTTTGTGATACATTCCCAAAGCACTCTGTGCTTTAACTATGAAAGCCATTCAAAGTTGGAATGCATGGGCTAACCTGCAGTGTGGGGATGCATTCCAATGACTAGAGGTGGTGTCCCAGGGGAGGTTAGCGGACTGCTTGTTAAGCACTGACTTGAGTGCCCAACCTTCAAAATCTCTTTCATCCCCAAGATTCTATGGTTCTGGATTATTTTAGTGGCACATAAATTAGTAAGGACTCTGGATTTTGTCCATTTTCATCATCATCCAAACTTACCTCAATCCTACAGCTATTAATATATTTAAGAGCCATCACTTCACTAATACAAGAAGACGAAAACATGTAGTTATGAATATAGCCATTTTCTATAAGCTTCTGTTCTATGAACTTGGAGCTATGGAAACGACACCATTTGAATCCAAGGTATGATGAACTACAAAGACTCCATTCATCAACCATTGCACTACAACCACAATCTAAACTCTCTAGTTCACTTGCTGATAATAGCTCAAGATTTATGAACCTTATACTAGACTGACATGCTCTTTAAACTCCTCTCACTTGAGATTCATAAAATTAAATACAATTTTCCAGAGCTGCTGCTGAAAGCATCAATGATAGATGTTAGCGGTTTTCAAAGTAAAGGCAAAATAGAAAAATAAAACTGCCATTCCACTCGGCTGGTCTTGTCTTAACCTAAGGCTTTGTTTATGCAGTCAGTCTACAGTGATGACACTGAATGAATAATTCAAATCTCAGAGGTGTTTGGTCAGGATATCACAGAGCCCAGAGAAGATAGGAGTCTGGTTCAGTGGGTCCAAATATGGAACCCCAAATCATGTTCAAAGTACACATTCCAGGTATCACTCTAGATATTCTAATTCAATAGTTATGTATTTTAAACATGCTGATTAAAAATACTCTAACAATTCACACTCTTCAATTCCTTGGTGACTAGTCACTCAGTCTATAGATGAAAATATTTAGTGCATATGTCTGAAGGAAGTATCACCTGTCTCCTTTTGTATTTTCCAGCCTAATATGAATAATCAATATCCTTTTATATTTCAAAAGGCTACAGTATCTTCCTAACAAAAAAATTTCTTAAAGTATAGCTTGTGGGGATCTTAGAATTTAATCTTCATCCCTTTGGCTTTTCATGGTGATTTCTTTTTGAGATCCATTATAACTCAAGTACTCATCAAAAAGATCTTTAAAACAGAACACTGGTTAGGAGTAGTCTGGATTAAGATATATTCACAGATCCATGAATAGCAAAATTAAATAAAAATCTGTCAAAAAGTAGACCTTGAACACATTATCACTACGTTTATGTGATTTTTAAGACAGAAACAAAAAAATGCAAAAAAAATTTCTCTTTTCCAATAAATTAAGGTATAGCATAGAAAAAAAATGAGCTGGAAGGGCTTACACGTTCCATAGTGCCGTTCTAATTCTCTGAGACCTGACGTCAAAGTTTTACACACAGATTGATACTCATTTTCAAAAATGTCCTGGATTTCCTCTAAAGTTTACAGTAACTCATTTCAGAGCAAAACTTTTTTATTTATAACAAATTTTCTTAAGTCTAGCCAAAACCCTTCTGGATGTATTCACAAAGGGCCACCACACTGCACTACTGACATAGTAGTCTAGGTGAAGGGTGCTCCTAGAGTTGTGTTGTATACCCTCTGTACAGTTGTATGCAGCAGCCCTGATTTACTCTATCTTCAATGAAGAAGAAAACCAACTGATCAGAAGGAGAGAAAATAGTTCATTGCCATCATGTGAACATCTTTTAAATTTACAAGGATTCTTTTTTTTCTTCTTCTGGTTAAATAATTATAATTATTTTGCTTTTTCTGATAGGTGCAACACTCTAGACCTTTCAAATGTTTTAAACTATTCACTTTGGCACCTTATCTTTGAGACTTCTTGTTTAACTTGTTAAAAAATAAGAAGACAGAACAGGAAATGAGTAACCTTGATTCATTATATCCTGACCAGTTACCTCTGCCTCTGCCATCCAGTTGCTGTCCTTTTGAATTGTGCCAATGGACATCTTCATAGTGACTGGCTGTGAGAAGACACTCAATTGAAACGCTAGTTCCCTCTTTGGCTATGATGACATCATCATCCGAGTGGGAACTTGCTGACAGTTCAAAGCTTGAGGGAAAGGATGCATTGTAAGAACTACGATTTGCTTCCAGTGAAACCATTTGGTTGAAGTCCACATCTTCCAAAACAAAAGCAGCTGGCACAATACTTGCCACTAAAGTGAATAAGCAACAATGTAGCTTCATGGGAAAATGGAAGAAAATCTTGTTTAGATTTGGAGAACTCAAAAACTTCTACACTACAACAAGAGCACAGCGGGTAATTTATTGCTTGGTAGAGAAATTTTCCACAAAAATGGTAGATCCAGTTATATTTTCTAGTCTTCAAGATTAAAAGATGTGAGTGGAGAACAACCTAAAAGAAAGCCAAATACAAAGTTTAACCAACTGAGATTCATAATGGGGTGAAACTCTGTATGTTCCAGAAATGAATAGATGTGAATTAGAATAATTGGTGCTGACACTGGAGAGTAATTAGATGGAACAGGACCTAAAAATCTCAGAGACAGCAGAAAAAGCAATAAACTGGGAAATAGCAGACCTAGATTTTGGTCCTAACTTTGCTGCTAACTAGCTGTACGACCTTGGCAAGCAGCATTCTCTCTGGGCTTCTGTTTTCTCATCTGTCAAATAAGGGACTGGATGAGATAATCTCTAAGGACTCTTCCAGTTCTGAAATGCCATGATTCTATTTCATTCTGACAAATTTTATGCAACAGGGAGCCAATGAAGGCTAAAATATTTATCTTAATGATCTTTTATTTCAACATGCACCATTACCATCTGTTGTTATATCAATAATGTAAATCAACTCACATATCATAACCACAACCATGGAGCTCAAAATTTGAGTACTTCAAGTATAAAGATATGTTACATATAAATAATGCAGGGACACTTGAGGTGGGTTGTTTTAACATTGGAAAGAAAAGTGCATTTACTGCATACATATAAATAGAATTATTGACCTCTAAAGCTATGGAACCTCCTTCATGGACAAGAACGCTAGACAACAGAATTTTCTTTTAATAGTTTCTCCAATACCAAGAGACAAAATACACTGTATTTAATAGTTTGTAAAAATTTCTAGCTCAAACTCTGTAAACTAGCTAAGGGAGGAATTGACATCTTAAGTGTCTAGTTAGTAGAAATGCAAATATAAAACTACAGGGACAGATTGTTAGAAAAATTTAAAAGAAGAGCAAAATATCATGAATAAAAGGCAAAATAACATCCTACTCCAAAAGTCTTTGTATTTATGATCACCTTCCTGGTAATCTGATGCCCCCTTTAAGCCACCGACTCTCAAAGAAAAATTTCAACTTTTATTTCTATAAAATATGGGATGAAATGCCTAGCTTCATGTCTTATAAAGCCCCAAGATAATTAGTTTTGGAAATCACATTTACTCTCCTTTATACTTATATGAAGGCTGCTTGATCACAGAACATAAAAAGCAATGAATCACTGTATTTTGCCATTAAATATCTCAAAGTCAAATTACAGTATGGTGCAAATGTCATTTAATTTTCATTAGCCCTTTAAAGGATGGCTGAATGGTGACAAATACGTTTCTAAATCTTTAAAATTTAAGGATGGAGTATATAGAGTAAAATAAAAAAACTTCAGACTTTGGCTATACATGACATACTCAATGTGTTTATTTCCATTTCCTCCTAAAGCCGTACTAAAAGGACACTAAAGGAAACAAAGACTTAGGCAGAGAGGGGATTTTAGAAGTAATATAATCTAATTGATTCAGTGCACAGTGATTTGCTTCTTATGATATGCTACAAGTTAGCAGGAGAATCTAGCTTAGAATATGGTCTCTTTTATAGGAGAGGGTGATGGGTAGAAACAATGGAAATAACATTTATTGAATGACTGCCATAAGCCAACCACTGTGCTAGGGGCTTGACATGTAAGTTTCCAAGTTCTTTTTCACTACAAGATATACAGCAATTGGAGGACATAATTCTGTACTTTATTCTAGATCAGTGGTTCTCAATGGTTATAGGCTATGAGTGTGCTGAAAAAATGCTCCAAGCTTTCCCCAGAACTTTGATTAGGAGTTCCTATAGCTTCATCCATGGCAGCATTTTCCAAACTTCATTCATTCCTTCTCCTGCCATTTTTGTTTGTTTGTTTTTACTATATCCATGAACCAAATTATCATCATTTCTGCTTTTCTTTTAAATCAACTCATTTTATCTTTACTTTCATATTTATTTAAAAAGGAAATTCTATATTGGTTCTGTGGACAAAAGTAACCGTACACATAAACATAATGAAAACAAAGAAGTGTTATTAGCTTCCAGAGATACTACTCCCTGCTTAAGGCTCTGAGCTGGAGGCTTGCTCTCTCTGTAGTAAAACCAAAACCAAAACCAAAACCAAAACCAAAACCAAAAGCCCCCCACAACTCCAGTTTATTTTAATGCCATTTTGTTTCTTATCCTGCCATCTCCTTCCTTTCTACTCTTCCCCACCACTGAGTTTTAGATTGGAGGGATACATTTTCATATATTCAACAGTATCTACTGAGCACCTACCATGTGCCTACCTACTGCCCCACAGTCTCGTCCTCCATGAAGCTCAGTCTGGCAGACGATGGACACTAACTACATATATACAAAACATACTCAATGTTACCCAAGGGAAAATACAGATGCTACAGGAGGACCCGACCTGGGGAGTTAATCTCATCATGGAAAGCCTCTGAGAAAGAGAGGTGTACAGCACCAATATTCTTCAGGTGCAGGACCTGAAGAATAAAGAGGAATAAAAATTGGAAGGAAAGCACTCAAGGTAGAGGGCCAAGGGACAGGGAAAAAGGAGAGGGGTCACTGGTCAGGAGTTGTTCACGAAAAAGAGCTAAAAAAATTGTGGTAAAGAGAGGCAGTGGCCAAAAATGCTGCGTCTGATTCCTGATTCTGGAGGGGAACTAACTGGGCCAATGGCGAAACTGGAGATGGACTCCGGAAGCCGCAGTGGCTGAAGTGAGTGAGGGAGATATTTGTCCATGATGAAGAGGTCAAAGAACTGACAGGCTCAAACGTGGGCAGATCACCTGGGAGTATTGTCACATTCCCCTAGTGTAGAAGAAACTGGAAAGAAAGGAAATGGACTCGGTCATCCTGCTCTGATATTCAGGAACTTCAGCAGAATGAACAGCTGTTACAGGCGAGGGCTGCAGGGCAATCAGTGTCCTCACCAACACAAGGCTTGGCAAAGCATAACTGCCACATGGAATTCTGCCTTCCCACAAACTTCCTGAACCTCCTATCAAGGCCTTAGCTATTCCTCCTACATAAATTCAGAGTATAGCTGTATAAAGGATGGCTTCTCCTTTACCCCAGAGCCCTCCCCACCTACCCTACTCATCTGGTGCTGGTATATGCTGCTCTGCACTGCCAGGCAGTCTATCCCATCTCACCTACCCCTTAAGAACAAGGCCTATATTTTTTATTGCTATACGTCATAACTAGCACATGCTCAATAAATATTGATGGAGATTAGTTTAAATTTGATTCAGTATGTGACGGATCTTTATAAACTGAATAATGTTATGTAACAGGGATTATAATTGTTCAAACTGACATACAGTTACTTATTATAAATTCTCTGAAACAAAACCAGTCAATGCTAACAATCTTGAAAGACCGTAAAAGCACCTAATTAAAGGCATTCTTCTGACTCCCAATCTGTTATCTTCATTTACCATCTTGTCCTAGAGGATAATGGTAGGAATAAAAGATGAGCAAGTGCAGTTTCCAAACCAGGTTGAGTGTCACAATTGCCAGAAGAGCTTTTCAAAAACATGAATTCCCGGGTCCTACCCCAGAACGAGTAAGAAACTCTGCGTTTGCGCCTTGGAATTTATGACTTTTAATTGGCTCCTTGGGTGTTTTTGAGGCGTTGGATTCATGTACCGCATCTAAGGGCCGCTAATACAGTTCCTCAATTTCCTCTACAACTGACCTGCAGAATGGTGTTTCAGGCTGTTTGAATATTTCCAGTGAGAGATATAATCACTCACATTACATTCTAGATTTAGATTACTCTGGATCAGCATAATTGAAGGTCTCTAATAAAAGCTGCGTAGCAGAGAGGTTCAGAGTATAGGATTCAAATACTATCTCTGACTAACCAGCCTTGCAACTTTTATAAATGACTTAATCTCCCTGCCTCAGCCCCTCATCTTTAAAATAGGCAAAATAACAGAATCTATTCTCACAGGATTATTGCAAAGTCTGAATGAGGGAGTACATATAAAACACAGAGTCTGGCAATGGTAATCACTGAATAAGCTCTATTATTATTGTTCATGGTTCTTTCAGATACTGTACTAAAATTTACATTTGACAGTTACATCATTATAAAACACTCAGAATACCATGCAACCATTTAAAAATCTTGGGGGTTGGGGGGAAAGGGACACCATTATGCAATTTTAATCTTAAATTTAAAATTTCACATTTTTCTTTTTCTCAATGCAAACATTTTGCAATATTATGGAGCATACAGGCATTGTAAACTGAGCTTGGATACCAACCATGATATGACATTGTATGTGTTCTCAGTTTGTGGTAGAGAAGCTTTGTTGTGATCTACTTACCCCATGGCTCCCCTCTTTGATCCCTATCCCTATCTTCTTGGGCCTAGGAGGAAGACAATCCATTGGCAAAGTAAGGTAATAGAATCTTTGTTCTTGGAACTTGGAATTGAGACCCTTGTGGGTCAGGGTCATTTGAGGAAAAGAAGGCATGTGGGGGCTGAGGCAGTCAGGTTTGGACCACATACAAGCAGAAGCTGTGAGAAAGGACAAGAGGAATAGGGAAGGGAGAGAGTGGGAAGACAGGAAGAGAAGCAGGGGAAAGAGAGAAGCTCAAACATGCTGCTTTGGTGCCTGATAGAATTCAACTTCCTGGCTCTCCTATGACTCTTAAAAAAGAAACACCTTTATTAAATTTTACTCAAAATTAAAACCACAAAAGTGAAGACGAATGTGCAAACAATGCAATAAATGGGGAAATGGTAACGCAGGAGAAAAAAGATTAAGTTCACAAAAAGTGATTGACCTGTATCTGTGGCTGCCAGGCAATCTTCATCATAGATCTCTATTCTCTTCCTTACACAGTGGAGTGTGGCAAGCAAACTGCCCATGTGGCCAAGATTTGCGGTTCCTGTGTTGTACAGACACAGCCATTTGCCTCTACTAGAAGTTTACAGAAACCTACCAGACAGGATTTAGGAAAACACTATAAACTCCCTTAAATTGCTCTCAGGCCAAACATGGCAGAAGTAGCCTGATACACTGATTTTGAGTCACAAGAGAAAGAGGTTGCACAATAGCCTTACACATCTAGTTAATACTGGGCACTTCACTCATACCATGTACATCCTGAACACAGAGGACTTCTGATTTGAGAGACTAACAGATATAACCCATTTGCAGGTAACAGGCTGTTCAGCAGCTGTGAGAGAAACACTGGCAAAGATACGTGTCCAAGGAGGTGACAAAGCAGAAAAAACAGTGAGGGAAGAACAAATCATCCTTGGTATCAGGGTACTATTATTTCCTCACACTAAGTCTCCTTTTTGCTAAGTCAGCTTGAATAGGTTTCTGCTTCTTGCAACACAAATCGCATTGACTATGACCATTCTGCTCATTCTAGACTAATGACTTTAAAACAACAGCTCAACTAGGTCAAGGACCCATCGTGGAAGATGAAGTAGAGTAGGTGGTGCAAGAATTGCTAAGGAGAATTAGGATACTGTCCTAGACCCTCAAGAATTTACAAACCAGCTTGAAAGACAGCACAGAAACAACTAACTATATCTAAGACGATGTGACTGAAAAGTAATTATGCTGTGAATGCAACAGAGAAAAGACAAATTTTAAGTTTTAGGAATGCAATTCACTTACATGTTTGGGACCTCCTATAATAATATTAGGCCTGCATGCTTTGAACATATGATACTTTATACTACAGTTATTTACTTTCATTTCCAATCCTTTAATTTTTCCTCACATATAGATCCCCAGATGCAGAATTGTTCACCAAATCAGTTAAGTGGGCTGAGGTCACTAAGGCAGGTATATTAGATGCCATGGGAGACACAAGAGTACATGCATTTGTATTTGGAAAAAAAAAAAATTGATATATATATCATGCCTGCTATTTTTAATGCAGCAACTGACATCTGAAACCCAAGAATAGATTTCAAAAAGGAAAACCAAAGTGTCACCTTCTTGTTATCAGTTAAAAAGGGCTATACGATGTTTGTGGATGAAGTTACTTGGTAAAATTTTTTATTACCTTTCTTTCCTTTTTTTTTTTTGAGACGGAGTTTCGGTCTTGTTGCCCAGGCTGGAGTGCAATGGTGAGATCTCGGCTCACTGCAACCTCTGCCTCCTGGGTTCAAGCGATTCTCCTGCCTCAGCCTCCCGAGTAGCTAGGATTACAGGCATGCGTCACCATGCCTGGCTAATTTTTTGTATTTTTAGTAGAGACAGGGTTTCTCCATGTTGGTCAGGCTAGTCTTGAACTCCCAACCTCAGGTGATCTGCCCGCCTCGGCCTCCCAAAGTGCTGGGATGACAGGCGTGAGCCACTGCACCCAGCCTATATTACCTTTCTTCAGCATTAATAAATAAAAATGTAATAGATAAGTGTAAGACTCAAGTTTAATCCAACTCCTTTTTCATTTTTCAGGTATACAGAATGTAAGCTTTGCTAGGATCATAAAGAATCAGAAATGTAGATGATTTTACCCCAGAAAACCATGTAAAATATCGACTATATTATTTTAAAAAGAGAAAGAGAAGAGCCTATAGCTGTCGCCCCTAACAGATTGTCTTGTTGCTGTTCCTGCCAACTTCTGAGGGAAGAAATATTTCCATTCTGTTCCAATTTTCAACATAAATAAGGAAGTAATATGGCTGATTTCCGTTCTGGTGACTCAATATTAAGTTGGCTGAGGAAACCGATGTTTGCAGAAATAGTTCTGAGAAAATGCAAAGCAGGGAAACACATTGATGCCCAGGTGGTATTTTTTTTTTAACCTCCAATTACATTGGGATATTAGTACTTCATTCTCTATAATCAAATGTGTTCTAGGCTGCATTTACAGCTCATCCACTCTTTGCCTGCACTGTCACACTTGGAAAATGGACCAGTTCCTACACCAGGCACACAAATTGACAAAGCAGCATTCTGAATTGGCAAAGAGGAGAAAACGCAAATCAAGAGCAGATTGTTAGCACTACCCTATCCTTTGCAAAGAACAAACACAAAGTTGTTCTGCCTAGATGCAAGCATTATTATAGGGATCTGTAACATAACAAAGGTTAGTGATATTCAAACAGTAATCACTACTTTGAGGGCCATTTACTTAAAAGTTTCTAATTAAAATAGCCTTTATATTCCTAGTAGTATCTTGGAGCCATCATATGCCTCATAACTAGCATTTGGTCAGTCTGAGCTCAAACTTCAACATATCTTCTGGCACCCAGAGAAACATCTTCCGTATTTATCAGAGCTTTGCTTTAAATCCAGGATTATTTCAGTTATACCCATAACTTATATCCTTTTTTGCCATAGGTATTTGCTCAATAGCTACAGTATGCAAATGACAAAAACATCAATGAAACAGGCTTAGATTTATGACTTTCCAGGCCATTTTTCCCCTTCTATAGTCTGAAACATCTCTATTTGAAACTCAGTCTAATTAAGACAAAACTCCTCTTAGCCTCAGATCTACTTGTTCAGCTTATGAACAGCTTAGATAATAGCCAGACAATTCTTCCAGTTTTGCAGTATCAAAATTGTAAGACAATCATGGTTCAGTGGTTAGGAGAATGAGCTCTAGAGTTAAGGTGGCTGATCCTACCCCTGGGTGAAGCCATAGGCTTGCAAGGCCTTAGTTTTCACACTTATTAAATAAAATAATATTAACAGTAACTGTCTCATAAGGTAGTTGTGAGGATAAGATGAACTAATGTGGGTAAATTATAAATATATGCTATTGCTATTATTCCACTTTCTACATGTTTTTCAGCTAAGTCCTATTGTTCCTCTCCTACATCATACCCTTTTATCTCACCTGGGTATACCACACTATCCCTTTAATTTCAGAATGGATCTCCTTAACTCCATTCTTACCTCTATGATCCATCCAAACACTGTGGCACTCAGAATTGGTCCTAAACACAAATCTGAGCAATTCAGGATAATTTTACAATCTACTGGTGATTTCTCACTGCCCATGAGATAAGCTTAAAATTCCAATCTGGCATTATAATTCTCCAAGAATAGATTCAGGCAGCAGAACAGAAAGTCATGAGAAGCCCAGTGGTGCCTCTATGTACAATAATTGCTTGCAGGAGGAATGAATGGATTTAAACATTAAGTCTGGTCTTTAGTTGCACCTCTATCACAAATTAGCTATGATGTGCTCCAGTGGTCTTAGTTTCCTCACCTACAGGCTGATTATCATTATCATTCGTTTATTTGCTTAAATCCTATAATCTATCCTGCTTTCCTCCTATGGCTCAAAGCCTAAACTACGCTTGTTTTACTCTATTCTCTCTAACTTTTCACCTTAAAGTTCTGGTTCTAGTTGTTCCTTTTGCTTAAAAATCTTTCTGCCCATGGCTGGGCGCGGTGGCTCACGCCTGTAATCCCAGCACTTTGGGAGGCCAAGGCGGGTGGATCACGAGGTCAGGAGATCGAGACCATCCTGGCTAACATGGTGAAACCCAGTCTCTACTAAAAATGCAAAAAATTAGCCAGGTGCGGTGGCGGGCGCCTGTAGTCCCAGCTACTTGGGAGGCTGAGGCAGGAGAATGGCGTGAACCCGGGAGGCGGAGCTTGCAGTGAGCCGAGATCACACCACCACACTGCAGCCTGGGCAACTGAGACTCTGCCTCAACAACAACAACAACAACAACAACAACAACAACCACCACAACCACAAAAAGGCTTTCTGCCCCTTCCCATCAATATCTTTCTGAGGGAAACTGTACCCTCTCTATAATACAATATTCAACTCTAATTTCACCTTACTCAGGAAGCCCTCTCACGCCCGCCCTCTTGTCAGATGAGTTTTTTTGTTTTTTCCTCTGTCAGTCCCATAGCACATTGAGAGTATGCTATTGTAAGACTTACCAGTTTTCCTCTTAGCAGTTAGTTATCCGTTCAAAAGACTGTAAGATTATGAATGACAGAGTCTAAAAACCTTCTGTCCTTAGCACAGGGCCACTGCCTGTGGCAAGTGCTCAAAATTTTGACTTCAGACATTCATCGACTTGGTAGTCTGAAAGGTGTCTGCTACAAACTTACTAACTTTCCAGAGCTTCAGACTCTGGAAACCATTGATGGAGAGAGATGAAGATAAGGAAAGACACCTATCTTGAGTTTTAGTAGGCAGAACACTGTAGAGAATCATTTGACTGGTTTTCTCACTCTGTAATTTTTAGACCATTTATATCAAATTAATCTGTGGTGCTTGTTAAAGATGCAGATTTCTTGACACCACTGACTTATTGAATTGGGATCTCTAGGGGATGCCTGGGCATCTGCATTTTTAAAGTGCATAAAGGTTTATTGATTTACAAATCAAACTAATATTTCTTTTACTGGCATGACAATCACTGTAATTCAGTGTAATTCTTAAAGTGTGGTACAGGAACTCCTGGGTGTCCCTGAGACTTTTTCAAAACAATTTACATAATATTAGGACATACTGCTTTTTCACTTACATTCTCACACAATATGGTGTAAGTTTCTAGAGGTTACATGATGATTGATATTGTTAAGAGAATGAAGGTAGAAGTTACGAAAATCTGTCTTTTATTCAGCCATACATTAAAGAGATTTTTAAAAATGTAAAACAATGCCATTCTCAATAATTTTTTATTTTGGAAAATATCCTTTATATTTTTGTTATATATTTATTCACATATATAAAACATATATACACACATGTATAACAATATATATTGTTATATATTTATGTTAACATGAATTTATTTTAAAATGAATTTTTAAAAGTTGTTTTCTGAAATAGTAAATATTGATAGCTATTATAAACAAAAACCCTTTGAAGTTCTCAATAAATTTTAAAAGTATAAAGACATTCTAAGATCAAAAAGTTTGAGAACTGCTGCTATACTTATCAGCAGCATTTAAAAGATAAGTGGCTTCTCAAGATTCCATACTTTGGCCCCAAATTCTATCCATTTTCCATTACAAGAGAAAATCAGAGGAAATGATCCATTTTATATTTAAACAGGTTTTTTCGTTTTGGTTTTTGGACTTTTAACTAGCTTCCAGGTGATACAGATGAACCTAAATTTAGAGAACTACTGTCAAAAGCAAAGGAAAACATCTGCAGAGTTTTGCCAGTGACAATTACTCTTATCTGGGAATTAAGATGATAATTCCGAGGGCATTAAATGGAGTTGGAAAACATGAGTTCTTAAAAGGCTAAGTCCCTTCACCTCTCTGGGATTCAGTTTTTCCTATCTGTACAATAAGATTGATTTTAATATCTTCCTAGCTCTGTCAGTCTGGATTTCAAGCATTTTCACTGCTCAAGGGCAACAGAGGAGCTGCATTTTTCTGATGAGGGCCCAGGAGTAATCTTAAAGTCATAAATCAGATCATGTCACTCATCTGCTTAGAAACCTTCGATGGTTTTTCACTGGTTTCCAAATAAAAATCAAACTCTTTATCCTTGCTCATCAGCCTTACAAGATTTGGGCTCAAGTCCCTGGCCTCATGTCTCTCCATTCTCATCTTGCTCCTTTTGCTCTAGCCAGTGACCTTTGTCTTTTCCTTGACTTTGCTAAGTTTGTTCCCACTATATGGCCTTTGCACGCGCTATTCTCTCTGCCTGGAATGCTCTATTCCAGATTTTCTTACGGCTTATTACTCTCCCAGTTCGTTCCATCACATCCAGTCTAAATTTCTTTACAGCACTTACTACCACCTTAGATAATCCTGTTTGTTGACTTGTTTATAATCTGCTTCTCGCACTGCTTGAGAGCAGGGCCCTTCCGTTCGCTGACTGATGTATCCCTGGAGCCCAGAGTAGTGCCTGGCAGGTATTTGGCTCTCAGTAAGTGTTCGATGACCGAACTCCCGTACCCAGGCCAGACTTTCAAAAGGATGGCAGACATTTTCGCCTCCTGCACTCCCGACCCCAAGCCACAGCAATCCACGCCTAGGCGCTCCTAGCAGCCCCCTCGCAGCGACCCCAAACAAGCAGTCACTTACCCGACAGCCGTTCAGCTCCTTCCGGCCCCAGCGGCAGCTTAACCCGGAAGTTTTCTCGGACAGCCCGTCCCGCCTCTGCGCAGAAGGAGCACTTCCGGGGCAGTAGGAACGCCGAGTCGGCTGCGGTGGCTGTTCTGAGGGTGGCGGCCGGATAGGTGCGGAACTTCCTGGACGAGGCAGTAGGGATGCGAGGTTCAGGGGCCGGGCCCGGGCAGCCGAAGTCGTTAGTGATGCGGTGACTTGACGGTGGGCGGCTTACATCTCGCGGGAGGGTCGAGGGCTGTGAAGGCGCTTTAGTGATTGAAGCGCTACGTTTGTGTGAGGGAATTCTTGTTGTCAGCACCTGAGAACTTAGTTGGGAGCGGACGTTTACACCGGATCTCTCGTTTGGGACCCATTCTTGGATGTGGGAAGAAGTGAGAGCGCGTGTTTGCTCATCTAGAGACAGCCGTATTAATAACGATAATAAGGATACAAACTACCACCACACCAACTAATAGCAGCTGTCAACCTTTGGGCGGTTACGTGCCGTTCGCTGTTCTAAGCCCCTCACATATCATGTCACTGAATCTTTATAGGGACCCAGAACCCCATTTGACGGAACGGAGAGGCAGACAGGTGACCTGACTTCCCCACAATCGCTGCAGGACAGGAAGAAAGTTAACTCCAGAGCCCGTGCTTTTAGCTACTAAGCTGTACTGCTCTCTATTTTGGTAAATGGGGTGGGGGGAGTGTATATAATATATATATGTGTGTGTGTGTGTAGGCGTATGCGTTTTTATTTCTTAGAGATATGGCTCAGCCATTTAATTTTTGGTGTTCCAGTTATTGGAATCTTTCTCCTCCAACTGGGAAAATAACTGGAGAAGAAACTACAATTATTTCTACACGCTTACTACACAATGCCTGGAAGACTTACAAAACACTAAATAGTGCAGTTCCACGTACTTGGTGTTTATTGCTTTTTATTGTTTTACCTTTCTCCTAGATTATGAATGAGTTGAGAACAGAGATGGTACAGTCATTCTAATAACGATAGTAATGATAATATAAACAGCCATCACCATAAAAAATTCTCTTCTGGCTTAGCTCAAGTATCTGGCACAAATGAAAGAATAGAAATAACCAGTGTTTAATATTTTAGTAAAGGGACTGTTTTGGCCGGGCATGGTGGCTCGCTTGTGTAATTTTAGCACTTTGGGAGGCTGAGGCAGGGGAGGATTGCTTGAGGCCAGGCCTAGGGTTCAAGACCAACCTGGCCAACATAGCAAGACCCTGTCTTTAAAAATATATTTTGGAGTATGTCCTTCCAGTCTTTCATGGAATTATATAAATTTATGTAATATGTATATTATATATTCTACATATAGTATACTATATATATTTATGATGATGATAATGATGTGTTGCAACCTGGAGAGAGCGTAAGGAAAAGATAGGAAACATTTATTCATATACACAGAACATTAATTGAACTTTGTGCAAAAACTGTCTAGTCTTTCCTATTAGGCCCTTGGAGTGAATGGCTACATTAGTTCTCTATCTCCACAGGTATTATGGTACGTAGTAGGTATGCAAAAAATGTTTGCAAGTGAATGAATGGCTACTTCTAAGTTTGTTTGTATGTCAGTGAGTAGTTGTATCTGGATTTTTTCTCTGTGTGTTTTGGAAATGTATAATGTATTTATATTATATACCCATATATTCTGAACTCCATAGTGTTGTCTTAATCTACCTTTCTAGCTTCATGCCTTCCTATTGTTCTTCTCCCTGCCATGGTAACTACTCCCTACTGTAACTGTCCATATTCCATACTGTCAGACCTCAGGCCTTTGGCTGTACCCACATGTTGTTTCCATATCCTTGAATCCTGTCATTGGCATCATCGTCTGTCAAAATCGTATGCTTCTTTTAAGGCAGGTGTTGCCAACTCAGATGCCTACAGAGGTTAATCAGGTAGCATAATAGCATAATTTGAGTGAAGTGGATTTGCATGGGGGATTGTAGGGAGCTGGAGAGCAACTGCCCCAGCTAAAAGGGCCCAGCAGCTATTTGGCACAAGCTGGTTATTAGAAACTTGAATGTGGGCCCTGTGTTGCTAGATCTTTCAGTTTTACAAGTGAAAAGTTGGAAGCCTATATTTTTATATGAAGTCTGATTTTTAAATGTTGGCAACTAGTTTTTGCAAAGTTTATCAGGCCAAATAAAAACATCTTTAGGCTGGATTTGGCACTCGAATTCCCAGTTTGTGACTATTGCTCTAGGCTTATTTCAGGTACTTTGTTCATGAATTACATTGTCTGATTCTAATGGAGTTCTGTCTTTTTCAGCATTTTGTGTGTTGGATGGTCGGTCAGGGATGTTTCAGCATTTTGTGTGTTGGACTGAATGCAGCACCTCAGTTATAGTGCTGCATCCAGTCTGCCTTAGTTTTAATATGCGTTTCTTTTCTAATACATTAGAAACATTTTGATGGCATGGGTTGGGTCTAATTCTGCACTTAGTATATATCAGTACATACCTACGGCGTGTGTGTACATATATGTGAGATGTATTGATTTTCTACCCTGATAATCCTTGATTATCCTGGAAACTAGTGTCTGTTCTTTGTAGAAACACCAATAGTTTGTTGGCTTTAATTGCCGAAGAGCTCTACATCTGGAAGGAATTGAATTGAGTAACATTGGTATTCAGAAGTTGATCTGACATAAATCCTATCTGATGGCTTAAATTTAATAATGTCCTGAAAAAATTGAGGTAGGAATGATTAATAACTAAAAAGATTTTTAAGGACAATCAATAAAAGGAAAAATTGATAAATTATACCTCATTAAAATTAAAGACTTGTCTGAAAGGCCCTATGAAGACAATTAAAAGATAAGCTACAGAGTGGAAAAAAAAATTTATAAACCACATATACAGAATATATGAAGAGCTCTCAAAACTCAAACAGTAAAAAAAAAAAAAAATCTCATTAGAAAATGGGCAAAAGATACAAAGATATTTCACTGACAAGGCTATACAGATGGCATATAAGCACATGAAAAGATGTTCAACCTTATTAGGTCTTAGAGAAATGCAACTGAAATCCACAATGAGATATCACCACATAACTGTCAGAGTGGCTCAATTAAAAAAGGGCGACAGCGTCAAATGCTGGCAAGAATGCAGAAAAACTTGATCACTCATACATTGCTAGTGGAAATGTAAAATGGTGTTGCTAGTCTGGGAAAAGAGTATGGCAGTTTCTCGTAAAACTAAACATGAACTTAACCATATGACTCAGCAATTGTACTCTTGGTCATTTACCCCAGAGAAATCTTATGTTCCCCCAAAAACCTATACATGAACTTTCATGGCTGTTTTATTTATAATAGTCCCAAACTGGAAACAATACAGATATCCTTCAATGGATAAATGGGTAAACTGTGATACATTTTTCTATGGAATACTACCCAGAAATAAAAAGGAAGGAATATTGATACACACAACTTAAATGGATCTTGAGGGGCTTATGCTGAGTGAAAAAAGTCAATCTCAATAGATAACATGCTGTATGATTTCGTTTATATAACATCTTGAAATGACAAAATTACAGAGATGGAGAACACCTGTCCATCAGAGCGATCAGTAGTTGCTTTGAGTTGGAAGGAGTGTGGCAAGTGGTTATGGCTAAAAAAGGATAGCACAAGGGAATCCTTGTGATTGAACTGTTCTGTATCTTGATTGTGATGATAGTCGCACAAAGCTATACATGTGATAAAATTTTATAGAACTAAATACAAATAAGTGCATGTAAAACTGATGAAATCTGAATGAGATCAGTGGATTGAATTGATATCAGTTTCCTGGTTGTGATATTATATTTGTGTAAGTTTTACAATTTGGGGAAACTGGGTGTAGGTGTGTGGGATCTCTGCATTATTTCTTGTACTTGTATGTGAATCTATGATAATCTCAAACTAAAAAGTTTAAACAAATACTTTATACCAAAGAAGCCTATATAAATTTTTTTTTTTATCGGGGGTGGCTTTAATTTTACCAGGTGATGTTCTAATCATGTCAGATAAAGATGATATTGAGACTCCACTGCTAACTGAAGCAGACCCCATCCTTGAAGATGGAAACTGTGAGCCAGCCAAGAATTCTGAGTTTGTTGACCAAGGTGCCAAGCCAGAGAGTAAATCAGAACCTGTAGTTTCCACTCGGAAAAGGCCAGAGACCAAACCTTCCAGTGACCTTGAGACTTCAAAAGTTCTCCCTATTCAGGTATCACAGACCACAGACAAAATAGGGTATCTCTGAAAATACTAGGATTAAAAAGTGTTGGGGCTAAAAAAAATTTGGCATAAATACCAATTTAGAATTGCTCTTATTTTTTTCTCTTGACAACCCTAAAATATAGTCTTTTCCATGCTATAAATGCCTTTATGAGTAATTGCTTTTGCTACATGGTACTTACATACTGATAACATATATCTGCCAGTCAAGCAATACATTTTTTTAGCTAAATAATATATATTTGTTCACCCATGCTTTTGGCTAATAATTAGATACCTTGTCTGTACATTCTCATTTTCCTCTAATTTTTTTCATTTTTCTTTGCCTTTTGTTTTTCTGCCTACTGGGAAATTAGGATAATGTTTCCAAAGATGTACCCCAAACCAGGTGGGGTTATTGGGGGAGCTGGGGCAAGTCCATACTCTCTTCAGCCTCGGCTACGGTGGCCACAGTAGGTAAGATCATCAGTCATTTAGTTATTTTTATGTGTGTATTTTATATGATCTGTGTTGCATATGACTTTGTTAAAAATCTTTTTCCTTCCATGTTTACTCAAAGGCTTTATAGTTGGAGGATGCATTAGTAATGATGGGCTGATATATACTGCCACTAGAGTTTGTAGCATTTCCTTGTTAGAATATTGAAGTCTAGGAATGATTACTGTGAACTTACTCTTTGGTGATGATGAATCAATTTTTTTTTAGGGAAATAGTGTCAAGATTAGTTATGTATTGTCAAAATAACATGTCTTGTGGTCATAAATGACTTTATTTATATTTAAATCATTTAAGTCAACTTGATTTAAATCTTCAAGTTTGAATTTTGGTTTGTTTCTTCAGTTTTGGTGACAAATAGCAAAAAAAAGTTATCATTTTTCTCATTAGGACAAGGTATTTCAAATGTCATCGAGAAGGCAGAGACTTCCCTTGGAATCCCTAGTCCCAGTGAAATTTCAACTGAGGTCAAGTATGTAGCAGGTCAGTATATGGAAACATAAAGACCTAGAATTATGAATTGAAATGGAACAGTTGAACTAATTTTTCAGTAGGTATTTATTGGACATCTGATACTCAGGGCATCATGGGACTGTAGTGAGAAAGGATTTAGAATCTTTAGCTCCCAGTTAGACATCTATGTCCTTTAATTGCTTATGTGTCCCTTCACTTCACTTTCCACATCTGAAATAGAATGATATTTTATATCTCAAGTGATTGTTATAAACATTTAACAAATAAGGCCATGAATATACAATATAAAAATTGCTTAGCATTTTGCTTGGCTTAACTGAATGAGAGACCAGTAACAGCTGAATCTGAGTCTGTTGTGACACAAGAAAAATATTTTAATGTACTGTTTTGGGGGTGTATTCTTTTTGTGTTCAGATTTTTATGAAGACTAAGTTTAATTCTAGAGGCTGGCCTTGATCAGACAGAAACCTGCTCTCGAACCATGAAGGCTAGAATTATAACCAGAAATCTAGAGGGCCTGGGACCAGAAAATAGGAATCTTTTCAAGGCCTTGTTTGTATTCTTCATCTCTCATGGGCTTTATTGTCTTTCTTGTTTCTTTTTGTTGATCTGTCTGTCTTTTTCTTGAAGCAGACTGACTTTCGCTGTTTATTTTCCTCAGCTCCAGCTTTATATTGAATTCTGGCAACAGTTATTTCCACTTCTGAATTCCTAGGTAAAATAATTAGGTCAGTCTAAATTTGGGTCATGTGTCCATGTACTGCTTATGGCTAGGAGACAAGTTACATTGTATAAACATGGCTGCAAAGGACTATGTATGTGAATTGAAGGCACTGTTCTTAGTGATGCCTGCATCAGTTAAACTATTTTAGCTGCAAGTAACAGAACGTGTGAATGA
This sequence comes from Rhinopithecus roxellana, assembly GCF_007565055.1. Lineage (NCBI taxonomy): Eukaryota > Metazoa > Chordata > Mammalia > Primates > Cercopithecidae > Rhinopithecus > Rhinopithecus roxellana. The sequence continues at coordinate 37,421,202 of NC_044551.1, forward strand.
AAGTCAGTGTATTTTTCTTCCACACGGACTCTAGAAGTAGGCTGTTCCAGAGTTAGTTTAGTGGCTCAATGATGTCAAGGTTTTGGGCTGGCTTCTCTACAGTATTCTCTGTTGATTTCTGTATAGTTTCTTTATGGTTGCCTGATAATACTGCAACTCCAAGTACAGTGTTCTAAAACAACCATGCTCAAAGTCAGGAATGAAGTAGATGGGAAGTGTCATTTCTCCTCATGCATCCCTCTTTCTTTAAAGGGGGGAAATGTTTTCCAGCAGTCCCAAGCATGTTTATTCTCCAATGCCATTGCCTGGAACAGGATCTCATGTTCTTGATGTAGCAGCAAGAGGTGCTGAGTGAGTGAGTTGTGGGCATTATCAGAAACCTCAAGATCAGGATATGGGTTTAGCAGGCAAGGAAAAAGGGGGTTAGAAGTGGCTTTGAATATGTTAACAGCATCTTCATGACACTGAAAGATACCTACCACAGAGGGCCATGTTTTAAGAAGGACTTTGAAAAACTGGGTGAATCCTGAAAAGAGTAAGCTAGATAGTGTAAATCAGAAAGTATCTGAGATAGGTCTCAATCAAGTTAGAGGTTTATTTTGCTAAGTTTGAGGATACACCTGGGAAAAAGGAACACAAACCACAGAAACAAACTATCTTCCATACTTTTTTTGAAGAGGGTCTGGAGACTTCAATATTTAAAGGAGAAGGAGTGGGCTGTAGGCGAAAGAGGAAGAAAAGAAAGGGGAGGGTAGGTAAGAGGGGCAAGTGGTTGCCTTCTTTTGAATCTTTGGTCAGTGTTCACTGAATCCACATTTTGTGTGTAAAAGGAAAGAGCAGAGGTAGAGTAAATTATGTATGTGTCTTATGCTCAGTAAATTGGCAGTTTACATGAGATAAAGTAAACGTTCAGTAGCTACCTGTGGAAACATCTGGCCTTCTGTCTGGCCTTTCTGCTTAGGAACAAAAGGAAAGGCAGTTTTTGTGTAACTGAGCTTTCAGCTTAACTTTATCTTTTGGGATAGTAAATTTGGGGTCCTGAGATTTTATTTTCTTTCACAATAGTGAAATGTCTAGAATTAAAGTCTTATGAGAGAAAGTCTTATAAGAGATATTGAATCTGGTAATCTGGAGAAGGGAGATTGGGAGAATATGCTGGTCTTTTTCTGAAGAATACCATGGAGAAGAGGATTAGGTTTATTATTCATAGTTTATTGGGAGAGAACTAGTAACTAGTACTACTCAGTGGAAGTTGTATGGAGTTAAGTTTTAGTTTAATAAAGAGTTTAACAGGGAGAACTTTTCAAAATTACAATGGACTGCCTTTTGATACTAAACGCCTTCTATCTTCTAAAGTTCCTGAGGAAGGGGGTTAATTCCTCTGCCAGGGATATGTCTTATAGTCAACATGTATCTTTTCAGAATTTTGAGATAAGTGTAGGCCACTGATGGAAGTCATTGATCATCTGTTAGGGATTTTGTTGTCTTCCTTTTAAGGGTGCTATCTTCTGCTTTCCTTTTGTCAGTGGGCAGTTAAGGTATTTGCAACTTAAATTGATGCTTTTAAGGCTTTTGTGTGTGTGTGTGTGTGTGTGTGTGTGTGTGTGTGTGTGAGACAGAGTCTCACTCTGTCGTCCAGGCTGTAGTGCAGTGGTACCATCTCAGCTCACTGCAACCTCTGCCTCCTGGGTTCAAGCTCTTCTCCTGCCTTAGCCTCCCAAGTGGCTGAGATTGCAAGCATGAGCCACCATGCCCGGCTAATTTTAGTATTTTTAGTAGAGGTGAGGTTTTGCCATGTTGGCCAGGCTGGTCTCAAACTCCTGACCTCAAGTGATTCTCCTGCCTTGGCCTCCCAAAGTACTGGGATTACAGGTGTGAGCTGCCATTCCAGGCCAAGGCTTTTTGTAAAGCTTGTTTAGGGTGAGTCTAGAGTGGCCTTTACCCCAACTAAGTACTATTTATCTTTACTGCTAAGGCTTGACTCTTCTGAAGTCTCTACCTTAATTCCCAGGTGTTTAATAAAGTCTCTGCTTTGGTGGTTGGAAGTCAGATGTTTCTCAGCATGATCTCTGGGGATTGCTTAGCTTATAGCTCTGTGGTAGTTCTTGGTACAGACTTGTGGAGTCTCCCAGTGCCTGAGCTGTGCAGTGTTTAAGCAAAGACACCTAAAGTTGTCTTTGGGCACGCCTATGCGGATTCTTAGAACTCTTTAGCTATGTAGCTTCCTTCTCTGTGGTTTTCTGACCTGCAAATTTCGATTGCTTCAGCATTCCCAGATTCCAGTCTCCGTTTCTTCCACTCATACTGGTTGCCATGCCCTACTTGGGTTTCTCCTCCCTCTGTCATGGCCTGGAAAGCTCTTCTATACAGAAAGCCAAGCCAGTTGTAAGGTTTACTTTTTTTTTTCTTGTGTGAACCAAAGTCTTGTACTGCCTATTGTCCTATGTCTGAAGACAGTTGCTTCTTATATGTTGTCCAGTTTTTCAGTTGTTGTGGCAGGAGGGCATATCTAATACCAGTTAATCTATTATGGCTGGAAGTGGAAGTCCTCTCTATAATATTTAATAATACTTAAATTATTTGGTATAATGGTTGTTTTCCTATGTGAAATTTTTAAAGTTAATAGATTTTTTTTGAAATATACTCATTTTTGTAATGTATGTCTATTTGATTTCTACTAATCATAATTTTCCAGAACAAAATTTAAAATAGACTGGATTTTTAAAAATCAGGTTTATTGAGTTATAATTTACACACAGTAAAATTTATTCTTTTTAGAAGTACAGTTTTACATGTTTTGACCAGTATATATACTTCTGTTTATACTGTGTAATCATAGTACACTGTGATTATGCAGATATAGAAAATATTCTTTATAGAATGATCAATACAGATATATAGAATGTTTCCTATATCTGTATTGATAATTGAGACATAAGAATATTTTTATTACCCCAAAAAAGTTCTTTCATGCCCTTTTGTAGTCACTCTGTTCCACTTACTGTCAGTTCTTAGCAATTACTGATCTGTTTTCTGACCTTATAGTTTGACTTTGTCCCGAAGATTATATAATTGGAATCATACAACATGTAGTCTGTTGTATATGTCAGCTGTTTGTTTACAAAACAGGATTTTATTTTTGAAATGAAATGAAAATGAAAACTGCCTATCTTAGCTTTCATTTTAAAATAAGCAAATGGTTTAAAATGATAAAAAGGGCTAAAGCCTTGTGTGTAGTAAGCAGGGTCTAGTTTTAAAAAATTCACATAGATGCTAATAAAGCATAAGAGTTAAGAGACCTGTGCTTCGTGTTTACACATCCCCTCCCTCTTGTAGGAGAGACAAATGCCAAAGAGAATGAAAACTTCTCCCCGGTGGCTGGGGCATTTGGTGTATTCTCAACTATCTCTACTGCTGTTCAGAGCACAGTAAGTAAAAAAGTGCAAGGTGGCCCATTCCTTTCCATAATTATAATGAACTTGCACATCTTTCTCTCTCTTTTCTTCGAACATACATGTGGACTGATTACTTTTAAAGGAGTCCAGGCCACTGAAGACCAGTCACTTTGATCTTATGGGTGGAGTGAATGCTACTTGAAAACTTTCAGTAAAGCAATAAGGATGAAAGTAGGAAATAAAGGAGTATCAATAAGGGAGTAGGAGTTACAGAGAGGCAATATATGTATTATGAATTCTTAATTTGGTGGCCCTAAAAAAATGTCTGTTTTACAAAAATACTTTTCTCATAGTTGCATCTTTTAGGCAAAGGGGAAATGTGATCTTTATGACAGATATTTGCGAAGCTATATATGATTAAAAACATTTGTGAAAGGATTGTCTAGGAAGCTAAATATCTTTGCTACATGAGGATAGATAGCTAGTATTTTTTTAAATTTTAACTTTTTATTGAAATATACATACAGAAGAATGAAACAATAAGTGTTGTTTGAATTTTCAGTGTGAAACACCCAGAGTAAGAAACAGTATTACCGTACAGCAGATCCCCCCACCATCTTGTGTCCTCTCCCAGTTTCCTGTGTCTTCCCCTCTCCTGCACCAAGATAACCATAATCCTGACTTCTACCATCATAGGTTAATTTTGCCTGCATTTCAGCTTTACATAAGTGGAATCACATATAGTAGCTAACTTCTTTCACACAACATTATGTTTGTATAATGTATCTATGATGGAGTTTGTGTGGAAGATTTGATTTTCTTTGTTGTATTTCATTGTGAAGCTTTGTCACATTTTATTTATTCATTTCATAGTTGGTGAGCGTTGGGGTAGTTTTCAGTTTGTAGCTATTACAAACAGATGTTATGAACATTTTTGTACATGTCTTCTGATGAACCTCTGTACTTATTTCTGCTAGGATGTAACCGTGAGTGGAATTGCTGGGTCATGCAGCTGTAGTAGATGTTGGCAAACAGTTTTCCAATGTGGTTATACCTATTTACATTCCCACAAGCAGTGTGCGATTGTTTTATTTGCCTTACATTCTTGCCAATGCTTGGTATTGTTAGCCACTATTTTTATATAATAATAAAAATATGCATACAATTATGTTTTCTCAATATTGTTGTAATGAGGTTTCATGTATTTTCTAGGGAAAGAGTGTTATCAGTGGGGGTTTGGATGCCTTAGAATTCATTGGAAAAAAGACAATGGATGTGATAGCTGAAGGGGATCCTGGATTTAAAAGAACCAAGGGTCTGATGAACCGAAATGCTACACTATCTCAGGTACTGATTATCTTTACGTGTTTACTTCCTGTTTCTGTTTTGATCTGTATTTTTGCCTTTGTTTACTTGAAACCTTGTTAGTGTTTTCTTTTCAAGAATTTTCAATAATATTTTTATTAAGGTGTTTTTTGGGGGGTCAGGGATTGGTGAGAGCTCTACTGTTTATAGAAATACGCAGCTGTTTTTTCCTCCTCTTTCCTTTCTCCTTTCACAGGATCCTCCCATCAGTGCAGTAGAAAATGCTAAACCTTGTCAGGGTTTTTTTTTTTTTTTTTTTTTTTTTTTAATGTTTAAATCACTTGCAGAGAAACACCTGGTTCCTTGGGTGTTATTTGCACTTTCTAGGATCAAATTATGTGACCAGGCCCGGTGGCTCACAGCTGTAATCCCAGCACTTTGGGAGGCCGAGTGGGTCAGTTGAGGTCAGGAGTTCAAGATCAACCTGACCAACATAATGAAACCCCGTCTCTTCTAAAAATACAAAACATTAGCTGGGCATGGTGGCGTAGGCCTATAATCCCAACTACTCGGGAGGCTGAAACACGAGAATAGCTTAAACTCAGGAGGCAGAGGTTGCAGTGAGCAGAGACGTGCCACTGCACTCCAGCCTGGGTGACAGTGAAACGCCGTCTCAAATTGTGTGTGATCATCTTTCTTTCTGTAGCTCCTTAGTCTACCAGATTTGAATTGCAATGCCAAGAATGAAAGGGCAATCCTCTGTACTGTAATATGTCTAAGCTTTGCTTCCTTCAATTCTCAGAACTCACCCTTGAGCTCTCATTGTTTGCTACAGTGTAATGCCTCCATCTCTTTTTAGGTTTTACGAGAGGCTAAGGAGAAAGAAGAGATATGGAACTCCAATGAGGTTACTATGGAAACAGACAAGAAAACTCATTATGGGTTACTCTTTGATGAATTTCAAGGCCTTTCACATCTAGAAGCTCTGGAGATGCTTTCCCGAGAAAGTGAAATAAAGGTAATTCCAAGCCAAAATCTCAACTGGAGAAAGTCTTCAAGTAAAAGAACGCTGCGTAGTTTCTTTTCTCTTTGTACATTTGGAAGATGAAATGTATTTTTGATAGCGGCTTGAGATGCCTTGGAAATACTACCACAAAATAAATTTAAAAACTGATGTTTGAACTAATTGCTAGAAATAGAATTAGTCAAGTATTATTTCTTTAAATTTAGACAAAAAAGGCAGATTAACAAAGAGGTCTTAATATGACATTTGTTGTTTTTTCTTCGCTTTGGTTTCTGTTTTGTTTTGTTTTTAGTTTTTTTGACCTAGGCTGCCAAGAAACCTGTTGACTTGAGCTGCCAATTTGTACAGTTACCTGTTAGCTTTTAATTGATTTAAGATTATCTCATTTTTCTGTGATTTCTAAGCCGTTGTTAAACACTGATAATTTCCAGAAATTTCTGGCTGGTATTACTTTTAGAAGTACAGAGTCTCCCTACCTTTCTGTCATAACCAGCCTCTTGTGTTAAGGTTCTTAAGGAATAACTTGTGCTGACTGGTGAGCTCGTAATTTTGACTTCAATATGGTCTATATATAGTCTCTTCCCTATCTGTGAATGTTTTTCTTTTCTTTCATACTCCTATAACATTTTATTCTTATATCCATTCAGGTGAAATCTATCCTTAATTCTCTGAGTGGAGAAGAATTAGAAACTCTAAAAGTTGAATTAGAGCAACTCAAAGAAGCGTTTTCTCTAGCAGAATTTTGTGAAGAAGAAGAAGAAGAGAAAAAAGGTAATATTGAAATTTAGTATCTGAGTGGAGATGATGCAGTGTGTTTGAATGCAGTGCATTGCCCTTGAAATAAATTATTTACTCTCTTATTACACTGGCTTGATTTTACTTTTTCAGTGAAAATTTAATGCAGATTCTCTGTGTAAAATTCTCTGCAGCCTTGCACCTGACTACGCATTGATGGGGGCAGTTGGCCTTATGCCCATGTCTCCCTACCTCCTTCCAACCAAACTCTTTGTGACTTCTCAAGGTCTAATCTTGCAACTCATGTCTTTGCCTGTTTTTGCGGTTAGAAAGCTATTCTCTTCAGGTTGTTGCCTCAGTTTGACTGGTCATTCTTATGAGCTTTTATATTCCTAGGTACTTTACCTCTGCCTCTGACTCTCGTAACCCCTGACTCTGTCTTGAATTGAGGCATGCAGGGTGGCAGTTATCCATAATGTGGGTGATAGTTTGTCTTTTTTTATTTTGAAAACCCTTATACCATATTTTAATATCTTCATTTCTCAGAAAATGTAAATGTAAATACTATGTGTATTAGCAAAATTATCAGGAAATGAGATGGGTAAGGAAATGAGATGACTGACATAAAGCATAATTGCCAGGCAACTGAATATTAAGTTCTAAGGGTTGTTTTATTAACATTTTAGCAGGAAATGTTTCTAAGATATACACTAACTGATCTTTTTTTAAAAAGTGGAATCTAACGAATACAGTTTTGCCTTTTGTTGATGAAATAATCAGTTATAAACTTTAAAAGTGAATGGAAAAATTCTCTTAGGTTTCATTAAGACGTAGAGACAATCACCCATGTAGTAGGTTAAATCAATGATGAACAAAGTGTGGTCTGTAGACCCTTGAATTCCCAAAATCCTTTCAGGGCGTCTATGAGTTAAAACTCTGCATCATAATACTAAGATGTTGTCTACTTAGGAATTTTTAAAAAATTATTATGATTTTTTTTTCTGCTTTGGCATTTGTGCTGATGGTGAATAACAATCATGCATAAAATTGCTGGTGCCATAACATGGATCAAGATGTTAGCAAAGTCTACTAGTGTCATTGCATTTTTATTGCCATTCATTGGCAGTTAAAAAAAAAAAAGTGCCAGTTTTATTTAATCTTGTCCTTGATGAAGCAGTAAACATTATTAATTTTATTAAATCTTGACCTTTAAGTATGCATCTTACAAATATTCTGTGTGATGCCTACTGAAGTATGATGTTTGTCTCAGGAAAAGCACTTACATTATTTGAGTTGTGAGCTGAACTACATGCTTTTTTCGTGGAATAACATTTTTACTTGAAAGGATAACAGTCACGGAGACTATTCAGAATAGGATAATTGGTACACATTTTCCTGAAAATGAATGAAGTGAGCCTTTTCTTCAAGGAAAGCAACTCATTTATTTGTGACTCATGATAAAAATGTACATGTCATGATAAAAATGTATGTGAAGGTTGAAACTTTGTAAAACATATTTGCTGCCGTGGTGAGCTTGACAGCTTCCCAGTGCTTATAGACTCTTCTGATGAAATTTGTGGTGATCATATTTGTTAAAATATCACTTTTTTATATTTTACAAGGAAATGTATTGGCATTTGGAAAACCTGCATGACTCAGAGAACCAATATTTTCTAAATGTCAAATCACCATGGGTAAAAGACCTAATGGATTTTAATTTAGTGTACAAAATTTTATGATATGGTTTCAGGTATATTGCAATATAGTTCATTGCAACTAATTTTTAAGAAACGACCACTTGTTGAGTTTTGGTGTGGTATTAAAGAATATTAATTATTTGAAAAGGCTATTAAAATACTTCTTCCCTTTCCAACTATATATCTTTGTAAAGTTGAATTTTCTTCATATACTTAAAGCAACATAACAGACTGAATATAAAAGTAGATAAGAGAATTTACCTATCATCTGTTAAGCTAGATATTAAAGAGATTCAACCATGATATTAAATGATGGCACTATTCTCACTGAAATTTTTCTTTTTTGAAAAATACAGTTTTTTAAAATAAAAAGTATGTTATTTATGTTAATAACTAGTGTGGGTTTACTGTTTTGAATGAATTAATGAACACTTAGTTTTGTATAAATATTTATAACTTTTTATATGTATATGTATATGTATAAAACTTACACTAAAAAAGCTCTTTAATGTTCTCAGAAAGTTTTACAAGTACAACAAGGTCCTGAGACCAACAAGTTTGAGAATTAGCAGATTAAATAACCTAAACTGCAATGCTTTTTAAAAATGTCTCTGATTGCTTTTTAGAATTGTACGTCTTTATTTCTTTCTGTTCATTTATCTGTTCATCTTTTACTTCACTGTTAGTGAGCTGACTTCTGATATTCCATGAATCTCATTTGGTTTTCTATTTCTAATCTGTGGCTGAGAAACAAGGTAACTAGTTTTATTCAAGATGTCTGTTAAAAGCAAAGAGCTCTGAGTGAGAGTCTTAGAGGTTTTCCCGTGACAGGAAACATAAAGTTAAGTGTGTGGATTCTCTACAAACAGGGACTTTTTTTTCTTTTTCTTTTAAAATCACTTAAGGAGAAGAAATATACATTTATATCATTTATAATTACATAGGTATCTTTACCAGTGCTGTTTGTCTTTTGTTGTTTTTTTTCAATGTTTTTATTTCCATAGGTTATCAGGGAACAGGTGGTGTTTGGTTACATGAGTAAGTTCTTTAGAGGTGATTTGTGAGAATTTGGTGTACCCATCACCCGAGCAGTATACACTGCACCCAATTTGTGCACCTGAGCAGTATACACCACACTCCCTTCCCATCCTTTCCCCCCCGAGTCCCCAAAGCCCATTGTGTCAGTCTTAAGCCTTCACATCCTCATAGCTTAGCTCCTACTTATTAATGAGAACATATGGTGTTTGGTTTTCCATTCCTGAGTTACTTCACTTAGAATAATAGCCTTCAGTCTCATCCAGGTCACTGCTAATGTGTTAATTCATTCCTTTTTATGGCTGAGTAGTATTCTATCTCATATATATATATATATAGTATGTCACAGTTTCTTTATCTACTCATTGATTGATGGACATTTGAGTTGGTTCCACATTTTTGCAAGTGTGAATTGTGCTGCTGTAAACATGTGTGTGCAAGTATCTTTTTCTTTTATTTTTTCTTTTATTATTATACTTTTAAGTTCTAGGGTACATGTGCACAACGTGCAGGCCTGTAACATATGTATACATGTGCCATGTTGGTTTGATGCACCCATCAACTCGTCATTTACATTAGGCACTTCTTCCAACGCTATCCCTCCCCCATTCCCCCACTCCCTGACAGGCCCCAGTGTGTGATGTTCCCCACCCTGTGTCCAAGCGTTCTCATTGTTCAGTTCCCACCTAGGAGTGAGAACATGTGGTGTTTGGTTTTCTGTCCTTGCGATAGTTTGCTCAGAATGATGGTTTCCAGCTTTATCCATATCGCTACAAAGGACATGAACTCATCCTTTTTTATGACTGCATAGTATTCCACGGTGTTTATGTGCCACATTTTCTTAATCCAGTCTATCATTGATGGACATTTGGATTGGTTCCAAGTCTGCTATTGTAAATAGTGCCACAATAAACATATGTGTGCATTTGTCCTTATAGCAGCATGATTTATCAACCTTTGGGTATATACCCAGTAATGGGATCACTGGATCAAATGGTATTTCTAGTTCTAGATCCTTGAGGAATCACCACACTGTCTTCCACAATGATTGAACTAGTTTACACTCCCACCAACATTGTAAAAGCATTCCTATTTCTCCACATCCTCTCCAGCATCTGTTGTTTCCTGACCTTTTAATGATCACCATTCTAACTGGTGTGCAATGGTATCTCATTGTAGTTTTGATTTGCATTTCTCTGATGACAGGTGATGATGAGCATTTTTTCATGTGTCCGTTGGCTCCATAAATGTCGTCTTTTGAGAAGTGTCTGTTCATATCGTTTGCCCACTTTTTGATGGGGTTGTTTGATTTTGTCTTGTAAATTTGTTTAAGTTCTTTGTAAATTCTGGATATTAGCCCTTTGTCAGATGGGTAGATTGCAAAAATGTTCTCCCATTCTGTAGGTTGCCTGTTCACTCTGATGGTAGTTTCTTTTGCTGTGCAGAAGCTCTTTAGTTTAATTAGATCCCATTTGTCAATTTTGGCTTTTGTTGCCATTGCTTTTGGTGTTTTAGTCATGAAGTCCTTGCCTGTGCCTAGGTCCTGAATGGTATTGACTAGGTTTTCTTCTAGGGTTTTTATGGGTTTAAGTCTAATATTTAAGTCTTTAATCTTAATTTTTGTGTAAGGCATAAGGAAGGGATCCAGTTTCAGCTTTCTACATATGGCTAGCCAGTTTTCCCAGCACCATGTATTAAATAGGGAATCCTTTCCCCATTTCTTGTTTTTGTCACGTTTGTCAAAGATCAGATGGTTGTAGATGTGTGGTGTTATTTCTGAGGCCTCTGTTCTGTTCCATTGGTCTGTATTTCTGTTTTGGTACCAGTACCGTGCTGTTTTGGTTACTGTAGACTTGTATAGTATACAAATACTGTGCTATATATACTATACTGTATATATATAGTATAGTTTGAAGTCAGGTAGCGTGATGCCTCCAACTTTGTTCTTTTTGCTTAGGATTGTCTTGGCAATGTGGGCTCTTTTTTGGTTTCGTGTGAACTTTAAAGTAGTTTTTTCCAATTCTGTGAAGAAAGTAATTGGTAGCTTAATGGGGATGGCATTGAATCTATAAATTACCTTGGGCAGTATGGCCATTTTCACGATATTGATTCTTCCTCTCTATGAGCATGGAATGTTCTTCCATTTGTTTGTGTCCTCTCTCTTTTATTTCATTGAGCAGTGGTTTGTAGTTCTCTTTGAAGAGGTCCTTCTCATCCCTTGTAAGTTGGATTCTTAGGTATTTTATTCTCTTTGTAGCAATTGTGAATGGGAGTTCACTCATGATTTGGCTCTCTGTCTGTCATTGGTGTATAAGAATGCTTGTGATTTTTGCATATTGATTTTGTATCCTGAGACTTTGCTGAAGTTGCTTATCAGCTTAAGGAGATTTTGGGCTGAGACAATGGGGTTTTTTAAATATACAATCATGTCATCTGCAAACAGGGACAATTTGACTTCTTCTTTTCCTAATTGAAAACCCTTTATTTGTTTCTTCTGCCTGATTGCCTTAGTCTGAACTTCCAACACTATGTTGAATAGGAGTGGTGAGAGAGGGCATCCCTGTCTTGTGCCCGTTTTCAAAGGGAATGCTTCCAGATTTTGCCCGTTCAGTATGATACTGGCTGTGGGTTTGTCATAAATAGCTCTTAATTTTGAGATACGTTCCATCAGTACCGAATTTATTGAGAGTTTTTAGCATGAAGGGTTGTTGAATTTTGTTGAAGATCTTTTCTGCATCTATTGAGATAATCTTGTGGTTTTTGTCTTTGGTTCTGTTTCTGTGATGGATTACATTTATTAATTTGCATATGTTGAACCAGCCTTGCATCCTAGGGATAAAGCCAACTTGATCTTGGTGAATAAGCTTTTTGATGTGCTGCTGGATTCAGTTTGCCAGTATTTTATTGAGGATTTTTGCATTGATGTTCATCAGGGATATTGGTCTGAAATTCTCGTTTTTTGTTGTGTCTCTGCCAGGCTTTGGTATCAGGATGATGCTGGCCTCATAAAATGAGTTAGGGTGGATTCCCTCTTTTTTTTGTTGATAGGAATAGTTTCAGAAGGAATGGTACCAGCTCCTCTTTGTACCTCCAGTAGAATTCGGCTGTGAATCCGTCTGGTCCTGGACTTTTTTTGGTTGGTAGGCTATTAATTATTGCTTCAATTTCAGAGCCTGTTATTGCTCTATTCAGCGATTCAGCTTTTTCCTGGTTTAGTCTTGGGAGAGTGTGTGTGTCCAGGAATTTGTCCATTTCTTCTAGATTTTCTAGTTTGTTTGTGTAGAGGTGTTTATAGTATTCTCTGATGGTAGTCTGTATTTCTGTGGGATTGGTGATGATATCCCCTTTATCATTTTTTTATTGCATCTATTTGATTCTTCTCTCTTTTCTTCATTAGTCTTGCCAGCAGTCTATCAGTTTTGTTGATCTTTTCAAAAAAACAGCTCCTGGATTCATTGGTTTTTTTGAAGTGTTTTTTATGTCTTTATCTCCTTCAGTTCTGCTCTGATCTTAGTTATTTCTTGCTTTCTGCTAGCTTTTGAATTTATTTGCTCTTGCTTCTCTAGTTCTTTTAATTGTGGTGTCAGGGTGTTGATTTTAGATCTTTCCTGCTTTCCCTTGTGGGCATTTAATGCTATAAATTTACCTCCACACACTGCTTTAAATGTGTCCCAGAGTTTCTGGTACGTTGTGTGTTTGTTCTCATTGGTTTCAAAGAACATCTTTATTTCTGCCTGCATTTTGTTAATGTACCCAGTAGTCATTCAGGAACAGGTTGTTCAGTTTCCATGTAGTTGTGTGGTTTTTAGTGAGTTTCTTAATCCTGAGTTCTAATTTGATCGCACTGTGGTCTGAGAGACAGTTTGTTGTGATTTCTCTTCTTTTACAATTGCTGAGGAGTGCTTTACTTCCAACTATGTGGTTGATTTTGGAGTAAGTGCAATGTGGTGCTGAGAAGAATGTATATTCTGTTGATTTTGGGTGGAGAGTTCTCTAGCTGTCTATTAGGTCTGCTTGGTGCAGAGTTGAGTTCAATTCCTGGATATCCTTCTTAACTTTCTTTCTCGTTGACCTGTCTAATGTTGACAGTGGGATGTTAAAGTCTCCCATTATTATTGTGTGGGAGTATAAGTCTCTTTGTAAGTCTCTAAGGACTTGCTTTATGAATCTGGGTGCTCCTGTATTGGGTTCATATATATTTAGGATAGTTAGTTCTTCTTGTTGAAGTGATGCCTTTACCATTATATAATAGCCTTCTTTGTCTCTTTTGAACTTTGTTGGTTTAAAATCTGTTTTATCGAGACTAGTATTGCAATCCCTGCTTTTTTTTTTTGCTTTGCATTTGCTTGGTAGATCTTCCTCCATTCCTTTATGTTGAGCCTATGTGTGTCTCTGCACGTGAGATGGATCTCCTGAATATAGCACCCTGATGGGTCTTGACTCTTTATCCAATTTGCCAGTCTGTGTCTTTTAATTGGGGTATGTAGCCCCTTTACGTTAAGGTTAATATTGTTATGTATGAATTTGATCCTGTCATTATGATGTTAGCTAGTTAGTTGATGCAGTTTCTTCCTAGCATCTATGGTCTTTACAATTTGGCATGTTTTTGCTGTAGCTGGTACCAGTTGTTCCTTTCCGTGTTTAGCACTTCTTTCAGGATCACTCTTGTAAGGCAGGCCTTGTGGTGACAAAATCCCTCAGCATTTGCTTGTCTGTAAAGGATTTTATTTCTCCTTCACTTATGAAGCTGAGTTTGGCTGGATATGAAATTCTGGGTTGAAAATTCTTTTCTTTAAGAATGTTAAATATTGGACCCCACTCTCTTCTGGCTTGTAGAGTTTCTGCCGAGAGATCCGCTGTTGGTCTGATGGGCTTCCCTTTGTGGGTAACCTGACCTTTCTCTCTGGCTGCCCTTAAGATTTTTCCTTCATTTCAACCTTGGTGAATCTGACAATTATGTGTCTTGGGGTTGTTCTTCTTGAGGAGTATCTTTGTGGTGGTCTCTGTATTTCTTGAATGTACATGTTGACCTGCCCTGCTAGGTTAGGGAAGTTCTCCTGGATAATATCCTGAAGAGTGTTTTCCAGCTTGGTTCCATTCTCCCCGTCACTTTCAGGATCCACCAGTCAAACGTAGATTTGGTCTTTTCACATAGACTCATATTTCTTGGAAGCTTTGTTCTTTTGTTTTTACTATTTTTTCTCTAAACTTCTCTTCTCACTTTATTTCATTAATTTGATCTTCAATCACTGATACCCTTTCTTCCACTTGTTCGAATTAGCTACTGAAGCTTGTGCATGTGCCACGTAGTTCTCGTGCCATGGTTTTCAGCTCCATCAGGTCATTTAAGGTCTTCTCTACACTGTTTATTTCTAGTTAGACATTCGTCTAATCTTTTTTCAATGTTTTTAGCTTCCTTGCGATGGGTTCAAACATCCTCCTTTAGCTCGGAGTAGTTTGTTATTACCGACTTTCTGAAGTCTACTTCTGCCAACTTGTCAAAATCATTCTCTGTCCCATTTTGTTCTGTTGCTGGCGAGGAGCTGTGTTCCTTTGGAGGAGAAGGGGCATTCTGGTTTTTAGAATTTTCACCTTTTCTGCTCTGGTTTCTCCCCATCTTTGTGGTTTTATCTACCTTTGGTCTTTGATGATGGTAACCTACAGATGGGGTTTTGGTGTGGATGTCCTTTTTGTTGATGTTATTCCTTTCTGTTTGTTAGTTTTCCTTCTAACAGTCAGGTCCCTCAGCTGCAGATCTGTTGGAGTTTGCTAGAGGTCCACTCCAGACCCTGTTTGCCTGGGTATCACCAGCAGAGGCTGCAGAACAGCAAATATTGCTGAACAGGAAGTGTTGCTGCCTGATCCTTCTTCTGGAAGCTTTGTCTCAGAGTGGCACCCAGCTGTATGAAGTGTCAGTCAGCCCCTACTGGGAGGTGTCTCCAAGTTAGGCTACATGGGAGTCAGGGACCCACTTGAGGCAGTCTGTCCATTCTCAGAGCTCAAACACCGTGCTGGGAGAACCACTGCTCTTTTCAGAGCTGTCAGACAGGGACGTTTAAGTCTGCAGAAGTTTCTTCTGTCTTTTGTTCAGCTATGCCCTGCCCCTAGAGGTGGAGTCTACAGAGGCAGGGGGACCTCCTTGAGCTTCAGTGGGCTCCTCCCAGTTCGAGCTTCCTGGAGGCTTTGTTTACCAACTCAAGCCTCAGCAATGGCGGACGCCCCTCCCCCAGCCAGGCTTGCCACCTGGTAGTTCGATCTTAGACCAGCAGTGAGCAAGGCTCCGTGGGAGTGGGCCCCACTGAGCTAGGCACAGGATATAATCTCCTGGTGTGCCGTTTGCTAAGATTGTTGGAAAAGCGCAGTGTTTAGGTGGCAGTGTCCTGATTTTCCCGGTATAGTCTGTCACAGTTTCTCTTGGCTAGGAAAGGGAACTCCCCCGACCCCTTGCACTTCCCAGGTGAGGCGATGCCCTACCCTGCTTTGGCTTGGACTCCGTGGGCTGCACCCACTGTCTGACCAGTCCCAGTGAGATGAACCAGGTACCTCAGTTGGAAATGCAGAAATCACCCGTCTTCTGTGTCGATCACACTGGGAGCCACTGACCAGAGCTGTTTCTATTCAGCCATCTTGGAATGGACCCCTCCAAGGATCTTTTTCATATAATGACTTCTTTTCCTCTGGGTAGATACCCAGTAGTGGGATTGCTGGATCAAATGGTAGTTCTACTTTTAGTTCTTTAAGGTAAATCCACACAGTTTTCCATAGTGGTTGTACTAGTTTACATTCCCACCAGCTGTGTAGAAGTGTTCCCTATTCACTGCATCCATGCCAGCATCTATTATTTTTTGGTTTTTTGATTATGGCCATTCTTGCAGGAGTAAGGTGGTATCGCATTGTGGTTTTGATTTGCATTTACCTGATCATTAGTGATGTTGAGCATTTTTTCATATGTTTAGAGCCATTTGTTTATCTTCTTTTGAGAATTGTCAGTTCATGTCCTTAGCCCACTTTTTGATTGGATTGTTTTTTTCTTATAGATTTGTTTGAGTTCATTGTGGATTCTGGATGTTAGTCATTCGTCAGATGTATAGATTGTGAAGATTTTCTCCCACCCTGTGGATTGTCTGTTTACTCTGCTGACCTTTTTGCCATGCAAAAGCTCTTTAGTTTAATTAAGTTCCAGCTACTTTGCTTTGTTTTTGTTGCATTTGCTTTTGGGTTCTTGGTCAGGAAATCCTAGCCTAAGCCAATGTCTAGAAGGATTTTTCCAATGTTACCTTCTAGAATTTTTATAGTTTCAGGTCTTAGTTGATTATTGTGTAAGGTAAGAGATGAGGATCCAGTTTGATTCTCCTACATGTGGCTAGCCAATTATCCTAGCATCATTTGTTTAACAGGGTGTCCTTTCCCTACTTTATGTTTTTGTTTGCTTTGTCAAAGATCAGTTGGCTTTAAGTATTTGGGTTTATTTCTGGGTTCTCTATTCTGTTCTATTGGTCTATGTGCCTATTTTTATACCAATACCATGCTGTTTTGGTGACTGTGGCCTTATAGTGTAGTTTGAAATCAGGTAATATGATGCTTCCAGATTTATTCTTTTTGCTTAGTCTTGCTTTGGCTGTGTGGGCTCTTTTTTGGTTCCATACAAATTTTAGGATTTTTTTTAGTTCAATGAATAATGGTAGTGGTATTTTGATGGGGGTAGTGTTGAATTTGTAGATTGCTTTGGGCAGTGTGGTCATTTTCAAAATATTGATTCTACCATCCATGAGCATGGGATGTGTTTTCATTTGTTTGTATCGTGTATGATTTCTTTCAGCATTGTTTTGTAGTTTTCCTTGTTGAGGTGTTTTACCTTCTTGGTTGGGTATATTTCTAAGTGTTTTATTTTTTTTTTTGCAGCTTTTGTAAAAGAGGTTGAGTTCTTGATTTGATTCTCTGCTTGGTCGCTGTTATTGTATTGAAGAGCTACTGATTTGTGTGCATTAATTTTGTATCCAGAAACACTGCTGAATTCTTTTATAAGTTCTAGGAGCTTTCTGGAGGAGAGTTTAGGGTTCTCTAGGTAAACAATTGTCAGCAAACAGTGACAGTTTGACTTCCTCTTTACCGATTTGGATGCCCTTTATTTCTTTCTCTTGTCTGATTGCTCAGGCTGGGACTTCCAGTACTGTGTTGAAGAGGAGTAGTGAGAGTGGGCATCCTTGTCTTTTAGTTCTCAGAGGGAATGCTTTCAGCTTCTCTCCATTCAGTATTGTGTTGGCTGTGGGTTTGTCAGATGGCTTTTATTACATTGAGGTGTATGTCCTTTGTATGCTGATTTTGTTGAGAGTTTTAATCATAAAGGGATGCTGCATTTTGTTGAATGCTTTTTCTGCATCAATTGAGATGATTGTATGATTTTTGTTTTTAATTCTGCTTATGTGGTATATCACATTTATTGCCTTTCATGTGTTAAACCATCCCTGCATCCCTGGTATGAAACCCACTTGATCATGGTGGATTATCTTTTTGATGTGTTGTTGGATTTGGTTAGCTAGTACTTTGTTAAGGATTTTAGCATCTATGCTTATGAGGGATATTGGTTTGTAGTTTTCTTTTTTGGTTGTGTTCTTTCCTGGTTTTGGAATTAGGGTGATACTGGCTTCATGGAAAGATTTAGGGAGGGTTCCCTCTTTCTTTTGTGAGAAATAGTGTCAATAGGATTGGTATGAATTCTTTTTTGAATGGTAGAATTCTGCTGTGAATCCATCTGGTCCTGGACTTTTTTTTGTTGGTAATTTTTAAAATTACCATTTCGGTCTCACTGCTTGTTATTGGTCTATTCAGGGTATCTGATTCTTCTTGATTTAAGCTAGGAAGGTTGTATCTTTCCAGAAATGTATCCATCTCCTGTAGGTTTTCTAGTTTATGTGCATAAAGGTGTTCATAGCAGACGTGAATGATCTTTTGTATTTCTGTGTTGTCAGTTGTAATGTCTCCCATTTCATTTCTAATTGAGATTATTTGGATTTTCTCTCTTGCTTAATCTTGCTAATGGTCTATCAATTTTATTCATCTTTTCAAAGAATTAACTTTTTGTTTCGATTATCTTTTGTATTTTTGTTTGTTTCAACTTCATTTAGTTCTGTTCTGATTGTGGTTATTTCCTTTCTTCTGCTGGGTTTGGGTTTGGTTTGTCCTTACTTCTCTAGTTCCTTGAGGTGTGACCTTAGATTGTCTGTTAGTGCTCGTTCAGACTTTTTGATGTAGGTGTTTCGGGCTATGAACTTTCCTCCTAGCACCACCTTTGCTGTATCCCAGAGGTTTTGATAGGTTGTGTCACTATTGTCATTCAGTTTGAAGAATTTAATTTCCATCTTGATTTCATTTTTGACCCAGTGATCATTCAGGAGCAGGTTATTTAATTTCCATGTATTCGCATGGTTTTGAAGAGTTGATTTCTAGTTTTATTCACACTGTGATCTGAGAGAGTACATGATATAATTTCAATTTTTTTAATATATAGATGCCCCTTTTGTGGCCTATCATATGGTCTACCTTGGAGAAAGTTTCATGCACTGTTGAATAGAATGTATATTCAGCAGTTGTTGGGTAGAATGTTCTGTATATATCTGTTACGTCAATTTGTTCCAGGGTATGGTTTAAATCCATTGTTTCTTTGTTGTCTGTTTTGATGACCTGTCAGGTGCTGTTAGTGTGGTATTAAAGTCCCCCACTATTATTGTGTTGCTGTCTATCTCATTTTTATTTTATTTATTTATTTATTTATTTTTGAGACGGAGTTTTGCTCTTGTTGCCCAGGCTGGAGTGCAATGGTGCAGTCTCGGCTCACCCCAACCTCCGCCTCCCAGGTTCAAGCGATTCTTCTGCCTCAGCCTCCTGAGTAGCTGGGATTACAGGCATGTGCTACCACGCCTGGCTAATTTTGTATTTTTAGTAGAGATGGGGTTTCTCCATGTTGGTCAGGCTGGTCTCGAACTGCCGACCTCAGGTGATCCGCCCACCTTGGCCTCCCAAAATGCTGGGATTACAGGCGTGAGCCACTGCCCCCAGCCTGTCTCATTTCTTAGGTCTGTTGGCAATTGTTTTATAAATTTGGCACCTCCAGTGTTAGGTGCATATATGTTTAGGATTGTGATATGTTCCTGCTGGGCACTGCCTTTTACCATTATATGGTGTACCTCTTTGTCTTTTTTAACTGCTGATGCTTTAAAGTTTGTTTTGTCTGATACAAGAATAGCCACCTCTGATTGCTTTTGGTGTCCTTTTGCATGGAATGTCTTTCCACCCCTTTACCTTAAGCTTATGTAAGTCCTTATGTGTTAGGTGAATCTCTTGAAGGCAGTAGATGGTTGGTGAGTTCTCCTTTCTGCAATTCTGTGTCTTTTAAGTGGAGCATTTAGGCCATTTACATTCAACATTAGCATTGAGATGTGAGGCACCATTCCATTCATTGTGCTGTGTTGCCTGTACATCATTTTTTTTTTAATTGTATTTTTGTTTTATAGGTCACGAGATTTATGTTTTAAGTAAGTTCTGTTTTGATGTGTTTCCAGGATTTGTTTCAAGATTTAGAGCTCCTTTTAGCTTGGTAGTGGCAAATTCTCTCAGCATTTGTTTGTTTGAAAAAGACTATCTTTCCTTCATTTATGAAGCTTAGTTTCACTGGATACAAAATTCTTGGCTGATAATTGTTTTGTTTGAGGAGGCTGAAGATAGGGCTCCAATCCCTTCTAGCTTGTAGGGTTTTTGCTGAGAAATCTGCGGTTAATCTGATAGGTTTTTCTTTATAGGTTACCTGGTGCTTTTGTCTCACAGCTCTTGAGATTCTTTCCCTTGTCTTAACTTCCAGTGACCTGATTACAATGTGCCTAGGCAATGGTCTTTTTGTGATGAATTTCCCAGATGTTCTTTGAGCTTCTTGTATTGGATGCCTAAGTCTCTAACAAGGCTGGGGAAGTTTTCCTTGAAATTTCCTCGATTTCCAAATGCGTTTTCCAAACTTTTACATTTCTCTTCTTCAGGAACGCTGATTATTCTTAGGTTTGGTCATTTAACATAATCCCAGACTTCTTGGATGCTTTGCTCATATTTTCTTATTCTTTTTCTTTTGTCTTTTTTGGAATGGGTTAATTTGAAGACCTTGTCTATGAGCTCTGAAGTTCTTTCTTCTGCTTGTTCAATTCTGTTGTTGAGACTTTCTACAACATTTTGCATTTCTGTAAGTGCATCCATTGTTTCCTGAAGTTTTGGTTGTTTTTTATTTATGCTATCTATTTCATTGTATATTTCTCTCGTCACTTCTCATATCATTTTTTTGATTTCCTTTAATTGGGCTTTGCCTTTTCTCTGGTGCCTCCTTAATTACCCTAATAACTAACCTTCTGAATTCTTTTTCAGTTGAATCAGGGATTTCTTCTTGGTTTGGATCCATTGCTGGTGAGCTAGTGTGGTTTTGGGGGGTGTTAAAGAACCTTGTTTTGTCATATTACCAGAGTTGGTTTTCTAGTTCCTTCTCATTTGGGTAGGCTCTGTCAGAGGAAAGGTCTAGGGCACAAGGGTGTTCAGATTCTTTTGTCCCACGGGGTATTTGCTTGACGTAGCACTCTTCCCCCTTTTCCTAGGGATGTTACTTCCTGAGAGCTGAGCTGTAGTGATTGTTATCTCTCTTCTGGATCTAGCCACCCAGCAAGTCTCCCAGGCTCCAGTCTGGTACTGGTGGTTGTCTGTACAGAGTCTTGTGAACCATCTGTGTGGGTCTCTCAGCTGTGGATACCAGCACCTGTTCTGGTGGAGGTGGCAGGGGCGTGATGTGGACTCCGTGAGTGTCCTTGGCTTTGGTTGCTTAATGCACTATTTTTATTCTGGTTGGCCTCCTGCCAGGAGGTGGCACTTTTAAGAGAGCATCAGCTGTGGTAGTGTGGAGAAGAACAGGCAGTGAGCAGGGCCCTAGAACTCCCAAGAGTATATGTTCTTTGTCTTCAGTTATCAGGGTGGGAAGGGCAGGGTTGGGCTCAGACTCTCCTTGGGCAGGTCTTGCTGTGGCTGCTGTGGGGAATGGGGATGAGGTTCCAGGTCAATGGAGTTATGTTCCTAGGAGGATTATGGCTACCTCTGCTGTGTCATGCAGGTTGTCAGGGAAGTGGGGGAAAGCCAGCAGTCACAGGCCTCACCCAGCTCCCATGCAACCCAAAGGGCTGGTCTCACTCCCACTGTGCCCACCCCCCAACCACACTGAGTCTATTTCCAGGCAGTGAGCAAGCAGGGCTGAGAACTTGACCCAGACTACCCACCTCCCAGCTGTGAAAGCAAGTAGAGCTTTCGTTCTTCCCCTGCCCGTGGAGTCCACACACTGGATTCATGCCCTCTCCTGAGTTCTGTTAAGGAGAGTTCTCCATCAGTTCAAATTGTTACGAAGTTCACCTGGAGGTTTCCTTCTCCCTGTGGCCTTTTCCCAGTGCCTCTGGCCGTCCTCCTGAAGAACCCCTGTGAGGCAAGGTGGAAATTGCTTGCTAGAGAACCCAGCGAGCCCACAGGGGTTTTCCTACTGCTTCCTCTACCCCTGTATTTCACTTGGCTCTCTAAGTTGACTCAGCTCCAATGAGGTCAGATTTGTCTCCTGTAATCTAGACCTTCAGGTTCCCTAATGGGTTGTGTGTTCTGGGGCGGATGATCTCCCTTTCCCACTTCCACACTCACAGTATTTGGGAGGTCTCCCAGGTCCTGCAGGAGCAATCCACTTCCTTCAGAGGGTATATGGGTTCTCTCGGCTTTCCTAATGTGTTCCTGCAGTCATTCTGGAGCAGAAGTTTACAATGTGAGCCTCCACGTGCTGCTCTGTCCATCCGAGTGGGAGCTGCAGTCTATTCCTGCCTCCTTTCTGCCGTGATCTCTCCTACTTTTAGGGCTTTTTCTTTTTTGTTTCCATTTGTGTTCTGCATTGTGTCCTAACTAAGAAGTCAAACTGGCTGGCTATATAGCATCTTGCTAAATGATACCTTATTCTATGTAAAGGTACTTGTCCTGATTAGAAAATGGTTCTTGAATACAAGTTTCTAAAGCTGCCTTGAGATATTGAGAAGGCAGTATAGCATGGTGAATAAAAGGATGGGTTTTGGAATTAGACTTGGATTCAAAATCAAGATCTGCCATTTACTAAGCCATGTGACTTTGGGAAGTTACTTAACATTGAGCTTCTGTTTCCTCACCTGTAAGAAGAGTATGCTAATTCCTCTCAAGTTATAAGGATTAAATGAAATACTGTATTTAATATGTGGCACATAGTAAGCACTCAACAAATGTGGCTATTATTTTCGTTGTTAGGAGGGCATAAAGAAATAGGTAAAAATATGCATTTTAAAAGTCTTAGCAGGAAACTGATAAATTAATTTTGATTTTCATAAGTTGCTCCATTGTTCCTAATTTCCTAATCAAGCCCTACATGACAATCCTCAGTTATTTATAAACTTAAATTATTTGCTTGTAGTGCCATTAACAGTATTTGTTCAATTTACTCAACATCTGGCTTTCCATAGTAATCAGAAATCCCAGTCTTTAAATACCGTTCAGAGAACTCCAAGCAGTTTTCTAAACAGATGGTTTTGTGTCTGTGATATTTTTTTTTCCTACGTGTTCTCCAGAGATCAGAACTCTGAAAAGATAGCACCGGATTCCCCCCACCACTCACTGTGCCCCAGCCTTTCCCAGTGATTTTGGTTGAGAATGCAATAGTGACCTTAGTATTTACTTATGTCTCTATGAAGCTGTTTTTTAAAAAAGTGGTGATTTTCAGAGGGGAGAGACTACCACAGAACCAGTGATGATGTTGGTTATCTTCATTTTCCATCAGCATCCTGGGCTCTTGCCTCTCTACCATATATACCTGATTCCTTTTTTCAGAAGGAGTCTTCCTGCTTGGAAGATTTATA
This sequence comes from Rhinopithecus roxellana, assembly GCF_007565055.1. Lineage (NCBI taxonomy): Eukaryota > Metazoa > Chordata > Mammalia > Primates > Cercopithecidae > Rhinopithecus > Rhinopithecus roxellana. Next base: position 37,444,324 of record NC_044551.1, read on the forward strand.
TAAATTTAATTTATATAAATTATATGTACTACCATAATTATAATTTACATTCTAAAACATACCCTAAAATAGAATTTTTTAGTAGAATGAGATAAATTTCTATAAATAAAAAGTCAATTTTATTTCCTGCCCTCCATTGAATTATTTTGTGAACCCGTTTGGGTATATGCATCCCACTATGGATTCAGATTCATCCCTTGTATCCAAATTACAAATTATTTGAGAAAACAAAGTGTCTACCTAAATCGTAGAATGTTATTAGCAGTTGTTTAAATGTCTTACGTAGGAAGAGTTGTGTCAATTAGTGAGATCAGCTTTTCCCAAACCTTATTATACCTGAGATCACGAAATCATTTAATTCTCTGCCTTAAATATCAAGAGAGAAGGACGAAAGGATAGTGGATAGAGACAGAAGAGCCAAGATACACTTTTTTGTTCCTGGGAATATTAAGCAAGATGCTGAGTATGAAGCAGTAATGATTTGCCCTGGCAAACTATAGTGAATTAAGAAATATTCTATAGACTGTAAGTAGATCGCTAGAAGGTTTCTATGTACAAGAGTTCTCTTCTGCATTCCATGTTGCAGGGAAGCCGTGGGCTAGACCACAAAGCAGGGAGTGTATAGGATTCAGATGAGTAGGGAGGGAAAGAGAGCCTTTCCCACTGTTTGTTTGGATTTGCTAATTGCTTTTTGATTTTGAGTCACCCATTTGCTTGTTTGTTTCTTTGTAAGTGTTCCTGGTTCTCCATCATCTTTCACAAGACTAACTCCAACAGCTTCCTTACCATCCTTCCAACGTTCTGGAATCCCCTTTGCTTCTCTTCTTTTTATTTTTAATTATGATGGATGCGTAATGATTGATCCTCTTTTCTTCTTATCCACCATTTTCTCTTACCTGGATCCTGGATTATTGCCTCAGCCTGCCTCCCTTCTTTTCCCCCTTCTAATCTATTCTCCACCCAGCCATCAAAGTGATCTTTCCAAAATTTAAATGTAATTCTGTTTCTGCTTAAAACCATTCAGTGGTTCCTCACTTCCTCATTATAAAGTTTGAATTCTTCACCATCGATTATATGGCCTTTATTATCTGGATCTTACCTTTCTAGAAGGCTTATCACTTCTCCCCGTTATGTTAGATACTCTCAATCATATTAAACTCCTTGGCATACTTTCTTTCACCTTTGGCTCTTTGCGTTTGTTTCTCTGCCTGAAACACTTCATGTTCTCCTGGCTAACTTGTACTCAAGTTTGATGTCCCAACTTAAATTCCACTTTCTTGGAAGTGCATGCACAGTACTTGCTTAGTCTATGCTGTCACCATTTCTACATTCATGCTCTGGATGTAATGCAAAAAGCACAGCACAGGATTTGGACTTGGAGTAGGAAGACTAAGGTTTGACCAGTAATCTTTACTATGCAATCTTGGGGAAGTCACTTAATGTCTTCAAGCCTTAATCACTTCATCTCTAACATGGAATAATGTCACTTTTCTCTCAAGCCCATTGAAGCATTTATTGATATAATATACATAAAAGGATACTATAAGCACTAAAGCACCATGCTCATGTACATTACTACTGCTGCTCTTGTTATTACTACTACTGCTGCTGCTATTACCACTCCTCTCCTCTTCCTCCTTGCCTGCCACCTCATGATCCTCAGCAGTCTTTCTGGAGTGTTTTATATGGGACTTGGTTTTTTAGGGGATGAAGATTTTACCAAGGACATAACAGAGCTGTTTTCCCAGCTGCACGTTTCCTCCAAACCAGAGAAACTTGCCAGGGTAAGTTATTGCTTCTTGGTGATTTTCATTATGTTACTTGTAAGAATGTAGTGGATAAAGACCATAAGATTATAAATTCCTGGCAGAGGAGTCACCAAAATCGACGGTATATTCTGGTTATACCCAGAATTGGGTTCTGCATCTACTTGCCTTCTGCTCCTCTAGGTTAGTGTGTTGAACCCACATCTGCCCTCCAACACGTGTCCCATCTTCACCTGTTCTCAGTTGGGATGCTTTGCTTATCTGAAAGCTTAATTTAGGCTACAATGTTGGTCATTAAAAGTTGGCAGTGCTGACCAGCCTCACGATTCCAGTGGGTGAGCCTCTGTTGAGGACTCACTGTTCTCAGGGGTCTGAATGATTTAGAAATGATATGTGGCCTTGCCCATAGGGATTAGAGGTTGTCATTACCCAGAGCCCAGTGACTCAGATAATGACTATTTGGCATATGGAAGTAAGAGAGTATTATGACCAAGGCCTTTATTTTTGGTGCTGATTCTGGAACTATTTTCTTGTATCTGAAATGTGGAGAGACTTTAATCAAAGCTCAGAGTGGTTAGGGAGGTTCTGTGGCAAATATAAGCCAGTGCCTGCTCATGGGACACTGTTCACTGGGTCATGGACTGCTTGCTACCTCTTTACCCACCTCTACCAATCTTGAGAAGCATTTCAAGACCAGTCAGCTGCAGGTGCACATTATTTCCTGGCCAGGGAGAGGTGAGAGCTATTGCATAGTCGACCCAGTCACCTTGTCTCCATCCCCCAGGGCAAGGAGTATGATGTTTGGTGTGTTATCCCACTCTCCTATGCCCATCGAAAATGCTGTATTCTCTGAGAAAGCTTTTTTAGGTCATTCCCAGGCAGCTCATCTCCCTTACCTGTACTGTAACACTTTACTACAGCACTTTTGATCTTGTATTATAATGCTTTTTATTTTGGAAATAATATCAAACTTAGAGAAAAGTTACAAGAGTAGCACAAACAATATTTGTATACCTTTTATGCAAATCCAATACTATTAATATTTACCTCATTTGCTTAAACATTTGTGTTTTCACGTATATTCTTTCTCTCTGTGTGTAAATACACGTATACACATATAGATAAACATACTATTTTTGTAACTATTTGAGAGTAAATTGTAAACATTGCTCTTCTAAATTTTTCAATATGTGTCTCCTAAGGATGGGGATATTCCCTTACATAACCACAGTATAGCTATCAACTTCAGTAAATTTAACATTAGTACTTTCGTTGTACTAATTTGTTGTAATCTGTTTTCCGTATTTCAGTTACATCAGTTGACCCAATAATATCCAATAATATCAAACTTTTTCCTTCAACACTGGAGCCAGTACATGATCACAAATTTAGCTGCCGTGTACTTTTAGTTTCCTTTAATCTAGAACAGTTCTTCAGCCTTTCTTTGTCTTTTATGACACTGGCGTTTTTGAAAAACAAGCTTTGGAGTTTGTCTGATGCTTTCTCATGATTAATGTCAGTTTATACATTCCTGGCCAAAATACTCTGTAAGTGATGGTGTGTCCTGCCCAAGGTATCACATCTAAAAGTACATGATATTCATCTACCCCTTACTGGTAATGTGTTGTCTGATTTCTTTCTGTAGAGCTACAGTTTATTTTCCTATCTTGCTAATAAACGTTCTGTGAGGAGATACTGTAAGACCATACAAATATCCTGCTACTCATCGTCATTTCTCTCCTAAATCTAGCATCTATTTATGATTCTTGCACCAATATCTAGTGTGAAGATTTACCAGTTGGCTTTAAACATTCCAGTGTAGTCATGAGCTCTCCTTTTCTCCTTTTTCTTTTGAATTTGAACAAAATTCAAAAAAGAATTTTATTCATTCTTTTTTTATTTGTTGTCAGTATGCTTTCATGGAGTTCTGCTTTTTCCCCATTGGCTTGTAATTCATCACTGTCCTTAATATTTTGATGTTCAGATTTGTCTTTCAAGCTGGCTACTAGGTGGCATGCCTCCATCATTTTGGGGTGCTTCCTTACTTTCTGGCATAACAAGATATTCTTATATCTTATACCTTCTGTGCCCCAGCCCCACAACCAGACATTTCTTTGAGAAAGCATGATTCATTGATTTTTGGTTTCGTAAACCAAGACCTGGGTACTAAGTGTACTCATTGCCACTGGCATGACTTTGATTCTAGGCTGTCAGCAGAGCTAGAAAATATACTCAGGTACGTATACACCTATATGTGTTATGTATGTAGATACATATGTGCACATGTACACCTATATGTATTTTAGAAGTCATGACTTCACACATAATGTAACTCCAATTTTAATCCATCCCTACAGGGTTTTTCCTTGCCTTTCCCTGTTACACATTTGTATCTCTCTTCTACAGTAGGAACCTTGTCTCCCAACAATATTAGCACATTTCCTTAATTATGAGATGTGTCTGAAATGATTTTATTGCTTTGCCTATACTATAGATTGAGTATCCCTTATCCAAAATGCTTGGAACAGAGAACTGTTTCAGATTTCAGATTTTTGTTTGCATTTTGGAATATTTGCCCACGTGCACACACACACACATATACACACAGTACTGTATCTTGAGGATGCAATCTAAGTCTGAACACAGAATTTATTTATATTCATGTATGCCTTGTACACATAGCCTGAAGATAATTTTATACAATATTTTAAAAAATTTTGTGCATGGAGGCCGGGCGCAGTAGTTCACGCCTGTGATCCCAGCACTTTGGGAGGCCGAGGCGGGCAGATCACGAGGTCAGGAGATCGAGACCATCCTGGCTAACACGGTGGAACCCCATCTCTACTAAAAATACAGAAAATTAGGCAAGCCGGGCGTGGTGGTGGGTGCCTGTAGTCCCAGCTACTCAGGAGGCTGAGGCAGGAGAATGGCATGAACCCGGGAGACGGAGTTTGCAGTGAGCCGAAATCGCACCACTGTACTCCAGCCTGGGTGACAAAGTGAGACTCTGTTTCAAAAAAAAAAAAAAATTGTGCATGAAACAAAATTTTGAATTCATTTTGACTGCAACCCATCACATGAGGTCAGGTGTGGAATTTTTCACTTGTGGCATCATATTGGCACTCAAAAAATTTCAAATTTTGGAGAATTTTGGATTTTCGTATAAGTGATATTTAATCTGTACTATAAAAGTGATCTACAAAAAATTGTTTTATTTACTGCCTATGTGATAATTTTGTTTTTGAATATGTAGGGTATTAACACGCTTCCAAAAATCAAACTGCACAAAAAATATACTCAGGTCTTTCCCTCCCACTTGCCTTCCACTCCATTCTCCTGTTTTTGTAGGTATTCATCTTTCTTGTTTTTGGCTTATCTTTCCTGAGTTTCTTTTTGTAAAGATAAGCAGATATATTTTCTTATCTCCTCTGATGGAAAAGTCAACATACTGTATTTGTTCTTTAGCACTCTGCCTTTTTCACTTAACCTAGTGCATAAGTATTTTTATACATTTATCACAGTTTTTAAAAAATACGTATATCTTACCTCCTATCCTGAAGCTTAAATTTCTCGAAGGCAGGATCTGTACATACCTATTCCTTAAAATTCCAGCTCTACTACCTATTACTTTCTGTGTGACCTTTAGCAAGTTGCTTGACCTCTGTGAGCCTCATTTTTTTGTCTCTGTGTGGTGAGTGATAATAATGTAGGGTTCCTGTGAGGTTTAAATGTGTTCACACACACAAAGCTCTTACAAACTGCCTGGCTCATAATAAATAAATGCTCACTGTTGATGGCTCCACAGAAGATAGCCCGATGTCCTCTACATGTAGCTGTTCAATAAATATACATATATGTTCAATAAACCTTTATTGTGCTTAGTAATTTGCTAGGTGCTAGGGAAATAATCATGAGAAAGACATAGTTTACATGCTTAATGAGAGATCACATTAATAATTATTTTTGGAAGACCAGTAGCTCCTTATCTATCTGGCAGTTCTAGCCATTCTCTGAAAGCAGTCTTCAGATTGTTTAAATTTTAGGCATTGAGACTTAAGTTGTAGATTGATTAAGGATCAAGGCCTTAACCATTGACCCTCAAAAGATTTATATGGCAGGCTGTGATGTAGGGGAAAGAGCACTGAATTAGGAGTCTGGGAATATGATTCTGTGATTCTGATTCTTGTTCTGATACTCACATGTGATGTGGCCTTGGGCAAATTCATTTTCTTCTCTAGGCCTTATTATTTTTCTGTTGGAAATAAATAAGCTTTTGGAGAAGCCAAGTTCAAAGGTACCTTTTGAGATCTGCAGATCTCAACAACTGGAAAGTTCCAGACTGAATTGTGGGCGTGGGTGACATTAATAATTTTGGAAAAGGATAATAAATTACCTTGAGTTGGCACAATAGTTCGTGATGATTTCACTTAATATATTTATTACAAGAGAGGTCACTTTGGGTAAGCTCTATGCGTACTAAAATATCTCCTGGCCAGGGGCGGGGGTGGCTCACGCCTGTAATCCCAGCACTTTGGGAGGCCGAGGTGGGTAGATCACGAAGTCAGGAGTTCAAGACCAGCCTGGCCAAGATGGTGAAACCCCATCTCTACTAAAACTACAAAAATTAGTTGGGCACAGTGGCAGGTGCCTATAATCCCAGCTACTCGAGAGGCTGAGCTTGAACCTGGGTGGCAGAGGTTGCAGTGAGCTGAGATCATGCCACTTCCCTTCAGCCTGGGCAACAGAGTGAAACTCTATCTCAAAAAAAAAAAAAAAAAAAAAAAAAAAAACTCCTTCAAGTATATTAAATTTATGGTATCAATTTTTTCTTTTATGTGGTCTATCACTTTCCATTTTTCTTTTTTAATCTCAGATAAATTAATCCTTCATTTTTTACTCATTTTGTCTCTTCAAAGATATTGCAAAGAATTTAACGTATTGTTTGTATTATTAATCAACTGTTAGGATTCTTTCCAGCCTCATCTCTCACTGTTCTCTTCTATAAATCTCACTACTCCAACCTAATTTTCTGTCACACTCCCCATCCTCTATATTCTTCCTTACTGGCCTTTGTTCTGTTTCTCAGGTGTATCACACTGATTTCCCTGTGCTTAAAACTCTTGTTGCCTAAATATTTGTATGGCCAATTCCTTCAGGTTTCAGCTGAAACATAACTTTTCAGAGACCCTTTCTGACCACCCAAACTCAAGCCGCCTTCTACCCATACTCATCATTACTCCCTTTTATTTTCTTTATGTATGTATTTGTTTGTTTGCTTGTTAATTGCCTTATTAGGAGAGAGAAGAGCAGGCTCCTAGTTTGTATTATTCACCATTGAGTCCCCAGCACTGGCACAGTGTTAGTATGTATTTGCAATAAATGAATGAATGAGTAAAATGCCTGTATCTTATATTTTGGTCTTGCTAGATATCTCACAGTTTGCCTAAACACTTTGCATTTTTCTGTTTCCAAGCCTTTTTATAGTTCATGCTATTTGGTGTTTTGAATTTGAGAGGTTAATGCTTAAGTAATGGGAAGGTATAGATCAGAGCTAGATTGTTCCTGAATGTTTTTGTGGGGGAATGTAGGGAAAGAACCCTACAGTGAAATTCTGGGAACACAGGTCTGCTTTAGCTCATTCAGGTGGCCTTGGGTGTAGCCCCACTTACTGATCCTTCAAGATCTAACTCCAGTACCGTGCATGTAATAAAACCTGTGTTTCTCATTTAGAATCACTCTCAAAGTCTTCTCTGGATTCCTATTACCTCATAACAGCTTTGAACACATTCTGTGTATGTAAAGTTAATAAAGTAGATGGTAATAAACAGTTTCTGAGAAACCAGGACTCTCACTTGCAAATGATAGAAACTCAAGTTAAGAAACTTAAAAAAATAACAAACTAATTTAAAAGAGGGGAATTCAGTAGCTCAAGAAAACAGAAAATCAAGGAGGAGAACTGGCTTCAGGCATGCTTTATTCAGGAGCCTATCTCTATCCCTATCTGTGTCTTTTGGCTTGCTTCCTTTTGTTTTAGCTTCATTCTTAGGGAAGCTTTTCCATATGGTGGTAAAATGACCATTGGCAGCTTCAGGGTGGGTGACTTTTTTCCATTTCAGTAACGCCAACTAAAAGAACACTTCTTTTTGTTGATAATTTTACCAGATGTCCTGGGACTGATGTCCATTGATTCTGGCTGGGGTTACTTTTTAATCTATGAACCACTTACTCTGTGGACACGGGTATTAATATTCTCAGTAGCTAAATCTGAATGGTTTGCCAACTTTTGGAGCCAAAAGATGGAAGCAGCTCCACGCAGATCACATGAACTAAGGAGAATCTAGAACCTGCCACCAGAAGAAAGGAGATGTGGATGCTGGTCATATCCATACCCAAAACAGTAGATGTTCTTCCCAGTGTTCTGGACACTGGGTATGCAAAGCCAAATAAAACACACTCTAGCTATCCTATAATACACAGTTTAGTTAAGTAACAGATAATTCTATTATATTTGGTTAAGTACTAAATTTAAGTTACTTGAAAGAGATGATATCTGGGTAGAGGATTGAAAGAACAAGTACAGTAGAGGTCATTCTTACCGAACATAAAGTGGAAAATGTTAAGAGATGAGGCTGGAAAAGTAGGTAGGGTCTAGGTCATGGAGACTTGTTACATCATGTAAAGAACGTGATCTAGTTGATGAGGAGCCATTGAAGGAAAGAGGAATGGTCAGCCCTGGGCTTAAGAGCGATCACTGGTAGCATTATGGAAGATAGATTTAAGATAAACAGATCAGAAGCAGGGAGACCAGTCATGAAGTGGCTCTGAACTCAAGAAGTGGTAATAGGAAGGAGGAAGACGGGAAGGAAGAGGGTGACAAGGGACTTGGATAAAATCAGACCATCTTGGTGATTATTGGAGAGGAAAAAAATTTAAGATAGCACCTATATTTTGGCTCAGGTGACTGGTACATGGTGGCACTTCTGAAACTTTGGGAAATGAAAGAGGTTGAAAAATTTGGGGGTAGGAAGAGAAAGACAATGAGTTCAAAGTTTTTACTTGTTATATGTGTGATGCCTGCAGAGTGTTTTGTCTAGCAGGCATTTGGAATAAATTTTCAGGAGAGGTCAGGGCTAGAAATAAGGATCGAAGAGTCAACAGTAGGCTGAGGATAGTTAAAACCACTGGCATAGGATGGATGGAGAGGGAATAGGATGAGACAAGTAAAGAGTGAAGGCTAAACCTCCAAATAATACTGGTGTTTAAGAGACTGGCCAACTAGGATCAATATGTAAAAGAGACTGAGGAGGAATGATCATAAAGTTCAGAGGAGAACAGAAAAAAGTGGGGTTACAAAAACCGAAGAAAACTAGATTCATTACCAGGAGAATGGATAAACTGTGATATATACAATCATGCATTGTTTATTGATGAGGATATGTTATGAGAACTGCATCATTAGGCAGTTTTGTCATTGGGCGAATATCAGAGAGTGTACTTACACAAATCTAGCTGATATAGCCTGTTATATACCTAGGCTATATCGTTTAACCTATTGCTTCTGTACAAAACTGTACAGCATGCTACAGTACTGAATACTGTAGGCAGTTGCAACACAATGGTATAGAAAAGATAGAGTAAAAATATAGTATTCCAATCTTACAAGACCACCATTATATATGTGGTCTGTTGTTAACCTAAACATCATTGTGTGATGCATGACTGTATATAAAATGAAATACTACACAGCAGTTAATATGAATGAACTAATATATGCAACAACATGGATGAATCTAACAGACATTATGTTGTGCTTAAGCCAGACACAAATTAGAATGAACTTATATTTCTATTTTTATGCATTTTAAGATCAGGAAAAATTATTTATAGTGAGCAGAAGAGGGGTTGCCTTTGGGCAGGAGGAGGGAGACATGGTTGGAACAGTATTGGCGAGGAAGGGACATGAAGGGACCTTCTAGGGATGAGGAAATATTCTATATCTTCATCACAGTTTCACAGGCATATACACATATAAACATTTCTTAAGCCATACTCTGAAGATTTGTGCACTTTACTGTATGTAAATTATACCTTGGTTTTTTGAAAAGCTGATTAGAGGCCAAGTGCAGTGGCTCACGCCTGTAATCCCAGCACTTTGGGAGGCCGAGGCAGGGGGATCACCTGAGGTCAGGAGTTCAAGACCAGCTTGGGCAACCTGGCGAAACCCCATCTCTACTAAAAATACAAAAATTAGCCAGGCATGGTGGCGGGTGCCTGTAATCCCAGCTACTCGAGAGGCTGAGGCAGGAGAATCTTTTGGACTCAGGAGGTGGAGGTTGCAGTGAGCCAAGATTGTGCCATTGCACTCCAGCCTGGGCAACAAGAGTGAAATTCTGTCTCAAAAAAAAAAAAAAAAAAAAAAAAACCACCAATTAGACAATTTAAAAAAGGAATGATGGACAGCAGTGATAAGTGTTGCTGAGACTAGTAGGATAAGGACTGAAAAGCTAGATGGTATGTTCAGGTAAGAACAAGTGCCCTTACTTCTAGGATGCTATTGTGTTCCTGGTAGGTGCACAGTAATTTTGGTGAACTGAATTGAATTGTTGATGGCCAATATTTTTCTTATTTAGGCAAGAAATACCGCCCACGAATGGATCAGGAAGTCTCTGACCAAGCCATTAGCAGAGAATGAAGAAGGAGAAAAACAGTTGGAAGCAGAAAATACTGAGCAAGTCAACAAAAATTCAATAGAGGTAGCCAAAGCAACTAAGCCTTTTTTGTTTGTTTTAGTAGATTTGAGATGTATCACAATCAAGGACCCAGGCTCCTAGTTTTTACACTGCTATCCATAATTTCAACCTTGTGATCTAGGATTGTAGCATCTTAGATCCAGACTATAAGATTAAAGGAGGAGTGAAGAAAAAAGAGAGAAAGGATGCATGTGTGTTTTGTCATGAGGAAGGTTCCCAGAAACTGCTGCCTGACGCTTGTTATCTAAATCATTTGGCCAAAACTTAGTTACTTGGTCACACCTGACTACAGGGGAACCTTTGTGTTTGTAGCTTTGAGCCCAGCTGTAAAATTACATCACTGTGGAAGAAGAAGACACTATTGGAAGGCAACTATTAGTCTCTGCTACAAATCCTGTAGTATGAGAGAAGGAAGATGGTATCATTTCCACCAATTGTTATGCTATGCTTTGTTTTGTTTTTCCATCCAGGATATCCATGTGTTTGCAATCCGGAGCCTAGCTGAACTGACTGCTTGCTCAATTGAACTGTTCCACAAAACAGCTGCATTGGTTCTGCATGGCAGGAAGCAGGAAGTGACAGCCATAGAAAGGAGCCAAACTCTTTCCCAGTAAGTGTAATGAGAATTCCTCTAAATGATGCAAATTGCAGGAGTTTTCTTGGCCTATTTCCAAAGTTTTATAAACATCTCTCTCAAGAAACCATTCACCTCACACCCATCCACATGTTAGATGGTTTGTTTATTTTGGTTGTTTTTTCCTTTTCATTGAACCATGATAAATCAGCATTATAAATCTGCTCTTTTTATGAAGAGCTCATGTTCTGAAAACTATTTCTTTTTTTTTTTTTTTTTTTTTGAGACGGAGTCTCGCTCTGTTGCCCAGGCTGGAGTGCAGTGGCCGGATCTCAGCTCACTGCAAGCTCCGCCTCCCGGGTTTACGCCATTCTCCTGCCTCAGCCTCCCAAGTAGCTGGGACTACAAGCGCCCGCCACCTCACCCGGCTAGTTTTTTGTATTTTTTAGTAGAGACGGGGTTTCACCGTGTTAGCCAGGATGGTCTCGATCTCCTGACCTCGTGATCCGCCCGTCTCGGCCTCCCAAAGTGCTGGGATTACAGGCTTGAGCCACCGTGCGCGGCCTGAAAACTATTTCTTTACAGGTTATTAGCTTTAATAGGAATGGAATTTGGTGTAAATGAAAACAGAGAAGAGTTCTAAGAACCTCAGTTCTTAATAGTAGTTATTATTGAGTGCTAATTATATACCATGCCAAGTGCCATGCTAAGGGATTTGCATGTATAACTTCTAATTTGTATAACCCAAAAAGTAAGTGATTAGTCCAGTTTTAATCATGAGGAAATGCAAACTAGAGGAGTTAAGTAATCTGTCTGTGTTGTGTGACCTGGGATTTAGACCCAGGTCTAACTGAGTGTCCTGAACCCATTCTTTTTTTCTCATTATATTGCTGATTTATACAAAAATTTTTCAAAAATAGTATAGATAATCATAGGTGGGGAAGAAAAAGCCCAGTAGTTTCTAAGTAAATCTCCTGATTGAAATAATGAGAATTTTAATTAGAAACAAATATATGAGAGTGCCCATTGTTAGAACTGGGAGGGGCTGTCAGTCTTCTGCAGACTTCCTCTTTACTTGCACCATCACCATCCCACTACACTATCCCATAAGAGGGGGCTTATTTGTCTTCTTGAACATCCTTAAGGATGAGAGACTCACAACCCTAAAAGGAGCCTGTTCTGTGGAAAAGAGGCTATTTCTGCTGCTTGAAATATTCTTTGAAATGTGGTTCACTCCCTCTCTGAATTCAAGTCTACTCAAGTGCCACCTTTTTAGAAAAGCCTTCCCTCACCACAAAGTCTGGAATAGCATCTCCAACCATTCTCTGTCCTTTTACTCTGCTTTATTTTCTTAGCTTATATCACCACATAACACTTATATGTATATGAATATATATGTGTGTATATGTATACATATTTGTGTATGTGTATATATATGTATATGTATATAGTCTCCCCCTTAATTTAGCAAGTAAGTTGGAATCCATGAAAACTGGGACTTTTCTTGTTCACTGATATGTTCCCATTGTTTGAAAGACTTTAAGTAAATAAAATCTGGCACATACAAGACTTTAGGTAAATATTATTAAAGATGGACTAATCACTTACTTTTGGAGTTGTTGTAAAAATTAGAAATCCCTTAGCATGGTGCCTGGCATGTAATTAGCACCCAGTAACTAATAACTGTTATTAAGAACTGAGGTTCTTAGAATTAATGAATACATATTTTAACTTTTCTAAATGGAATGTAGGGTCTTTTGAGTATGATGTTGTCTCCTTAAAATATATTTTAATTATTTTCTATTTGATTTAACTTGAACATATACTGCTTTCTAGAGGATTTTATAGAGAAATGTTTTTCTAAGGACTGAACTTCCTTTTTCTGTAGCATGAGTGCCTGCTCAGATGGATCTTCTTATACATTGGCGGGCTGATTTAGGCATACAGTAGTACCCCCTTATCTGTGTGGTTTATGTTCTAAGCCCCTAGTGGATTCCTGAAACAGTTGATAGTACCACACTTGATTGCCATCATTTGGAACACATTTCCATGCATGTCTTCCACCCACAAATTTAATGCCTTTTCCATCTTTTTAAAAAATATTTTATTGGTATATATTATATATATTTATATATAATTCATATATTTATAATATATTCATATAAATATATTCATACATATTTGTATGAATATAGTTATATATAATACATAATTTACATATGTATAGTATATATATATATTATAATATATAATACATAAAAATATATAATTTATAATAAAGATATATTTTTATATATAAATACATATATTAATGTGTGATAAATTATATAAATATGTATTTATATATTCTATATATTATACATAATTTTATATATTAAAATTTAGATTATTATATATAAAATATACATTATATAAATATATAAATATATATAAATATATAAAATATGTATTATATAATTTTATTATAGTTTATTTTTAATATGTTATATTATCTATTATTATTACAATCTATAAAAATATTAAATCATCTTATAATATTTATCATACATATATATATATTATTTATTTATGATATTATTATCTTATGTAATCATTTCATTATACCTATATAATATATGTCTTTATGTCTCTATATTAGATACATGACATTTATATATGATTTATATATTTATAGTATATGTTTATATATAATTTATATATTGATATATAATTTATATATTATATATTTTTATATATGGGTCTGTGTGAGTGTTACATGCATAGAATGTATAATGATCAAGTCAGAGTATTCGGGGTATTCATCACCTTGAGTGTTTATCATGTCTATATGTTGGTATCATTTCAAGTGCTCTACGTTACTTTGAAATACACAAAATATTATTGCTAAATATAGTCACCCTATTCTGCTATCAAACATTAGAATTTAGTTTTTCTATCTAACCGTATGTTTGTACTCATTAACCAACTTCTCTTCATCTCCACCCACTCACCTACCCACCTTTCCCCATTTCTGGTGTCACAGTTGTTCTATTCTCTGTTTTCGTAAGAGCATGTTTTTCTAGCTCCCACATATGAGTGAGAACATGAGGTGTTTGTCTTTCTGTGCTTGGCTGATTTCACTTAACCTCATGACCTGTAGTTCTATCCGTGTTGCTGCAAATGACATTTTCTTTAATAGCTGAATAGTATTCCATTATGTATGTGTGTGCATGTATGTATATATACACACACATATATGTATACACACACGCACCACATTTTCTTTATCCATTTGTCAACTAACTTAGGTTAATTCCATATCTTTGCTGTTGTGAATAGTGCTGGAATAAATATGCAGGTGCAGGTATCCCTTTGATATATATATTTATTTATTTTTCTTTGGCTAAATACCCAGTAGTTTGGTAGTTCCATTTTATTTTTTGAGAAATCTTCATACTCTTTTTCATAGTGGTTGTACTAATTTAGGTTCTAACAATGTATAGGAATTCTTTTTCTTGGAATTGTTGCCAGCATCTATTTTTTTTTGTCTTTTTTTTTTTTTTTTTTTGAGATGGAGTCTTGCTGTGTCACTCAGGCTGGAGTGCAGTAGCGCAATCTTGGTTCACTGCAATCTCTGCCTCCCATGTTCAAGTGATTCTCCTGCCTTAGCCTCCTGAGTAGCTGTGATTACAGGTGTGCACCACCATGCCCAGCAAATTTTTGTATTTTAGTAGAGATGGGGTTTCACCATGTTGGCCAGGCTTGTCTCAAACTCCTGACCTCAAGTGGTCCACCTGCCTTGACTTCCCAAAGTGCTGGGAGTATAGGCATGAGCCACCATGCCCAGCCATTTTTTTGTCTTTTTAATAATGATAGCCATTCTAACTGGGGTGATATGATAGCTCACTGGGGTCTTGATTTGCATTTTCTTGATTATTGATACATCAGTGATATTGAGCATTTTTTCATGTATCTGTTGGTCGTTTGTATGTCTTCTTTTGAGAAATGTCTATTCATGTCCTTTGCCCATTTTTTAATGAGTGTTTTTTACTTTTACTGTTGAGTTCCTTGTATATTCTGGATATTAGTCCCCTGTCAGATGAGTAGTTTGCTTTTTTCATCTTACTCAGTACGTATCACCCACTGTGACTAGAACTTTTGCAGTTAGTGGTGCAACAGCAAAAGTGGCATGATTTCTTTCTCCTTCTCACAGTTTTATGGGTAGAAGATTCATTCTTATTGTAGATTTAGCTGCCTCAGCATATAATTTTATTTTTTCTTACAAAGTGAGGATCTCGTACCTTTTCACTTCAAGGAAGCACTTTATGGCTTCTCTTTGGCATGTCTGAATTGCCAGCATTACAACTCTTGGGCTTTGGGGCTGCCTTAGCCCATTTAGTATTACTGTAACAGAATATCTGAGGCTGGGTAATTTACAAAGAAAAGAGCCTTATTTGGCTCATGATTCTGGTGACTGGAAAGTCCAAGAGCATAGCACTGGCATCTACTTGACTTCTGGTGAGGGCCGTGTACTGCTCCACAACATGGTAAAGAAGCAGGAAGATGAGTGGGTATGTGCAAAGAGACCTGCATGAGAGACTGGACTTGCTTTATAACTACATGCTCTCTGGGACCTAATTTATTCCCACCAGAGTGAGAACTCACTGACTACTGTGATAATTTCATTAATATGTTCATGAGGGCAGTGCCCCCATCATCCAAATAGCTCCCATCCGGTCCCACCTCCTAATACTGCCATGTCGGGAATAAAATTTCAACATGAGTTTTGGAGGGGACATATCAAAACCATAGCAGGGGCCATTATTAAGTAAAATAAGGGTTACTTGAACATAAGCACTGTGACAACACAGCGCTCAGTCTGATCACTGAGATGGCTACTATTAATAGCTGACTCATGAATGGGTTCTGTGGGTATGCTGGACAAAGGGATGATTCATGTCCTGGGTGGGATGGAGCAGACAATGAGAGATTTCATCACACTGCTCAAAACAATGTGCAATAAAAAACTTATGAATTACTTATTTCTGGAATTTTAAAAATTATTATTTTCAGGTCATTGTTGACCATGAGTAACTGAAACTGCGGAAAGTGAAACCACTGATAAGGGGGGCTACTGTATTTACTCCCTTGAAAAGCTTTATTCTTTCACATTTAGTACCAGGAGTGATTTGTTCTGTTCTGACAGCTGTTAAATACAGCTTATTAAAAAAATAAAAAAAGAGAAAAGAACATTTCTGACTTTCCCTTTCTTTCCTAGGATGACAATTGTGTTGTGTAAAGAGTTGTCCTCTTTGTCTAAAGAGTTCACCACCTGCCTAACAAATGCTGGGGTAAGAATTCATGCCTCTTATTGCAATAATGTTTGTCTGGTTTCTTTAGCAGTTTAAATATCATAAAATTTGCTCACTTTAAGTATACAATTCAATAGTTTTAAGTTTTTAGTATATTTACAGAGTTGTGCAGCCATTTTCATAGTCTAATTTTAAAACACTTTCATCAGCCTTCCCCAAAACTCGTACAATCCCCATTCCCTTTCACTCCATATTTTCCCAGCCCTAAGCACCATGAATCTACTTTCTCTTTCTATAGATTTGGTTGCTTTGCATCTTTCACATAAATGGGATTAAACAATATGTGGTATTTTGTGTTTGGTTTCACTCATTTAGCATAGTGTTTTTGAGGCTTATCCACGTTGTAGCATGTATTAATGCTTCCTTTTTATTACCAAATAATAATCTGTCTTATGGATATATATCACATTTAATTTGTTCATCAGTTGATAGACATTTGGATTATTTCTGCTTTTTGGCTATAATGAATAATGTTGCTGTGAACATGCATGTATGTTTTTATGTGAATATGTTTTCATTTCTCTAGGGTAGATAGCTAGGAGTGGAATGCTGGGTCATATGGGCGATATAGTCATTAAGGAATTACCAAACTGTTTTCCAAAGTGGCTGCACAATTTTACATTCTCACTAGCAATATATAAGGGTTCTAGTTTCTCCATATCCTTGCTAATACTTATTGTTGTTTGTTTTTATTTTAGCCATCCTAGTGGGTATGAAATGGTATCTCATTATGGTTTTGATTTACATTTCTCTAATGGCTAAAGATGTTGAACATGTTTTTTTTTTTTTTTTTTTTTTTTTTTTGAGGCGGAATTTCGCTCTTGTCGCCCAGGCTTGAGTGCAATGGCATGATCTCAGCTCACTGCAACCTCCACCTCCTGGTCCAAGTGATTTTCCTGACTCTGAGTCCCGAGTGGCTGGGATTACAGGCACCCGTCACCATGCCCAGCCAACTTTTGTATTTTTGGTAGAGACGGGGTTTCACCGTGTTGGCCAAGCTGGTCTCGAACTCCCGACCTCAGGTGATCCACCCACCTTGGCCTCCCAAAGTGCTGGGATTACAGGCATGAGCCACTGTGCCCAGCCAGTGTTGAACATCTTTTAATGTGCTGATTGGCTGTTTGACTTCTCTGGAGAAATATCTATTTCAGCACTTTGCTTGTTTTAAAACGTGGGTTGTTTGTGTTTTTATTATTACTTGTAGGAGTTTTTTTTTTTTTTTTTTTTTTTTTCCCCTCAATACACGTTTCTTATCAGATTTTTGATGGGAATGTATTTCTCCAAGTTCATGAGTTATCATTTCACTTTTTTGATAGTGTCCTTTGCAGTGAAGTTTTACTTCTCTGTTTTCTTCTAAAAGTTTTGTTGTAGCCCTTATATTTATGTCTGTGATCCATTTTCAGTTAATTTTTGTGTATCGTGTAAGGTAGGGGGCCCTACTTCATGCTTTTGCATATGGATATCCATTTGTTCCAGTACTATGTGTTGAAAAGACTGTTCTTTCCTCCATTAAATTGTCTTGGCTCCTTTGTTGAAAATCATTTAGGCATAGATATATGGGTTTATTTCTGGACTCTGATTTTCAGTCCATTAATCTGTATGTTTATCCTAATGCCAGTATCATATTGTCTTGCTTATTGTAGTTTTGTAGTAGGTTTGGAATCAAGAAGTGTACGTCATCCAACTTTGTTTTTATTTTCAAGATTTTTTGACTGTTTAGGGCCTTGTGCATTTCCATATGAATTTTAGAATCAACTTGTCTATGTCTAATTCTAATTAATTTTTGTTCATTTCTATTTATGAAGTTTTCAGTGTTTTTTATGCTATCTTCTGAGACCTGTAATGGAAATACAGACCTTGATAAAATTCAAACTTTAGATTTTGACTCAGGTTTTAAAGAGCAACTCTGTACTTAGACTATGGCAGTGCTCACAGTATGCAGTTGCTAGTCAGTGGGAAAGATGTAGTTAAAGCTAAAGTCTTTTGGGGATTTTCAAAATTGGAATTGTAAAAATTTATGAAGATGTGTGAGTTATGGACGATGATTGAGAAACCAGTAATAATGAGTTAGGATAAAATCAAGGGCATTTTAAACAAGCAAATGAAAATCACTTTATAGTAAGTATATCAGTGTCAGTGTAGCAGCAAAATTAATATGGGTTCTTAAATTTTATTTATTTATTTGTTTATTTAAAAGCCCTAGTCATGAACATTCTATTTGTTTTAATTAAGACCATGGCCTAAGTTAATTTTTTAAAATTTGAGTTTAGATTATTCCTGTAAAGGATAATCTTTTGGTACAGCTTCACTTTTCCCTGTAGTATTTGTTTCCTGAAGTTAATCTTATAAGGCCAAATCTTTCTGTGTGTTCCATAAAGATACTTTAAGGTAGCGTATCAACTATAAGATGCTGACACATACAAGTATTAAATTACATTATTTATTTATAAGACTTTTCTAAACAGCCTGTGTTAAAGACCCTTGAGTTTTTTGAGCACATGTTCCATATCTACATATTTTGTTTTAAAATGGTTCTAAGATTTTGTGGTCAAATGATACTTTTTAAAGTCAATAAAAAGGTATAAAGCAACACACTCTCAATATGGATAGCACAGAAAGATATTAAGAAGGAAGTTTAAAACACAATTTCACTTTCTGAAGATGACATTTTGCTGTCAGTCCAGACTTTTATGCTTATATTTAATATTTATGTACGTGTGTGTGTGTGTGTGTTAAAGTGTGATTGTACTCCACTTACTGTTATTTAACCTACTCTGCTCACATAAAAATGTATTCTTTATTCCAGGTCAAAGAAATGGCAGATGTCCTTAACCCATTAATCACTGCAGTATTTCTAGAGGTTAGTAGTAATTGTTTTTTAAGTCTCTGACTCCAAAGGTATTATGTACTAATTAATTAACTCTTCTGAAGCCTTTTGTTTTTGGCTTTTTTATTTTTTTCACCATATTGGTAATTTAACCATATTTATGTAGACATGACCAAAATAGTATATATTTGATATGTATTCCTTCCTTATTAATTACAAAGCATACAGTTGAAGCTGCAGGGTAAAGTACAATGGAAGAAGCAGTAGATTATCATTACTTAGTACTAATCCTTGACAGCTTAATAGACGGTTCACAGTAATGAAACACCTTCTGAATACCAGCTGGTAAACATGAAGGGCTGAAAATTACAAACAGGTAAGCGCTGCTTCCTAAAGGACTAAAGTTTATGCAGCGGTTTGTTATAAAACAAAACATTTTGTCATTTCCTTGCTAGGAAATCATGCTTTGTTTTGTCAGAAAGGTAGTATTTACATTATCCTCATCATTCCATTAGATTTGAGAAAGTAGATGGTTTAAGTCAATGGAGAAGAGGATCTTGTGACTGATTATATTACCTCCTTATGTGATGTTTTCTGGATTCCATGTTTTAAGAAGTCTACCTTGAAATTAACTGTGCAAACAATATAGACTTTTTGATGATTTTTTAAAAACATGTTTATGTAAGTCTGGAGGGAAAAATATATATTTGATAGTTAAGTTTTAGATGTTAATTGAAAAAATGTTTTAACTACCAAACTTTTACTTCTCTAGTTTTAAATTCTTTTGACATTACCATCAAGGAAATGATTTTAATTCTTTAATTACACAGTTTTAATTGAGTTGTCAGGGAAGCTATTTTGATCACTTAAGTAAGTTTTAAAAATACAAGTTTGTGATTTAGTAAATGGCAGAGTGGTGCAGTAGAAAGGACTTTGTAAACCAGGAGCCCAGTGTTGCTCTGGTTCTTCCTTGATTTGTTGTGTGACTCTGACAAACTTCGTTATTTTCATGCGCAACATAAGAGATTTAACTAGATGATATCTGAGGTCTCTTGTGTGTGGGAAATTGAGTATTAAAGGTCACACTGAATTTTAGTTAGGAATACTTGCCAATGATAAATTTTAAAAAGGTAATCTCACTTGATATGGGCTCCCTATTATTTTTAGTTGTTTTTTTTTTTTTTGCATACAGATTTGAAACGCTCTTGTCTTTGAAATTATACATTTTGTCTTAATGTAATGAAGTCTTTGTTGATATTCTTTTGAAAGGTGAGGGCTTTTCAGTATAAATGAATTACCCTCAGCAAACTGAGGGTAATGATTCTCTAACACTTCTGAAAAATGTTGTTCAAGGTAGAAATATATCTACACTGTCATCTTTGAAAGCAATATTCTTTGTTTATGTGTGTGAGCAGTTATTGTGCTCAGTGATTGCATTGAGTCCATGGAAGAAGAGCTATCATAATGGGCTAGAAATTCTATAGGTGTAGGATTTATAGCCTTCTGAAAGCCTCTTTCAGTAATTGACCACAATATTGTGACAGAATCTTTCCCACTCAATAAAGGAATAAATAAGCTTTGAATGCCAAGTCTGAGCAGGTTGCCAAAGAACAGCTACCATTTCTGATGGGCAAGTTGGACAAAAATGCTGACATTCTCTTTTGGTGTTCATATCATCTTAAAAGCTGGATCCTTTTCCCTATAGTAGAGTTTACCAAAATGGCCAAGTCACTGCTCTTATTTGCCAGGCTATGAATTCAGTTAGATTACAAAAATTAATCTGTTCCCCTTGTTGTCTTACAGTATATCTTCTCTTTTAAATAACTAATGTTTTCTCTTTTTTTGTTTTTTCAATCCTGGCAGGCATCAAACAGTGCCTCCTACATCCAGGACGCCTTTCAGCTACTCTTACCTGTGCTAGAGATCTCTCTCATTGAGAACAAGATTGAATCACACAGGCATGAGCTGCAGGGCCAGAAGCCTTTGTTAGAAGATTGAAGAACGGAGCCGTTTTGACCTGGGACTTGTGATGGCCAAGGAATGCCACCTTATCTGGCTACTCCTACAGAAATGAAGGAGTGGGGTTATTTTAGTATATAAAAATTCAGGCAGGAGAGATGGTTTAAAGAGAAAGATTGTTGCCTTCAGTGTTTGATTGAAGTATTCAGGTCCTCACAGTATTCTTTCCAGTTGTTGTAATTCATAAATTATTTGAAAAGAAACTTCTGTAGAAAGTCCAAGAACAGTAACTCTAGATAAAGGTTAGTGGGATACTCAGGCAAGAATGTTGGTCTTTCTTTGACATGTTGCAAGATGTTATCAATTTTGTCATGGATATAATTTGCAGCCCATGGATACAACTGGTTGATAAGCCAGAGAAAAATAATTTAGTGTTCTAAACTTCATGGCATGTGTGGTTTATTAATGCCATGTACTTTCTCCTTTCTGGAATAAAATCTATGGCTGTAAAAAAAACTGAGCATATGTAAACTCTGTGATGATTACCCTTTATCACATGAATTCTTGGAAATAGAAAATTTCATCTGCATTTTTAAATTCTTAGTAGATATTTGGCATTGAGGAGAAACTTGTAGACTATACAGCCACATGAATTAACTATAGCAAAGTGCCCTTTTTCTTCAAATTGCTCCCCCATCCTCAGGATGACACATTTCATGTCATAGCTGAACCCTACTCTACTGGATTCAAGGCCAGTAAATGCCGTTTAGAGAACCAGTTTTATGTGTGCAGATATTCTGAGTCTCTTCAAGATGTGTTTCGTGTCTACCCTATATGCAGGATAAATTCTTTACAGCAAACTCCAAAGGAATGTTGAAGCTGTTTTAGCAATGAGGTTTTTTTTGTTTGAGTGTTGAAGTGGGCCATAGTCCTTTAGAAATTATGTTCATTTATAACAGGATTTAACTTCTAAGGCACAATTTATTTTTTCCTCATTCTTTGTTTGTTTTGATGTATTCTTTAGCATGTTTTTGAATATAACTTTTATCCTCCAGATCTTAAGCCTTCTTCTGCTCTGTTCAACAACTTAAACTATTAAGCTGTCATCTTCCTAAAAGCTGTTTTGGTATCCACTCTTCTTAAAAAAATTCTCCAACTTTGTGGTTTTTAATGATTAAGGTAATTTGTTAGCTCTGCCCCTCATCTTCTAAAACCTTTGTAATAAAATGTATCAATCATGTTATTTGATCCTTTCATTTACTTTTGTAAACACGAGCCCTAATATCTTACTCAGACCAAAAAAAAATAGGAATGCAAAGCCATAACATAGATTAGTATAAAGACTGTTTCCATGTAGTATCTTTCTTTGGGGCAGGAGTCAGTAAGCAAGGAAGATAAATAAATTTGGTTTAAAAACGTATACCAACAGCACTACAATGTTACTCTGCCTATATTCTGTCTTAATATGATCAGAGAGTTTTTGAATATTCCTTTTTAAAGACAAATTTCACCCTTCCCAGCTTGAATATTTCTGAAGTTTGAGAAAAACAGTTGCCTTCTGGTTACAAAGGCTGGTGTCTCCAGTTTTGAAGTGTTGCCTCAAGCTTGGTTGATGTGTCTGAACCTGTATTCCTTGAGGGCAAAGTTTAGAAACTGGTCACTTTGCCTGCTGTCTGTTCAGCCTTTTGTACAATGGCAGTGTAGCAACTTTAAATCCTTAACCTAGAAACGTATTTAATGTTTTTCTTTCAAGAAATGGGGTATAAATATGAAGGAGAGAGTGACAACTCTTTATACACCTGTTCAGATTTCAGCACTGAATTTGGCAAATTTTAGATTAGGTCTCACATAAGGTAAATATGACTCACTAACTCTTTTTTTCTCATCATCCCCATTAGCTTCCCCACCTCCCATATATATGTGTGTGTGTGTATATATATATATTTTAATGGAGTTAGGGACCACTAGTGAAATGATGAAAGGCCCAATTCTGAGTAACAATTGTCTACTCTTCACATAAAATATACTGAAAAAGAATTAAGGTTCCTTGATCCAGTAGATATAGAGAAAAATAAACATGACAGATGAATAGGTAAATTCAGGGATCACTTTGGAACCTGCTGGATTATGGTGATGGTTTTTGGATAGTATGTGCTTCATTATTGTATTTGGGGTAGTTACAGTCTTGTAGTTTTTTGGTAACAGCTACACTTTTGGTACTATTTTCCTTTTAAATTTTTGGTGTCTAAGATTTACCACTAATTACTAATATATGCCTTTCCAATTCACTTAAAACTTTAATAAGTGAAATGTTCAAGTTTTGCTAGGGTAAATTTGTCTTTTCCTGCTATTGAGATTTTTAAAGGCTGTGATTAAGAGAGATTATTAATTTGATCTAAAAGAAGTAGAAACCTCTATGAAACTATTTTCCTTTACATAATACCTTAGAAATGTGTTAAAGACAAGCTATATTTTCCTTACTTGTTTTGATAGTTTTTTTTTAAGCATAGATCTTCAGGTTGGCAGGCCTCTGAAATGTGAAATTATAATTTTTATAGATGGCATTACATCGAATCTGAAATCAGTGCTAGGCGTACAAATGTGATTTTTTCAATCCTATAACCGAAGAACAAGATCTCGTGGGTTCCTACTGCTGAAAAAAGATGCTCTCTTTTGTACTTGTTTTTAATGAAAGACTTTTTTGAGGGAGAGCTATTTTATAGGTAGTTGCTATTGATGTCTCCATTTGAGAAATAGACATTTTTCTGTATTTCTAGAGGTGTTCTGAATTTAAGCCTGAATTCTTCAGTTTAGAAAAACCCAGAATAAAATTATATCCACAGTGGGCACTCAACAAGTGTGATATTTCACAATGTCAGATACTAAGATGTTTTATTATCTCTTCGTGTGTGCGTGTGTGTGTGTGACGGAGTTTTGCTATTGTTGCCCAGGCTGGAGTGCAGTGGCGTGATCTTGGCTCACCGCAACCTCTGCTTCCTGGGTTCAAGTGATTGTCCTGCCTCAGCCTCCCAACTAGCTGGGATTACAGGCATGCGCCACCACACCTAGCTAATTTTGTATTTTTAGTAGAGATGGGGTTTCTCCATGTTGGTCAGGCTGATCTCGAACTCCCAACCTCAGGTGATCCACCTGCCTCGGCCTCCCAAAGCGCTGGGATTACAGGCATGAACCACTGCGCCTGGCCCTTTTATTGTCTCTTAACAACACAACATGATGTCTCTTTTCATAAAAGACTTAAAAAGCATTTGAGAAATGAGTAAGTTCTAAAACTAATAAGCCTCTTAGTTAACATGTCATAAAGGCCTCTGGCAACTGTATGAAGAGAATTTTGAAAACTTGCCCACTGGTCTGACTTTCTGACTATATCCTTGATGTTCCTCAAACACTAGTTCATTCGGTCCTCCCTGCTTCACTTGAAGCCCATCCTTCCCTGTTACTGTATCGTCCAGCCAAATCCCAAAAGCCCTTCATGTTTAATTATAATTTCCCCAATCAAGTCCTAAGGACAATTTAAAAAAAAACCTGAATATTCTCTCAATTCATTTGTCCTTTGAGCTAAAAGCAAAGGAAGATAGATTATAGTTATCATTTCACCCTCACAAGTCAATGTTGAACTTGCCAGAATGTAAGTATCTGACTGACCTACCCTTATAAGAACAGATAGAGAAACTGCAAATTGAGTGAAGCCATCATCTATTTCTACTTGTGTTGTCCCACATTTGTCTCTCTCTGTATACATTAGCCATTCTGTGCTCCCAAGCTAATTATAAAGCTGTTCTATATAGTGGAAATAGGTGATCAAAGTATGATTTCACAAATCACCTAGGTTATTTCCATAGAAAGTGAACGTTGTAGCTTCACAATGCTTAAAGAGGGGGAGAATAATGAGAACAAACCTCACAGGGAATATACTCTATAGAACAGGTACGTTAACCATATAGTAAGTAAGTTCCAAAATTATTAAAAGTCCAGTTGCTCAGTTAGGATAGGAGCAGACCTCTGTGAAGGGTAAGTCTAGTTAATGTTTGAGATATACCTTTCTACAAGTGGTTTTAGGGGGAAGCTGGCTTGACCACCACAGTGGAGACACATGCGACAGGTGAGGTCCCTCTAGGGCCGGTCTTCAGATATTAGCACGAAGGCTACAGGGTGTCATCCTGTCACAGGATGACGGAGCACATAGTCTGAGCTTTCTGTATTTGGGGAAGCGTCTGACAAGAGCGTAGCTCTGCCTAAGCTCTCCTGGTGTCTGTTAAACTCTTGAGTGTATATGTATTTTTGAAGTCCAGTAGTTGAGGTCGGTAACTTGGTAATTTGCATATGGGGAGTCTGATAAGGTTTAATGTAACAGTGCCAAGGGGAGAGGGGCTCACGCCAAGTTCTTACATATGGAATCTGATAAAGCATCATACTCTTGAAGGGAGAGGGAATTTCACTCCAAAACATCAAACTATGTAAGACGCTATATTACAAAAGAAGTTGTTTTCCCAACTTGACTGTGAATGTACCAATATGTTTAATTTTTTTTTTTTTTTTGAGACGGAGTCTGCCTCTGTCGCCCAGGCTGGAGTGCGGTGGCGCGATCTCAGCTCACTGCAAGCTCCTCCTCCCGGGTTACACCATTCTCCTGCCTCAGCCTCCCGAGTAGCTGGGACTACAGGCGCCCGCCACCACGCCTGACTAATTTTTTGTATTTTTAGTAGAGACGGGGTTTCACCGTGTTAGCCAGGATGGTCTCGATCTCCTGACCTCGTGATCCGCCCGCCTCAGCCTCCCAAAGTGTTGGGATTACAGGCGTGAGCCACTGTGCCCGGCCTATGTTTAATTTTTTAAAGCGCATTTGTAAGTTGGAATGGAGGTAGTTGGCTACAGAGTTGCTACCAGCCATCCTCACCTGGGTAACTTGCAGTGACCTTGGCAATTTCAGCCAAACCTGTTTAAACCTGAAGTGTCTACACACTGTAGCTGCTTATGTCAGAATTGTAGGACTTCTCTTAAGTATTTAATATAATTGGGTCTTCCTTTACTTCTCACAGGCATGTCTTTAAGAGCAATAGAAACCACACAATTAGCTTGTATGTTGAAGCAAACGTTCAAAATAAGAATTGAATAGTATGCAGTTATAGTATTCAGTAGATCAACAAACACTTAAGTACTTTTTTTCCTGCATTTATCTTGCTTACCATTGAGTTCCCAGCTTCTGACACAGGGTCTGGAATGTAGTAGGAAATGTTTGTTGACTGACTAAAAGAAAAGGAAAACATAAAGGAAGAAAATGAAGGAGGCGGCAGGGGAAAAGGAACTAAAGATAAAAGCAAAAAACAAAGAGTGGCCTACTGTTTTGCTACCAGCAGAGAATATAAAGCTGGAAGGGACTCCAGAGTGTATATGGTTGAAACTTATCATTTCACAGCTAGGGATGTGGATGCCTCATAGGAGGAAGTGACTCTCCCAAAGTCACACCATTGGTAGGAGGCTTGGTTGGACCTGAGCCCAGGTCTTCTGATCCCTGGCCTGGGGTTCTCTATGTTATACCAGAATCTTACTGGGGTTCTGCACCTATATTGAGAGGTTACTCCTTCCCAGACAACTGGGTTAAGGGCTGGGAGAACAAAATGCAGAATACGTGATTCCTGTCCCAGAGGAGCTCACACTCGTGCCAATGGCTGAGCAATCTCAGCTTTGTAGCTGCAAAGCCCTCTGAGAAAGTGAAGTAAGAAACCAGCAGGACTTGTTTTCTGGTCACCACCCTGCTGTCCTATTCTGGACAGGAACTGATCCAGATAGGGTGAAGTTTAAAAAACCAGCAGAAACCAGCAGATGGTGACAAAGGTGATCCCTAGTTGCCCTCATTGCTTATTGGCATAAGACGCTCCCACCAACGCCATGACAATTTACAAATGCCATGGTAACAACTCAGTTATTACCACCTCCTTTCTAGAAATTTCTGAATAATCTGCCCCTTAATTTGCATGTAATTAAAAATGGATATAAATACAGCTAGCCAGCAGCCCACAAGTACCAACTCTGAGCACACTGCCCATGAACCCTGCCCTGCAAGGAGCAGTACCATTCAATAAACGATCACTGTCTAACACCACTGGCTCACCCTTGAGTTCTTTTCTGGGTGAAGCAAAAAATCCTCCTGGGCTAAGCCCCAATTTTGGGGCTTGCCTGTCCTGCAACATGTAGCAACCACAAAGGGATGAATACAGCAATCAGGAGGCAGTGACTAATTCAGCAATAAGACAGTGGAGACAGTGGCAACAGAGATTGGTGGAAAGTCAAGATGAAAGACAGTGAGAGATGGTCACTGACAAGGAAGTGAGAGGCAGCAGTTGGCGGTCAGTTGGATAGTAGGACAGCAAAATGGAGAAATGATCGTCAGCACTATGGTGATCAAAGCTGCAGAGCCAAGGGGTCTTTTAAGAGCTGTCTTTCCTGGGGAAAGCCAAAAATGCTCCTGGACAATTTTGGGGCTTGTCCTGCCACAAAAAGAAGGGAGACAGCTGCTTTGTTGTAATGAATTGTGGCTGAGTTGGGTGGACATGTCCCAAATCTGGTTGTGATTGTTGAGTCAGGTAAGCATTGCAAATGTTTGCAGATGCATCTGTCAATACCTTCAAATTGCTACTTTTGTTTTGGTGATTTACGTCTTAAGGGGCCAATTTCTGCTTTGTATGGAACTACAGAATCATCTACTGTACATGAGCCACTGGTTGTTAAAAGAGGAAACTAGCATGTATGGAGCAGTTTGAATACCAAGCACCATGGGACACATTTTTCCTCACAACTGCTCTGTGATGCCAGGCAATGGCACTTCCAGTTTATGAGCTGCCAGGAGGGTGTAGAAGTTAAGAGCAAAGACAGGCTCAAAAAGGAATCTCAGCTCCCTCATCTTCCAGGCCTATGACCATGAGCAAGTGACTTACTCCCTTAATTCAATTTTGTTATCTGTAAAATCAATCTCATAACAACACTTGCTTTATAGTTATTGATAGGATTGAACAAATAATTTATGTAAAGTGCCTGCCACATAACAAGTTGAGCTTATGCTCATGAATTCATAAGCACTATGCCAGGCATTGTTCTGAACATGTATTACATGTATTAATTCAGTCCTCACGACAACCCCATGAGACAGGTACTGTTGACATGCCTATTTATAGATGGAAAAACTGAGGCACAGAGAGGTTAAGTAACTTACCTGGGGTCACAGTGCCAACAAGTGGTAGAACCAGGATTTAAAGTTAGGCAGCTTGGTACCAGAGTTCCTGCTTTTCACCATTTCATTGCACTGTCACTATAAACTGTTAGTAAAGAAACCTCAACAACTATTAGTTACTTTTTTATGATGAATATGAAAGAGATTCAGGGGGTTACGTGACTTGCACAAGATTTCACAAGTGTACATGGCAGAGCCCTTGCAGTGTGAGCCAAGGTTGTCTGGTTCCCTAACTCATGCTTGTTCTGTTGTATTTCTTTAATAGGAAAGGCCTGGGAGGTGCCTACTTAAGAGATAAATGTCCACAGGAGAGCATCTGGACAGAGTATCTACAGCCACTAGGAGCTGGCATAGAAAGGACAGTGTGATGACAAGTCATGCTTGCCACAGCAGGAACAGGGGCTTCAGTCAGGTAGTAGCGTCTGTATCAATTCGTGATCAGAAAGAAAAGTACACAAATGTTCTTAGCAGCTTTATTTGTAATAAATAGAAGATACTTTAGTAAAAGATGCTTTATTTGTAAGAGCCCCAGGCTGGAACCAACACAGATATCTTTCAGCTGGTGAATTAAACAAACTTTAGTACATCTGTACCGTGGATTGCTCTCAGCAACGGAAAGGAATAAACCATCAATACATGCAAAAACTTGGGTGAATCTCAAGGGAATTGTGCTGAGTGAAAAGATCCAATTCTAAAAGATTACTTACAGTATAATTCTATTTATATGGCATTAAAATGACAAAAGTTTAGAAATGGAGAACAGATGAATAATTGCCAGGTGTTAGGGATAGGGGAGGAGGTAGGATAGGTGTGGTTTTAGAAGGGCAATCCCAGCACTTTGGGAGGCCAAGACTGGCGGATCACGAGGTCAGGAGATCGAGACCATCCTGGCTAACACAGTGAAACCCCGTCTCTACTAAAAATATACAAAAAACTAGCCGGGCGAGGTGGCAGGCGCCTGTAGTCCCAGCTACTCGGGAGGCTGAGGCAGGAGAATGGCGTAAACTCGGGAGGCGTAGCTTGCAGTGAGCCGAGATCCGGCCACTGCGCTCCAGCCTGGGCGACAGAGCCAGACTCCATCTCAAAAAAAAAAAAACAAAAAAAAACAAAAGGGCAACAGGAGGGATCTTTGTGGTGATGCAGAGTATCTTGACTGGTGGTGGTTGGTAAGTGGACACATGAGCCTACACATGTGATAAATGTATAGAACGAAATGTGTGTGTGCCATGCACACACACACACAACATATAAATAAGTACTATTTATATTTATATGGTATGTGTGTACACGTGCGTGCATGTGCATGCATGTAAGAAAACTGAGGAATCAGTGTAAGAGATGGATTGTATCAATGTCAATATCCTAGTTGTGAAAGGATACTTAGTTTTGCAAGCTGTTATCATTGGGGGAAACTGAATAAAAGATACACAGGATTTCTCTGTTTCTAATAACTGTACGTGAATCTGTAGTTATCTCAATAAATATTTCAATTATTTTTAAAGGAAGAGGAGGTCTTTTGTGCCAGGGAGCCAAAAAGTCAAGCAATGTGGCCCACTCCCCAGGAGTGGAAACAAAGACCTAGTGGGTCCTCTGGCCCTTGTGAGTATCCCTGTCATGAGCACCCGGAAGCAGGAATGGTGGCAAGTGTGGCTCAGACTGGCTCCTCTCAAAAAGCAGTTATATTGGTAGCCAAAGTGGGATGAAAGGAGTGCAAGAGTTTGAGAAGCTTCCCTGAGGGATTCTATCATTCTTCATTGAAATCCACCAATTTAGTAGAAAAGATGGTTATGAAATTCTGCTTCCAGCATCATTAATGCCATATGCTGCATTAAACAGATGAAGGAAGCTCTACAAATTAAATGAAAGCTGCCCAAGACAGTTGGATACTAATTCTGGCTCCACCCCTACTTCACAGGATTTATACTGAGATACTTTCTATCTATTAATCATGATAACGACTAATATCAAGTGAGTAGTTACTACATGCCAGGTCACTGTGCTGAAGGTTTTAAATACATTATCCTATTTATCTTCAAAATAGTCCCACAAAGATGGAACTGTTCTTATCTCTGTCTATAGATGAAGATACTGTGGCCTGCAGAAGTTAAGACATCAGCCTGAGGTAATGTGGTGCGAGGGTGGTAGCGTGGATTCAACCCCTGTCCTGCCTGTGTACATAACCACTGCACTAACTGCTTCTCAATTCTCAGCCATAAAAAGAAGAGACTGAGTTAAAGCGTTTGGATTCTTCATGGTTAGAGTGATGTTGAGCCAGTTAGCTAATTCCGACCTGAACTTAACAGGAGACAGTAAAGAAATAATTTAAAAATCCCCCCATCTTGCCCTACGGGGAAGAAGAAAAACCTGGGCAGGTTGAGGGATAGAGGCAGCCAGTACAGACAGGGTAACGGAATGGTTGTCACCCTTTGAAGAGATGTGACTTACTGAGGATATCCTATTATATTCTGATTGGATGTGAAAAGCCCACTCTCTCCAGTAGAGTTTAGGGTCTCTAAAGAGTCCCATTGGTTGAATGTATGCCTGTCTCTTCATTACCGAAAATACAGGAAGTGGGAAGACAAAATATCTATGAGCTTGCTCAGTCAAGTTCACCAAGAGCCTACCTGGAAAGGCAGCTGGTCCTGTTAGGAAGTCACAGGAAGGAAACCAGGACAGGATGCACCAAAAGTGGAAGGTGGAAAAGAGATGCCAAGACCCAAATTAAGAGGATAGAGAACCAACAAACACAACAACAAATAAAAACAAATAAATATTGCCAAAGTTTTTCTGTTTTCCTGCATTTTGTAGTTCTTTGGGATTTAAGGAGGAGATTGGGTGGTTCTTGCTGCTTCTATATCTTCAGAGTTGCATGACCACTCAAATGGAATTGGGTAAGGGACCACTGCCATCTAGCATAGGCAGCCCCATTAGCTGTCAGTGATCATGTAGAATCCACTTTGGCTTGTAAGCTTCTTCCTGCTCATTTTCCCTTAGGAAGCAGAAGAACAATATGTTTAAGAGCAAGAGTGAGCTCTGGAGCCAGAGAGTCTCAGTTCAAGTCCCAGTTCCACTTTTTATTGCCTATGTGCCCTGCTCATCCAACCTCTCTGCACCTCTGTTTGACAATCTGTAAAACGGGATGGTACCCACTTCACAGGGTTGGGTAAGGCGAATGCACTCCACCCTATCAATGTTAGCTATAATTGACTATGGCTATAAGATGGCAGAGGATATTCTGAGACCCCAAAGACTTCCTCATATTCTGCCAGGCAAATTTGTTTCTGTCTTAATTATATGACTCTGGGCCTCCTGAAGGATGAGAGGAGAAGTTGGGCTTCTTGCCTTAGTTTTTTAGCTTTTCTTTCTAAGCCTCAGTTTCCTAATCCATAAATGAGAATGATAACATCCACCTCTATTTGCCTTGTGATATCTTGTGCACCACTTAACATAATGTATATGGAAGTACTTTATGGAGAATAAGACTTGGTGGTGAGGACTAAAATTTTGAGAGATATTCTTGACTAAATGATGACCACTCTGAGGCTGTGTTCTCCACTTTAAAATGTAAATAATAATACCTCCTTCCAAGAGTGAGGATTAAGATGATAAAGCCCTTGGAACATGGGACCGGTACAGAATCTGCTTCTCCCACCCTTTGCAGTCCCCTACCTTTGGTCATGTTTCCTAGTTAAGGAATCCTCTTTTGGATTTCTGGGTTGGCAGCGTGAGAGGGGAGTGTGGTTGTCGGGTGAAGTAAGCCCATGACTAAGCCTCATTCTAGCCACCTCAGCCAGTTTGAACCTGCAATATTATGGTTATTTCCTTCATCCTAGAGTCAGAGCTACTGGTTGGATCCTATCCTCCTTTCTCCCCCACCTCCCATACTTTGTGAATAGTGAGTTTTGCTTACATATTTGATTTACAGAATGGCAGGAAAAGATCTGGGATCCTGAATAAAGCATTTGGAGGCCAAATGATATTCCTGTGATCACTAGGCTTCTCTCAAGTCTCTTTCTTGCTACCTCCTCAAAGAAGATGCAGTCGCTCATATTTCCAGTACCCAGTGCATTTGCTCATGCATAGACTAATAATGAATACAGTGAAAACAGCCAGCTTCTGGCCAGTTCCTGCTGATGCAGGCAAGGTCAGATGGTGTCTAATAGCCATGGTACCACCTTTGATTTGTACCAGATTTGTAAAGAACTTGCACATAAGCATTTCCACTTCTATTTTAACACAAGGCAATTGAGGTCCCTAGGAGTCAAGATAGGGACCAAAGTCACTCAGCTAGTAGGCGACGGTGCTGAAATGTGCACCTTGTGGGTTTTTTTTTTTATGAGGCCCACTCAGCTTCCTTCAGAGAGTGGAATCTCACACAGCAGATGAAACCCTTGTTTTAGTGGACCAGGCAATAACTTCTTAGCAGACAGAAAAGATGTTTCTTGGTGTGAGGGCTTTGCCTTCTTCACCCAGGTGAGAAGCTGACCCTGGTGTGAATAGCGATGACCTTGATTGTGGTTACAGGGCTTTGGAGGGACTCCTCACATATGCAGTTGCCAGACTTCTTATTCATAGTGCAGTGTTAAGATCATGAACTCTGGGATCAAATTGACCTGGTTTCAAATTCTGGGTAAGCTACTGCTAGCCGTGTTACCTTGGGCAATATACTCTCAAAGCTGTACTTCTTCACTTATAAAATGGAATAAAATGAACACATATCTTACAGGAATGTTATGGCTGGCTAATCAATTTGTAGGCTCCAGAGCCAACCAAAAATATGGGGTTTTTAATTCAAAAAGAGAAGAAGGCAGAGTCTGGTGGCTCATGCCTATAATCCCAGCACTTTGGGAAGCTGAGATAGGTGGATTGCTTGAGCTCAGGAGTTGGAGATCAGCCTGGGCAACATGGTGAAACCCTGTGTCTACAAAAAATAGAAATTACCTGGGCATGGTGGTGCATGCCTATAGTCCCAGCTACTGGGTCGCGTGGTGGGGATGCTGAGGTGGAAGGATCCCTTGAGCCCAGGGAAGTCCAGGCTGCAGTGAGCCATGATGGCACCACTGCACTCCATCCTGGGTGAGAGAATGAGACCTTGTCTTAAAAAAAAAGAAAAAGAAAAAGCTTTTTCCTTTTGTCCACAGTGTCATTGGCCTGCCATGGTGTTTTTATTTGCTATTTAATGTTTTGCTCCCTCAGACATGGGGGTAGTTGCCAGGTAAGTGCAGGCTCTTATAGGTACCTGGGCCCAACCTAAGTGCACTGGGCCATGGGGGAACCGAGGCTCCATGTCCCAGCACGTGTTTCATTGTCCCATTGGACTTCCCTTAACAAGTTGGAATTCAAAGATGAAATTATTAAACACTTCAAGATGGGACCACAGAGATTAAACCCCCAAATGTTGGCCTTTCTAAGTGTGGTCTTGAATGCCTGTACTGGTTGCATATTCATGAAGGCAGATCTGAATATTCCTGCAAAACATTTAGCACAGTCTCTTCCCATAGTAAGGACTCAGTAAGTGGTCGGTAGAGAGAGTCAATTTTGCTCGCTCACTGGTCACCTTAGGAATCTCATAGCTCAAGCCTTCACTTGAGCTTTGCACCTCCAGCCTGGCTCAAGGAAGAGGCAGGGAAGGTATCATTATTGCCTTTGTACAAATGGGAAAATAGATCCGGAGAGGGAATGGGTCTTGGCTACATTCAATCTGCAGTTTGTAACAGAGGCAGAACTGAATGGTGATTTCTAGACTCTCAGTCAGTGCTAAGCATCTCAAACTGAGGACCTATTCTGGACTTCAACAGTGGGTAATTCTGAGTGGCCACAGCATCTGTCAGGGACTCCCTCCTCTGCCCAAGCCCCTAATGTAGCTTTCCAAACCCTGGCTCAATACCAGCCTCCTCCAGAAAGACTTCCCCGCCAAGAACCTCCCCAGAGTATTTTTTCCTTCATATGCACCTTTATCCAAAATTTATTCATATGGAATATAGTTTTATTCCCTGTGTTTTTTACATTACCAAACATTATGAGCATATTTGTCTAATAAGACAATAATATTTTTAACCTTATTTTTAGTAGCTTTATATTTCATTTTTAGAGAAGCTCTACTTTATTTGACCAATCCTTTTGTAGGATACTCAGGTAGTTTCTAATTTTTGGTTCTTATTTTTCAGTTGGTTCTTATTTTTCAGTTACTAAAGGGAAATGTACCAAGTTCTTAAGAGCATGTGCTCTAGAGGCAAACTGTTTGGGTATAAATCTAGGTTAGATGTGTGAACTTGAGCAAGTAGTTCACTTCTTGGAGCCTCGATGTCTTTGCCTATAAACTCAGAATATTAGTGAGGATTAAATAAGTTAACATATAAATAGCATTTAGGAAATGAAATGAGTAAGTGTCATATATGTGTTAGCTAATATTCTGTTATCTCTTATACTTTGATAATGCTCTAGTTGATACCATTTTACATACATCTTTGAACATATAAGTGATTATTTCCCAGAAGTTGCATTACAGGATCTGAGGAATGAGTGTTCTAAAGGTTGGCATGAAATGTCTCCACAATTTACGAAAGCTCCCTGAAGCTGACAGGGAGATCAAAGGGGCTGAGGTTGGGGTGGGGTTTAAGATTAAGCCCCAGGCTTTGGCTGGGAACATTTGTCATGATGTGAGTGTGATGCATGGGACATTTGTACATTCAGTTTTTCCACTTCAGGGCTGAAAACAGGAAGGATAGAGAGTATAAAATCCTTCCAGAGCACCCGAGAAAGCATCTAGTAGGCTAGCAGAGAAAGCAGTTTGCTCTCTAGCTTCAGAATGGTTAAGTGGGTATTTTTCTCTCTAGTCTTCCTTGGTTCCTGCCATGCTAAGGAATTTGGGCCGTGGATCCATGGGAGTTGAGATGATATTGAATGGGATCATTGAGTCGCAGACAGCCAAGGATCTGTGATAGGGCTGCCACTTCGGGTATAGGAACAGGGAGGATTAACGGCTGCTTTTGTGGTTTGCCTGCCCCCTAGTATCTCCTTTGTCAACAGCCGTCCATGATGAATTTATGGCTTAAAAAAGCAATTTGTTTTTATGATGTCCTTTGTACAATGCAAATACCCAGGGAAGATATATATTTCTCAGAATGAGAGAGTCATAGAATTTGACAGATGGAAGGGAACAAATTCCATCCAATAATTATTTTAGAGCAGACATTCTCAAACATTCCTTGGTGGGTCAGAATCCTACATGAGAATCACCTAAGGGCTTAAAAAGGTAGGTTCTTAGGCCCACACTTAGTCTGATTTAGGGTCTTGGGTGGGTCCCAGGAATCTGCCTCTTTAAGAATCTGCCCAGGACACACTAAAGCAAGTGGGTTACACTTCGAGGAACTTTGTTTTATAACATCCCCAGCAGTTGGTTACTTCTAGTGTTGGAGGCTCACTACTTTGGGAGACAGCCTATTCCATTTTAGAATAGGTCTGACTATAATAAAGTTATACTTTATATGGAGCTGGAGTCTGCCTCTATATAAATTCCACCCACTGGTCCCAATTCTACATACTAGGGCCACACAGAGAAGGTCCAATTCCTCTACCCTTGGATGGGCAGTGAGACCTGATATTTATACACCATGAGAGTTTGTGAGTCAAAGGCAAGTTAGAAGAAAGCACCTATACCTCTGAGTTGGCTGAGCTGTGAGAAACTCATCTCCCTTTCTGTTCTTTTTTTTTTGAGATGAGGTCTCACTCTGCCGCCCAGGCCGGAGGGCTTTGGCACCATCTCGGCTCACTGCAGCCTGAACCTTCTGGGCTCAAGCCATCCTCACATCTCAGCCTCCTGAGAAGCTGGGACTATGGGCATATAAGACTGAGCCTGGCTAATTTTTGTGTTTTTTGGAGAGACAGGTTTTACCATGTCATCCAGGCTGGTCTTAAACTCCTGGATTCAAGTAATCCACCCATGTTGGCCTCCCAGTGTTGGGATTACAGGCATGAGCCACTGCACCGGGCCGTATGTCACCTTCTCACTAGGCATGGATGCCTCCTTCCAAACTCGGGCTGAGTGGTCTTCAGATCAGAGGGCAGACTCCCTGTGGAGGAGGAAAGGAGTGATTGGGAGAGTCAAGGGGGCTATGAACTGATTCCTATGATCCAGGGATGCCGGGGAGCTGAGCAGATGCACAGCCAAGTGCGGAACCTGGGTTCTTCCCTGAGTTCTCCAACTCCCTAACAGATTTTGAGCACCTCCCTACCTCCTTGGGCCTCAGTTTTCCCTTACATAACTGTTCTTCCAGTCCTCACCATCTGCTGTCACATTTTTAATGCCCTGTGCTCTCTACTCTGGGCAAGTTTTCTGGTGAAGGTGGCAGGGGGAGGTGTCGGCGTTCTTAGGAAAGAGTAAAACAATTCAGGCTGAGAAGGAACACACTCATCCAGCAGAGCTGTGCTTGTGGAGTTCGGGGCTGGGTGGATGTATGAGGAATGGAGGTGCAGACTCTAGATGGCTGTCATTCCTCCTCTGAAATAAGGTATCAGGGCTGCGGTCCCTGGAGCCTGTGCTCCCCGGGCTGGAGTGACCCTCCCTGCGGGGGGTCTGTCTGTGGAGCACCATGGCGAAGCCTTCCCTATGGAGGGGAGCCCTTCAGACTTGTGGGCTCTTTGAGGCCAAGGCCTTGATGAGGGAGACACAGGATAGGAGAACAAGGAGGTATAGGCAGCTTCAAAGGGGCCTGATTCTGTACCCCACCCTGGGCCTGACCCAACTCTGTCTTTTGTCGGGAGACTCTGCAGAACTCTGTGAGGCCACCGACTCCCTGTGAGTACTTGGGAAATTCCTCTAACCTCTCTGAGCCTCCATTTCTTCATTTATCAAATGGGCTAACAATGTGTATCTCGTAGGACTGATGTGCTCCTCAGGTAAGATAATGTTCATGAACCAGCTCTCTATATTAGAATGTCCCAGGAAGAGGTCAGCTGCTATTATTCTTTGTTCTCAGGTTGATGTACACAGAAGCAATACATCTCAGTTGAGACAAACTCTGTCCTAAAGTGTGAGTTCATGTGTTCCTGCTTACATGAGATTTTTTTCTCTGTATCCTAGGCATGTGCTTCAGGGGGCTGTGACTTGGGGTGCAGTGGGAGAAGGGGCCTTATCAGCAGGAAACTATCTCCAGAGTTTCCAGAAATCTGGATTAGGATCTACAGAAAATGTGGTCTATCAGGTAGTCTGGAACTACAGATAAACAGTTCTGGGGTCAGAGGCCATGTCAGCTATGAGCAGAAATAAATGGTCACTGGGGAAGTTACATCTGTAAATTGCTGAATTTCAGATGCGCTAGCTCATGTATGCCATATGTACATGCATCATCTGGTTATGCTCATGTCATTTCATTATACCAGGTGGCCACGCATCCATTCCAATAGCCCACAGGAGCCCCAAAGGCTGACCCCAGGCTGTGCAGTGTTTAGCAGGGGCTCCGGGTCTTTCCTGGGATGTTTTTTACTATAGCGCCACCAGTCAATGTTGATGTGTGAGCTGGGATGTTTCCCTCATTCATAGTCCTGCCCTACTTGGCAGGACTGGGAGGGAGTCTGAGGTTCTAGTCCAATGGCACCAATTTTCTTGTATCATTTTAGAAGTGTCTCCCTCCTTCTGTGGACCTCAGTTTCTTCTTCTGTAAAATGGGTTCCTAATCCCTTCCCTGCCCACCTTGGAAAGTGGCAGTGAGGCTCTAATTGAATAATATAATAGATGTGAAATTGCTTTGAGAAAGCTGAAAAAACCCTATACAGTATAAGAGAGAGGAGAGGGAGGATGGGAGGTGGATAAAGAGGAAGCAGATCCTGGTCACTGCAGGTCGTGTTGTCAAGCCAGCCTCTCACCTGAGCCTGTTTTCTCTCCACCATCCCCTCCAGGGTTTGGCAACGATGATTACAAGAAGGTGCAACAGAAAGAGAAGGGAAAGCTGAAGAGTGACCTCCATGAGGACCAGCAGAGGTGGAGCATGTGGTGAGTCTCCTGGACCCCCACTGGGGTCAGAACAGTCAGGAGGTGAGGCTTACTGGTCATAGCCAGCAGCCCGTGTGGATGTCTTGCTGGAGTGATTGCGCTGCCCAGGTTGGGCTGATCCTGGTAAGCAGGTGTCCTGGGAGGAGGAGAAGCTGGCTTTGCTCAGGAATTAAGAGGACCCAGGAACAGTGCTGTTGGCCATCTGTGAAGTGACTTTGGTGCTTCATGAATAAGCCAATCAACCTTAAATGGCTATAGGGATGGTTTTAAAACCTACCTATAGAAATTAACAAGTTGGGCTGAGAGGCCTGGGAAAAGGGACTGTGGCTTCACAGGGCAGTGGTGACTTTATCGCCACTGTTCCTTTCTCCAGAGCTGAGGAACTCGGCTGCTGATTCCGAGCGGAGTTGGGGAAAGAGTCCCTGCTCCATCAGAGTCATTTGTCTAAGTCCGGTGTCTAAGAAGTGGTATTCCCAGATAACATTCTCCTTTCTGTCTGGACACGTATCTTCCAAGGAAACATCTCTTTAACTTGTGTCATTGCCTTCTGGTTAGAGCAGCTTTGGAGATGTCCTGAAGCAGGAAAAGTTAGTTTGCCTGTCCACTCCCATGCGTTTTCTCTGGTTGCTTCTCTCTCCTCTCTCCTCTCCTTTCAGCTCCCCAGTGCCTGGGGCCCTTTCCCTCCTTCGACCTTTATCACGCTCTCTGGAAAGTATCTGATAGCAGCTGTTTATATTTTAGGGTGAATTAGATTAAGACCATAGGCTTCTAAAAGCTATTGTCGGAATTTGGACTAAAGTATCTGTTTCCCCAGTGCCGTGTTCCCTTCACTGCCCCAGGTCATACTTCTCTGTCATTGCTTCTCAGTGTAGCTCCCATAATGACTTGTTTTCCTGTTTAGTGCCCTGTGCATGTTCCATACCTAGCTGGGTCTGGAGAAGGGGGAGGTCCTCTGAATGCAGTGGGGGCTCCAGATATGGTGGGAGAACATGGCGTAGCCCCAGGACCCTCATGTGGACATGGTGTCTCCCTGGCAGAAGGACAAAGGCAGTGAGAGGGACGGCAGCAGCAGTGACAAGGAGCTGGCAGGAGTGCTGGTAAAAGGCACCAGACT
Organism: Rhinopithecus roxellana; assembly: GCF_007565055.1. Lineage (NCBI taxonomy): Eukaryota > Metazoa > Chordata > Mammalia > Primates > Cercopithecidae > Rhinopithecus > Rhinopithecus roxellana. The sequence goes on from NC_044551.1 coordinate 37,483,902, forward strand.
GTGGTCTTGGACCCAGTACTCAGAGCACACAGGGAAATTGAGTCCTGAAGGGTGAAGGAACTTGCCAGAGGTCATGTCAGGAGTCATAGCAGAGCTGGGTTGGGCCCCAGAGCCGCTAAATCCCAGGGCAGAAGTGAACTGAGTGGGGAGGCATAGGATAAGCTCTGGCCAAAGGGCTGATGCCACCCCAGGGTGGGTGGAGGGAGTGCTCAGTGTCACACAGGGAATCAGAGCAGGGTCAGACTCAGACCAGGGTCCCTTGACTGCCAGCACAGTGCTCCTTCCACTGCCCTACACAGCCTGAGTTTTCTGACCTTGAGTCTGGAACCTCTGTCTAGAAGGAAGCTTTGGGTCTCTCTAGAGAACCATCTATACCTTTGAAACAGACACTGTAGAATTACTTGTGGGACCACAGGGATTGGCGTGGTCTACAGGGAGGTGGAAAACTCCCTGGCTGGGAACTGAAGCTGGGTCTTGAGAAGTCTGCAGAAGAGGGCCAGGGGCATTAAGGTACAAGGGGAATGGAAATGGCATGGGAATGGAAACTAAATTCTGGAGACATTCAGGGTGTGAAGAAGTAGACTTGGAGGCCAGGGCCTGGGACTCCCATGACCTCCCTGGGAACCTCCACATGCCTTGGCCATGTAACCTCCACCAGTCCCCTCTGGCCTCATCTTGGTAAAGTTTGATTTTTTTTCTGCTTGTCATAGAAAAATAGAAAGTGATCATCAAGAAAAAGAAGGAATGCTTCCATTCACTGCTGGAAGCAGTTGACAGGGGGGTTGGAGCTCAGGAGGGATTGGAGAAGGGGCAGTGAGGGGGAGAGGGAGTACAAGAGGAATGGTTACACAACAAAACTGTCCACTTACACTAGCCATGCCTTTCGTGTCCATTTTTGTTTTATCACTTCATTTAGATCATTTTGACACATATCTCAGTAACAACAAAACACCAATGTTTGTTGAGCACCTACTATATGACAGTCATGATGCTCAGAGCTTTAATCTCAATTATTTAATGTAACCCTCAAAACAACCCAGCAGGTCTGTAGTATCATCATTCTACATTACAGATGAGCCAATAGGTTTGGAGAGCTTAAGAGACTTACTGGAAGTCAACACAGCTGTGGGGTGGGTGAGGGGAGAGGAGAGCTTCAGATCTGGCTGTTTGACCATGTTGCACATCCACACTCCCACCTGGTTCACTTCCAGGTCCACTGAGTCTTGCTCAGGGTCCTCCATAAAGGCAGGTGATTTTGAGCCATTATCTCAGAGCTGCAGTTTTATGAAAAGCCGGGGAAGGACTTGGGGTGTGTGAAGCCATTTACAGGAACCCAGGTGTTCTGATTGACTAACCTGGCTCTTCTAACTGGTGGCTCCCTTCCCCAGTCCCCACCAACCTAATATAAATGAGTTATAACTGGATCCCAGCATTTTGGTATGAACTCAGCTCGACCACAATCCTGCAGCATAAGCAGAGTAGAGCAGGGTAGAAAGACACTGTCTGGTCTCAGGGGCAGGAGATGAGTTCTGGTTCCCAGCCCTGCCCCTGAGCAGATGGGGGACCTTGAGTACATCTCTTACTGCCTTTGTGGCTTTAGTTTCTGCACTGTAGCCCTAAGATTAAAAATTCTACAAATAAAACTGTTTCGGATTCCAGGGCATTTGGCTCCATCTTCTGGTCAGTTTTTGTCACTGTAGCTTTTTGCAGCATTGCCTGCCATCCACTGTGACCTGAGATTTTTGAGGCTTCTAGGAAACTTTCTAGCTGTGGTGGGTGGGAGGTGGAATAGGACAGCAACAGAGTTATCCTAAAAATTTAGGGAATTTCTGTGGTCTTTAAGTCATATTGGCTCAAGTTATTCAGCCTTCTGCTGATAATGGCTCAGCAGAGAGTCAGGGAGGCAGCCAGTGATGGACAAGCCCAAGTGTTAGAGGAGGAAGGTACATTGGAGACCAGTGAATGTAACCTCCCCAATGTACAGATGGGGAAACTGAGGCAATCTTCACCTGTGGAGAAGCCAAGTCTTGCTCCAGGTCACACATGTAGGTTCCAGGTTTCCTGACACCGAAATCCATACTGTCCCCGACTCTGTCTTGCTGCCTCCTCTTTCTCCCAGATTTCTATCCCTGCTGATTACCTCTTCCCCTTGCTTCTGAGACAGTGCCATCTGCCTAACAAGCACACTGCTCCATCCACTTGCTACCACAACCCACTTCCTCCTGGTCCCAGCTCCAGCCCTGGTGAGGTGGAGTGCTCCCCTCCCGCCCGCCCCTCTCTCCAAGTCACAGCTTTCCTGGAGGAATGAGGACATGGAAGGAAACGGGAGGCAGAGGCCTGCATTCTCCTCCAGCTCTGCCCTTTTTCCAGCCTAGCCTCTTGGATCTTTAGTCTCTCCATCAGATACACAATCAACTCCATGAGATTACTGAGATTAAATGGATGGTTGGTGTGAATTCTTGAGCCCCCTGTTAAAGTAGGAATTTCAGATATGTCTGGGTTCTTCTCAAGCCACATAAAACTCCAGGTGCTGATTGGTACAGACCTAGCCCAAGTGCTATGGATCCTTAGAGGCGGGAGATGCATGGAAGCTGGAGGAATTTGAAGGCTTCAATGAGAGGGTAGTACTTTATCTTCCAGCCCAGAAAGTATCTTGGAGCATTCCCATTAACCCAGAGTCCAGTCTTTAAAAGCTCAGCTGTAATGGAAGAGGCAGAGGAAGATTAATTGACCCTTGTATTCTCCCTTCTCTTCTCTGGAGATAAGATGTATGGCCTGTAGTTTAAAGAGTGAGACCCAGAGAAGGAGGCAGACATTGAAACCTTTCCCCACTTGGATCTTGAGCTCCCAATGCAGTCTTGTTTCTGTTAGAACTTCAGAATGCTGGACAAATAGAGAACGAGAAGGGTAGCCCTGCCTTTCTTGTGTGCCCTCAAAGGTGGGAGAAGACTGCCCTCCACAGAAAGCCCAGTTCCTAGTAAGGCAGCTCTAATCCTTTGAAAAGTCTCACTCAGCATTTCTCAAAGGTGGTTCTGAGACCCCTTGCACCAGGGTCACTGGGGGTGACTTACTGAATCAGACCATCTGGGATGGACCTGGGAATCTACACCTAAAACAGCCTCTGCGGATGAGGCACGTTGAACTTCAGGAACCACAGATCCCCTTCTCTGGCATCCCAGGGGTAACAGCCCACTGCCCTAGAGACAGTTCTTATCAACTCTCGCTTACAGGACATGATTTTCTCTTTTTTAAATGTTCTACTCCATTGCCATTTTCCACGTTCTTTGTTTTTCCCAGTCTCCATGCCTTTTTTTTGTTTTTTTTTTTGTTTTTTGTTTTTTTTTTTTGAGACAGAGTCTCGCTCTGTCACCCAGGCTGGAGTACAATGGTGAGATCTTGGCTCACCGCAACCTCTGCCACCCAGGTTCAAGCAATTCTCCTACCTCAGCCTCCCGAGTAGCTGGGATTACAGGCGCCTGCCACCATGGCTGGCTAATTTTTGTATTTTTAGTAGAGACAGGATTTCACCATTTTGGCCAGGCTGGTCTTGAACTCCTGACCTCAGATGATTCAGCCCTTGGCCTCCTGAAGTGCTGGGATTACAAGCGTGAGCCACTGTACCCAGTCTCTATACCTGTTTCGTAAGTAGATCATCATAGAATTTGGGGGGCTAGAAGTATTTGTAATAGAGCACCTTATCCAGTTCCTCACTTTCTAGCTGGAATATTTTAGACACAGCAGGGTAGCCCCTGGCCTCAGACCACACAGTGCTAATAGGAGACCTAATCACCTGACTTTGAATTGAGTACTCTTTTCACCATGCAGTTCTGTCCTGCTGTAGGAGCCACACTTTAGGGTGAGTGTCCATCCCAGACCCCTTCTTAGATGAAGGAATTGTCCCCTGAAGCTACCTTGGTGTCACATGACTCTCCTTGGCTGAAACTGTTAGACCAGGAATGGTCATCTTGAAAGGGAGTTATCACTGGGCATTGGAACTAAGAGGTCAAGTCGACTCCAGGGTTGAGGTGGTAATTTTCTTTCTCTCACCACCTTGAGGGTTGAGGTGGTGACAGAAAGGATGAGGATGGAGAGAGACAGGGAGAAAATCACACACATTCAACAGAGAGAAAGACACAGAGACACACACACAGAAATACAGACACACACACATAAGAGGGGAGGAAGAGAGAGACACAGAGGAAGCAAGAGACTGAATAAAGATGAGGGGAGGAGGCAAAAAGGGAAAACACATTCACAAAGAGATGGAGAGAGACAAAGCAATATAAGCACAGACACACAGGGAGAGAGAGACTGGAATAGAGAATCCAGATTGATTCAGAGAGAAAAAGATAATGAAAGAGAAAAAGTCAGAGAGCCAGAGACAGAGCACCTGCCCTGGCACTGGGTGTTTTTCCAGCTTTTCCCAAGGCCCAGCTGACCTTCCTGCTTTTGCCTTCTCCAAGATACCCCCAAATCTTCCCAAGAAACTCTTTGACTCTTGAGCGGCCTCAGTAGGCTTCTTTCTCTTGCAAAACCATAGTTCTCAACCAACCCAGCCTTGGAGGGACTTTGAGGAGAGGCTCTCACAGATACACCAGGGAAGCAAATGTTGCAAGCTGGGGAAGCAAACGCTCCATTCTGCTCAACAGATCGTCTGTCACTTCTCGTTACCTCCAGGATCTGGAGATGACTCTATTCCTCGGCCAAACATCAACAAAGCCGCCAACTCCCAGTGGTTGGTTTGGTGACTTGTCAACAGCAATCTTCTTGGAACAAACTCTCTGCTCACATGGAGCAGAGTTAATTAGGCTTGGACTGTGCTCATGGGCACCTGCAGGCCTTTGCTGACTGATGCTCTTCCTGCCCCAGGACTGCACTCACCTTCCTCTCTGCTCATGCTTGGCCCAGCTAACCTTCCCACTCTCAGTGACCCTGCGCGGCCCACATGAGTCCTTCCCTTTCCAAACTTTCCTAGTGCCTACTGTCTCTCTTCTGTCCTTTGTCCATTTTGCTCCATAATTATGCGCATAAAGGACTGTATTACTAAGTCATAAGATCATCAAGTTACTAAGTCAAGTTACTAAGAGCAAGCAGAAGTTACTAAGCAAGCAGAGCTAAGTTACTACTTAGTAACTTGACCTGTTCTTCTGCTTTCCCATGTCGCTGTCCAGAGCCTCAAAATCTGCCATTGTAATTTTGTCCCTTTACTTTAAGGCTGCAATTCCTATAAGTATAGATTTGTTTTTATTTCATTATTTATTTATTTATTATTTTTTCTGGCAGAAGGATAGCTGAGGAAAAGAAGGAAGGAAAGGCTTCCCAGATCATCGTTAATTACCTCCTTTAGAGCTAAAATGTCTGAAAAACTAGTTCCCTCCCATTTTCTCATTGTGGCCACTGGAACACTAGTTTCTTGAGATGTCAAATAGGTTTTATTAAAGAAAAATAAAGCTGTCAAGTAAGTGTGAGAAACTGGAAGTTAAACAGTTGCCTTGCAGCATGACCTCACAGAGCCTTAAGATGCTGGAGGCACTGTTGGGCCTATAATAAGGAGAGAATTGTATTCAGTGCACACATTTCACCACAGGCTCTGTTCTTGCAGATCACCTCTCAAAATTAGTTCCTTTTTCATGAAAGTTTCTTTGAGAAAGCACTGTCTGAACCCATTAGATAACCAAGTCAGCACTGCCCACAATCGCTCAGGGTTTTTAGGGCTCCCTGAGGATGGATACCTGGCTCCCTTTCACTGGCATTTGTTGGGCTTGCCTGCTGCTGGTGTCTCAGGTAGACAAGTCTGACTGACCCAAGCCACCCGCATGCTGTGGCTTGGATGGCTTGTCGCCAACCAGCTGCTTTTACAGGGTCAGGACCGTGGAGCTTGTCCTTGCTTGACTTCCCTGACTCACTCAATGACTCACTCATTGTTTTAGAAACTGTTATTAGCACCTACAAGGTGCTAGACCCTGGAGGGATCCCCGAGGGAATCAGAACCTACTCCTGGACTGGGATCTGTTTGGGTGGACAAGATGAAGACACAGGGAAGGGGGAGAGGACAAAGGGAGGATGCAACCACAGAGACGGGAAAGCTCATTTCCAGCGGTGGGGATGGGGGGAAAGGTTGGATGCTGGAGGGGGTGGGGGTGGTCACCGAGGAAAGGTCACTCACAGCTGGATTTGGCAGGGTGACAAGTGGTAACAGGTAGAGCTTGTGGCTGAGAGTGGGCAGGACTCTCCAGGGCAGTGGCAGCAGGTGAGCCCTTGGCAGGTGCCTTGGCCCCCTTGGCCCCTCTCCAGTGGTGAAGAGTGGTGGAGCCTATGGCAGCTGCTGAGATTCTCAGAGCTTGGACGTGCCCACTCATTTGACCATCAGGACTCAAGGGAGGAAGTGCTCTTCTGTGCTCTCCTCCATGGCCACTCTGCAAACTGGTGAGGAAGGAGGCATTTGCGTCTGGGCATCCGGGAGGCGGGAGGGGTTGGGGGTGGGGGGCTGTCCGTTCTCACCGTACCCTCAACTGCGGAGGGACTCACAGCCCTCTGTTGAATGAATGGGTGTTCAATCCTGTTCTGAGCCCTTTTCTCCCTGCTCTGCTTTCTTTTTATCCAGCGCCTGGTTTTGGCATCTATCCATGGATCTACTGAAAGGTGAGCTACTCTAGACATCACTTTATTTTCACATGAAGCTCTTGAAGATCAAAAAAAATGTGAAGATCCACAAGCCGCTTTTCACACAATTGAGAGTCGTGGAATGTCAGAGTTCAATAAGCATTGAGAGGGTGCATTGACATGCAGAATGGTGGCTTCTCAGGCCCCGTAACAAACAGAGGATGAACCAGGAGCGGAGGCAGCCTTCTATACAAACATTTCTAGGCAATGTTGTAAATAATACAATTGTGGATCAGAAAGAACACAGATTCTGAAATCCAGCTTGCTTCATGTTCCAGTCTCACTTATGGACTGTGTGAGCTTGGTTAGGATTTTCTCAAGCCTTTGATTCTGTCTCTGTAGAATGATGATGTTGTTGTCTATCTAAAAAGATGATTGTTTTAAATGAGATAAAGCAGATGAAGGTGCTGTGTGAATTAACACGTTGCTGTTGCATGAGGGAAACGACTCTCCCATCTGGTGTTTTAGACCTGGAGCTTTCTGACCACACGTTCTCAAGGATTTTTAGTTTCTTGCTTGCTCCACATTCTTTCTCATGTTGCTCTGAAACCTGCCTCCCGGTCACACCCCCACCCTCTCCTACACTGGCTTTTAATATTTTCTTCCTGAGCCTTTCTCTGATACCACAGCCTTCCAGATAACCTTAAGTGAGCCACATAAGCTCTCTGAGATCTGGTTTCCACATCTGTAAGACAGGCTTACTCTTTGTTCTCAACTATTTGTTGAGATCTTGCAGATGAAATGAGATAATACATACACATGTACATCATGCACAGGTGACCCTTCACCACCCGGGGTGGAACTGTGCAGGTCCACTTCCACTCAGATGTTCTTTCACCTCCGATACTTCTTAGACAGCAAGACCAGTCCCTCTTCCTCCTCTTCCTCCTCCTCCTCCTCAGCCTACTCAGTGTGAAGATGTGGATGAAGACTTTTGTGATGATCCACTTCCACATAATAAATAGTAAATATTTTTTTTCTTCCTCAGCTCACTTTAGAGTAAGAGTACAGTATATAATACATGTAACACATAAAAATGTGTATTAGTTGGCCAGGCACGGTGGCTCATGCCTGTAATCTCAGCATTTTGGGAGGCCAAGGCAGTGGGATCATGAGGTCAGGAGTTCGAGACCATCCTGACCAACATGGCGAAATCCTGTCTGTACTAAAAATACAAAAATTATCTGAGTGTGGTGGCACATGCCTGTAGTCCCAGCTGCTTGGGAGGTTGAGGCAGGAGAATCGCTTGAACCAAGCAGACGCAGGTTGCAGAGAGCCGAGATCGTGCCAATGCACTCCAGCCTGGGTGACAGAGAGAGACTCCATCAAAAAAAAAAAAAAAAAAAAGTATTAATTGACTGTTTATGTTATCCGTACGACTTCCAGTGAACAGCAGGGTATGAGTAGTTAAGTTTTGGGGGGAGTCAAAAGTTAGAGATTTTTGACTGTTCCTGGGGTTGGCTCCCTAAACCCCACGATGTTCAAGGGTTAACTGTACTGCAAATAATGTACATGTATAGAAGGCATATAATACAGGTATATGTGTTTCATAGCACAGTGCCATAGTAGGGCTGCTCATTAAATAGCTTGTATTTCTGATTCCATTTCCCTGCTCACACAAGTCGATATTATTTTTCACTGGGGGGATTGGAAAAGGTTTCCTGGAGCAGGTGAGAATTCAGCTGGGCTTTGAAGGACTGGAGAATGTTCACAAGTATGGAAGAATGGGGGTGTAATTGGGTGTGGTGAGGGGAGGTTTGGAACAGAAAAATAAGTGGGAAGTCTCAGGTTTGTTTAGGGAATCAAGAAGAGGCCATTTTGGTTTGAGCTGTTGGTTCACTGGGGGAACCAGAAAGACATAAATTTGAAAGAATAGATTGCAGTCCTGGAATTAGAAAATAGAGAGTTGGAAGTGACCCAGGGGGTCACTGGCCCAATCTTTTACCTGCAGCAGGAATGAATATGCGTGACATGGCAGTAATGATAGCCTAGTCTGAGGCTCAACTCTGCTCTGTGTTCCTGGATAAATTACATGTCATTTCTGATCTGGATTTCTCCTCCGTGTGACAGAAATAATCCTTGACCAGCCTTCTCTGTTATTGTCATGAAACTTTAGGGAGGTTTGGGCTGAGGATTCATTAAGAAGTTGGGCAAGGGACTCCTTTCTCTTCTCCGAGCCTTGATTTTAGTGTACACACACACACATGCAAAACAAAAACCCCATCTGCCTCCAGGATGTAGAGGTTGCGAGTGTAGCCAGGTTACAGGCACCCAGGAGGGGAGAGGAAGGCAACCTGGGAGGGCCCCAGGGGAGTGGAGGGGCTGCCATTCTAGGCACAGCCAGGATTCTTTCCCACTCTCCCCCCTGGCTTCTACTGTGGGGGCTCCTGTGGGTCTCACAGCTGGAATTCTCCCCTTGCTGCCTGCCTCTTCTTCTTGCTGGGATGGGTCACACAGCGCATGGGTGACCAGCTCCTGATCATCCATCCCTGCACAGCCAGCCCCTGGATGCCCTGAAGGAGCTATGCCAGCTTCCCCTCTTCTCTCCATCATCTCCCTCCATCTCCACCCTGACTTTGGTGGCTTCATCTCTCCTAAGCTCATTCTCAAGGAGAGAGCCCATGAGGGCAAGTGCCCTATTATTCTGGACACTCCTGCTTTTTCATGTCAGCATTAGCATCACAGTTTCCAAAGCACCCTCCCTGTTGAGAAGCATGCCAGGCAGGACTCCTGGTCACACTTAGTGGGTGGGAAAATGGAGACAGAGAGGCCGACTGAATGCCCCTGGGAGAGCCAAAGCTAGACTCCTAGCCTGGTGCTCTCACACGATTCTGGAGGCCCTCAAACTTGGAGGGGCGTAAGGATTGGGAGTTTGCTACAACGCAGACACCTTGGCTGTCATCCCTAGAGAGCTGATCCACAGCAACATCAGGGGAGCCTAAGCATTTGTGTTTTTGATAGGCACTTGGGGATGGTGACATAAATAAGTTTGAGGACCCCTGCAAGGTACTTCACCTTAGAGATTCCAGGAGTGAGGTGGAGACATCCAGAGGGAAAAATAACCTTGACGGAGTCACCAACTCTGTCAAGCACTTTATGTGCAGTTTCACCGTAGAATGAGACAATATTATTCCCGTTTCATACATAAGCAAACTGAGACATGGGAAGGTCTCAGTCTCACAGCTGGTAAGTAGAAAAGCTGAGATTTGAACTTGGGTCTCTTAGCTCCACAGCAGCCTAAATTCCTTCTACCTAAACCTTTCCAATGCAAACATCCCCAGACCCCTTCAACCTCATATCTAAGGTTTCCACCTGTCTTTTCTCTCTCGGGTTGAACATTGCTTTCATATCCCCCAGCCAGTGGGAAAGGTCTCTTTTCTTTGCAATGCTCCTCTTCAGCCAGCAGGTGTCAGCCCTGGACTGAGTATGTGGCTAAGGGGCGTGCAACGCTAATGGGAGGAACATAATCTTTTGTTTTCCTCTCCTGGTTTTACAGCCCCTCTCCCCCTCCCAAACTCTACCTATCCTGTTAGGCATGCTTTTGCTGAGCTGGTGCTGTTTGTTACCTCACAGTCTTCCAGGTTGGGATGCCCCAGGAATTCCGAATCATCTGGAGCCATCGGCGTAGACTTGGAAGTAAGCTGCAGCTGTAGTTTACATTTACCAAGTATATGCTTGACACCCTGTTCCGAGCTTTCTATGCTTTACCTTGTTCAGTCCTCCCCATCCCCACAAACCTCTCTGGGTTAGGTGCTAGCAATTCACCCATTTTCTCAGAAGAGGAAACTGGAGCTTTCAGAGGCTAAGAAAGTTGGCTGAGGTCAAGTTGCTGGGTAGGTAGCAGAGCCAGGCTTGAAGCTAGAAGCTCTGGCTACAAAGCTGCAGCAGCGCATGACCATTACACTCTCGTTTATGCAGATGAAGAAACTGATGTCTGGGCAAGGAAGGGACTTACTCCTGTGGAACCAGGGCCAGCATGAGAACCCAGGCCTGGTTGTAATTCTGAGCCTTCTCTAATTCTTGCCCTTGCCCAGCTGTGGATGAGGGCTTGGGCAGCCGGGAGTCCCTGAGGAGGCTCCCCACCATCTCACCCTCCCCAGGCACCAGCACACCGACCAGACAAAGGATAATTGGTGCATGCTGTGCTCAGAGCCAAGCTGAAGGCGGCAGGGTCTCGACACCCCTTCATGCCCAGGGAGTGTGGCATCGCAGAGCAGGGACCTTGTCGGTCCTGTCACCATGCATCGCCAGCTCCTTGCAGGGTCTGGCATGGAGGTGGTGCTCAGTTAATATTTATGAGTATGTGGACATTCCTCCTCTTTGGCTATCTCCCCAGGCCCTGCTCCAGGCTTGCCGCAGGAGAGCATTCCTGGCCCTGAGCTAGCACATTCCTCCTCTTTGGGGCCCTCTAGCCTTGCTGGGGACAACTCATTTGGTTTCTTTTTTTTTTTTTTCTGTTCTAAATTTTACTTTATTTTTTGATGTAGGGATGTTTCTTTTCTTTCTTTTTTTATTATTATTATACTTTAAGTTCTAGGGTACATGTGCATAACGTGCAGGTTTGTTACATATGTATACTTGTGCCATTTTGGTGTGCTGCACCCATCAACTCGTCAGCACCCATCAACTCGACATTTACATCAGGTATAACTCCCAATGCAAACCCTCCCCCCTCCACCCTCCCCATAATAGGCCCCGGTGTGTGATGTTCCCCTTCCCGAGTCCAAGTGATCTCATTGTTCAGTTCCCACCTATGAGTGAGAACATACGGTGTTTGGTTTTCTCTTCTTGTGATAGTTTGCTAAGAATGATGGTTTCCAGCTGCATCCATGTCCCTACAAAGGACACAAACTCATCCTTTTTTATGGCTGCATAGTATTCCATGGTGTATATGTGCCATATTTTCTTAATCCAGTCTGTCACAGATGGACATTTGGGTTGATTCCAAGTCTTTGCTATTGTGAATAGTGCCGCAATAAACATACGTGTGCATGTGTCTTTATAGCAGCATGATTTATAATCCTTTGGGTATATACCCAGTAGTGGGATGGCTGGGTCATATGGTACATCTAGTTTTAGATCCTTGAGGAATTGCCATACTGTTTTCCATAATGGTTGAACCAGTTTACAATCCCACCAACAGTGTAAAAGTGTTCCTGTTTCTCCACATCCTCTCCAGCACCTGTTGTTTCCTGACTTTTTAATGATTGCCATTCTAACTGGTGTGAGATGGTATCTCATTGTGGTTTAGATTTGCATTTCTCTGATGGCGGGTGATGATGAGCATTTTTTCATGTGTCTGTTGGCTGTATGAATGTCTTCTTTTGAGAAATGTCTGTTCATATCCTTTGCCCACTTTTTGATGGGGTTGTTTGTTTTTTTCTTGTAAATTTGTTTGAGTTCTTTGTAGGTTCTGGATATTAGCCCTTTGTCAGATGAGTAGATTGCAAAAATTTTCTCCCATGCTGTAGGTTGCCTGTTCACTCTGATGGTAGTTTCTTTTGCTGTGCAGAAGCTCTTTAGTTTAATTAGATCCCATTTGTCAATTTTGGCTTTTGCTGCCGTTGCTTTTGGTGTTTTAGACGTGAAGTCCTTGCCCATGCCTATGTCCTGAATGGTACTACCTAGAAGCTTCCAAAGTAAGACTCAGACAGGTACACTCGCTGTTCAGCAATATTCTATCTTCTGCAACCTCTGCTGTTTATACCCAGGCGAACAGGGTCTGGAGTGGACCTCAAGCAATCTCCAACAGACCTACAGCTGAGGGTCCTGACTATTAGAAGGAAAACTATCAAACAGGAAGAACACCTATACCAAAACCCATCAGTACGTCACCATCATCAAAGACCAGAGGCAGATAAAACCATAAGGATGGGGAAAAAGCAGGGCAGAAAATCTGGAAATTCAAAAAAGAAGAGCGCATCTCCCCCTGCAAAGGAGCGCAGCTCATCGCCAGCAACGGATCAAAGCTGGTCAGAGAATGACTTTGACGAGATGAGAGAAGAAGCTTCAGTCCATCAAACTTCTCAGAGCTAAAGGAGGAATTACGTACCCAGTGCAAAGAAACTAAAAATCTTGAAAAAAGAGTGGAAGAATTGACAGCTAGAATAATTAATGCAGAGAAGGTCATAAACGAAATGACTGAGATGAAAACCATGACACGAGAAATACGTGACAAATCCACAAGCTTCAGTAACCAACTCAATCAACTGGAAGAAAGAGTATCATTTGGTTTCTTAGCATGAACTGCTTGTTCTCCAACTTTTCAGATCAGTCCTTTGTCTGTTCTGCCTCCACTCTACACGGCAAGACTTTAGGGGGTAACCTCTCAGATCACCTTATATGCTGCCTGGTGTCTAGCACAAGATGGAATATAACATAAGCTATTTATGAAAAACTATAATCCACTATTTTATCCAAGCAGTACACATTCATTGTTGCAAAATGGAAAATAAGCCGAGGGAGGAAAATTAAAATCATTCCCATGATAATAGGATCCTTTCCTTCCATGATATTTTAATGGAATTGATTTTTTCCCTTTATCTTTTTATTGTATAAGAAATACATCTCTTGTACAAGTGTAAAAATTACAGGTAAGCATAAGCAAAAATGTTTTAATTTATTGGGAATACCACTTTCTAAATTGTTAATAATTCCATTAACAATTGTAATAGTAATAACCACTTCTATTTGTTAAGGGCCTACTATTTAATAGCAGTTTTACATAATTTTTTAGAAGTTTATTGAGGTATAATTTCTATGCATAAAGTCCATCCATTTTAATTCCTTAATCATTTCAATTCACAGATTTTTTTAGTGAGTTTAAAAAGTTGTGCAACCATCAGCATAGTCCAGTTTTAGAATATTTCTATCATCCTAGTAAAACCCCTTAGGCTCATTTACAGTTAATCCCAGTTCCTACACTCAGCCCCAGGTGGCCATTAATCTATTTTCTGTCTCTTCAGTTTTGCCTTTTCTGGACATTTCATATGAATGGAATAACACACTAGATGGTCCTTTGTGTTTGACCTGCACACTGATGATTTTAGGTTCAGCCTCTCATTTACAGGCGAGGAAACTGAGGCTTAGTGAGGGCAAGTGATTGCTGGAAATAGCTACACAGGGAGAGAGTGGGGCTTCCTGGATTCAGCTGAGGTCTGTCTGACTCTGAAGTGTATACTTGTAGCCACTCTCCTCCACCACCTTGTCACAGTACATTACTTTTTATGTTCTAGCTGTTGCAATTATATGTTCATATATATATATATATTTTTTCTCCCAAAGGGATCAAACTGTTACACATTCTTTTGCCACTTCTTTTTCATTCAATAATAGATTGATAATAATAACAATGAGTAAGTTGTCTCCATGTGAATTAATATACATCTGCAATACCTAGAGTAGATTTTTGATAAGTACAAGGTGGCAGTTAAGGGTATGGGCTTTGTAACCAGATGGACCGAATTTAGATACCAATTCTGTCACTTATCAGTCATGTGCTGTAGACAGAATGTTTCTGTCCCCCCAAAATCCATATATTAAAACTGAATCCCCAATGTGAGAGTACTTGTGGGGTTTTGGGTAGGTAATTGGTTTACGAGGGCCAAGCCCTCATGGATGGGATGAAAACTCTCATAAAAGAGGCTCCAGAGAGATCTCTCCTGTCTTCCCTTTCTCATGTGAAGACACAGCAAGAAGTCGGGTGTCTATGAATCAGGAAACTGGCCTTCACGACACACTGAATTTGCTGATGCCTTGGTCTTGGGCTTCTCAGCCTCGAGAACTGTGAGAAAGAAATCTCTGTTGTTGATGCTGGAGAGGATGTGGAGAAATAGGAACGCTTTTACACTGTTGTTGGGAGTGTAAATTAGTTCAACCATTGTGGAAGACAGTGTGGCAATTCCTCAAGGATCTAGAACCAGAAATACCATTTGACCCAGCCATCCCATTACTGGGTATATACCTAAAAGATTTTAAATCATTCTGCTATAAAGACACATGCACATGTATATTTATTGCAGCACTATTTACAGTAGCAAAGACTTGGAACCAACCCAAATGCCCATCAATGATAGACTGGATAAAGAATATGTGGCATATATACACCATGGAATACTATGCAGCCATAAAAAAAAAAAAAGAGTTCATGTCCTTTGCAGGGACATGGATGAAGCTGGAAGCCATCATTCTCAGCAAACTAACACAGGAACAGAAAACTAAACACTGCATGTTCTCATTCATAAGTGGGAGCTGAGCAATGAGAACACATGGACACAGGGAGGGGAACATCACACACCGGGCCTGTTAGGGGGTGGGGGGCAAGGGGAGGGAGAGCGCTAGGACAAATACCTAATGCATGTGGGGCTTAAAACCTAGATGATGGGTTGATGGGTGCAGCAAACAACCATGGTACATGTATACCTATGTAACAAATCTGCATGTTCAGCGCATGTATCCCAGAACTCAAAAGTAAAATAAAAAAGAAAAGAAATCTCTGTTTTTGATAAGCAACTCAGTGTTTTGTTATAGCAGCCCAAATGGACTAAGAGACCATGTGACTTTAAGACAGTTACTTAACTGCTCTGTGCCTCAGTTTCCTTATCTATAAAAAGCAGATGTGAATGCCAATCTCATAAGGCTGCTGTGAGAATTAAATGAACTAATATGTAGAGAGCATCTGGCGCCTGGGAACCACTCAGCCCATGTCAGCAGTGTTCGTTGCAACTGTTGAACTCATGAACAAACCCCCGAATTTGCACATCAATTTCAGCCTGGAAGCAGGCATCGAGGTGGGGGCACCAGTTTATCTGACTAATCAGTGAAGAAGGTCATGTGATCTCCCTCCCACCTCCCCACAGCTGGAATCTCAGCTGTCTCTGGATTGTCGGAGGAGGCCTGGTGAGGTCAGGAGATTGACAGCCTTGTTCTAACTGCAAGTCCCTTCCTGGGGAATTTAGGAGCTGAGCTCCAGAGCTGAGTAGGATGTTAGGATCAGTTCTAGTCTATGTGGTAAAGGGCCCCAGGGTCATGGAACTGGGGAGGTGTCAGCTCGCATTCGGGTCCAGGCAGTACCTTGCCGAGGCTCCAGCCTGGCTTCTGATTGCCCGTACCCAGAAGCCAGAATGCTGTTACAGCCCCATCAGTCAGCCTGCAATTAGTGAAATGGAGGCACACATGCTGGTTTGCAGATTGTGGGTGGGAGGACAGGATGTGGTGGGAAATAGCTCTCACCAACTCAAGGGGCGGGGGTGGCATTTGTCTGTGTTCCCTGGTGATTTGGCAGTAGAGGCTGCTGGGCACTCATATGGGGTTGGCAGCCTTTGAAACCCTCTTGGGGTCCTGGGCTCTTTCCTTCTTTTGGGTTACAGGTGGGGACATTAGGCCCTTATGTCGGTAAGGCCAGAGCCAGGACAATCAGGCGCATGCTCGGCATGGGGCACAGGGCTGAGGACAGGGGTGAGAGGAGCAAGGCCTGGCTGTGCAGGGCTGAGGACAGGGGTGAGAGGAGCAAGGCCTGGCTGTGCAGGGCTGAGGACAGGGGTGAGAGGAGCAAGGCCTGGCTGTGCAGGGCTGAGGACAGGGGTGAGAGGAGCAAGGCCTGGCTGTGCAGGGCTGAGGACAGGGGTGAGAGGGGCAAGGCCTGGCTGTGCAGGGCTGAGGACAGGGGTGAGAGGGGCAAGGCCTGGCTGTGCAGGGCTGAGGACAGGGGTGAGAGGGGCAAGGCCTGGCTGTGCAGGGCTGAGGACAGGGGTGAGAGGGGCAAGGCCTGGCTGTGCAGGGCTGAGGACAGGGGTGAGAGGGGCAAGGCCTGGCTGTGCAGGGCTGAGGACAGGGGTGAGAGGGGCAAGGCCTGGCTGTGCAGGGCTGAGGACAGGGGTGAGAGGGGAAAGGCCTGGCTGTGCAGGGCTGAGGACAGGTGTGAGAGGAGTAAGACCTGGCCTTGGGTGTGGGGTGAGGGACCAGGAGCTGCCGGGGTGAGGGGGAGCTCAGGCTGGGGTGTCAGAGCTCACCCCAGGGAAGCAATCTTTGTAGGTGCCTATGGCATGCATGCATGCGTGGAGGTATTCAACAGATATAAACAACCTAAAGAATTCTCATGGAGATCCAGGTTTCTGACTTCTCTTCCCTGTGCGAACTGAAGGTTCAGCCACACAGTTTATATTTCTACAAGGCAGCATCCAAGCTGTGCCGTGCAGCGACTTCCCTTTTTGGATGGGGCACCTGCTTTCCGGCTTGATACAGTCCCCGCTACTTCCCTTCATCATCCAGCCCATGAGTCCAGTGCCAGTGACCATTTGTCCACCTACACTGGGCCAGTTTCCTTCTTTTGAGTTTGGGACCTTTGGTTGGGGAATGCTGTGCTGCAGACCTGGCTCTCTACTCAGGGTGGTCAGGAGGCTCTGGAGGAGTGACTTCAAGCTGACACAAGGATGCCCAGCTCATCCCATGAAGAGTATTTCAGGCAGAGGGTATAGCAAGTGCAAAGCCCCCAGGAGGCAGGAATTCCTGGAATGGAGCCCCTTGGGCTCTTGGAATTCCTGGAATGGAGAGTTCAAGACAGACTACACATTGAGAAGTAGAGAGAGCAACTTTCATTACAAGTTAGAAAGATATCCCAGCCAGGAGAGGGAAGAGGCTTCTGGACAGTGCAACAGAGGGGAGGGCTCTCCAGGGTAAATGGGATGGTGGGGGGCAAAACTTCCCAAGGCGTTTCTGCCTAGAGAATCTACAATCTGCAGAGGCTGATCTGGATTCTCAGGAATGTCCACACATGTTTCTGATCACCAGGGAAATTTCTGTGCTCCCCTTTTGAGGGAGCTCTCAGCAGGATGTCCTCTCTCAGCAGAGTCTCAGGTTCTTTTCCCAGTTCTAGTCCAGGCAGGGGTCTGTCTCCTTGGCTGGAGCCTGATACTAGGGTCACGGCCTACTGCCTCTCAGCCATGGGTCTCAGAGGGACGCTCCTGCACAGCTGACAGTCCCCAGGAGCCTGCCCACACCATGAGAGAGCAGATTCTGGGTTGCGGGTGGTGATGGGGGAGACGAAATGCCTGTGAGGAGCTGCCTTTTGCATTCCCTTTTAGGCTCTCCCAAGAGAGAGAGAAGGCTACTCAGCTAAGCTCTCTATCTATGTGGCTGTCTTCTCCAGGCCCCAAAGAGGCAACTAGCCTCAATCCTGCTGGATTGTGTCCAGCCTGGACACAAGGGGCAGGAGCCCAGCAAGGGAACCAAATCCTGAGCGGGCTGGGGCTGAGCTGTAGGAGGATTCACTCCCCGCTGGGGGCCATACTGACCTTTGGGAGCATCTTGAGGTCTCAGAGAATACAAAGGCCTTTCTGTTCTGTTTTAAATACAATGGATTTTTCTCTAATTGTGAAAATAAGTCATATTTATTTAATAGAAAATGTAGAGAAGAACACAGAGAGAAATTAATACTTCCTGTAATTTCACCACCAAGGTTGTAGTAGGAACCCTTTACTGTCTATGCTTCTGGGAGTTTAATCTGCAGAGGGGCACTCACACCGGGGTGACACCGACAGAGGGGGCTGTAGGAGGTGAGGGGCGCCCTAGAGTCAGAAGACCTGAGTTCATAACCTCTTTCTGACACTTGTTGGTTTCACAGCCCTAAGTGAATGACTTGGTTTCCTTGTGCCTCAGTTTCCTGATCTGCAAAATGAGGATAATGGCATTGTCCCTCACAGGGCTGTCTAGAGAGTTAGGGCAGTGAGTGGACTCTGCTCAGCACCTCGTAAACAGTCAGTACATCTCAGCCAGTATGTTATGTCTATATAAATATACATCTATACATATACATCCATTTAAACAATACAAGATGAGGAAGATACAGACCATACCTGTCCGTGCACTTAGCTTTTATCGTTGGTATGAATTTTATGCCACATGTAAGAAGAGGCAGGTTAGTTCTTTACACCAGATATTTTCTGACTGTGTGCACCTCCCCTATCTCACTGGTGGGTTCTCCATGTTCACCCTTTGAGTCTCCCTAGAACTGGCCTGGAAATAGTGCAAGTCTTGTCTTGGGCCCTTGGTGTGTATCATGATGTGGGGTCATTGCCATATGGGCAAAGTCCCTTGCAGTTGGGCATGCTGCAGGTTCTGTGCCAGGCTTGCCAAGAGAATCTTTGCCAGGATGGGGAGAGGGGGCTGGGACTTAGGATCGAATGCCCCAGGACATACTGCCACCATTCCCCTGAGGACCATCATCTGGCTGTGGCACAGAGGGGATTGGATGGTAAGAGAGGCAAGGGGACAGTCCCGCAATTCTTTCTCCTGCCCTCTCTTCTCTCCCCTCAGTCTCTCCCCATCAACAGCTTCTTCCTATCCTCTGCAAATTGCCCCAGTGAATTTAGAATTTGGAACAAAAACCCAGAGGGCAGGTTTCCCTGCAACACGTATCTCCCCTGAGACCAGTGAGCGCAGTCTTAGCTTGTGTAGGAGAGAAGAAAACTCAGGGAGAACAAAATACAACAGCTCCCATTTCCCCTGATTTTTCTACATAATAAAAACAAACACCAGCTAATATCTCAACTTATTATTATATAGTGCCATTGCACAGTGATTGTATTTAAATGCCATTAAGAAATCTTTTATAAGGCAACCTTTATTAGCTGCAAGAGATTCCAATGTGTCAATATTTCCCATTTTCCCAAAACTATATATATAACTGTAATGAACATCGTGATACCTAAATTGTGGATGGATCTCTGATGTTTTTAAAGAATTTTTAGAATTGACCTCACTGGGTCAAAGGCTTTGGCTTGTGTTTAAGGCATTTGGTCTTTTTTGTCCTCCAGACTGCTGTGCAAACACCAAGTCAATCAGCAATCTACAAGGTCCTAAGTTCTTCTCACGAAGAGGAGAGAACTTCTTATCCGGCATGAGGGACTTTGTCAGGCTTGGCTTTGGGGCACGAGTGGCCTTCTATTTGCAACACGTCCTGAAAACTTTGTGGACTCCAGCGTTGAAGCTCCCGTGGTTACTTTGCACCAGGCAGAACATGCATCCTTCCTTGGCTGGCTTCCCCAGCAATAGGGGAATCGATGTGGAGGTCACCTTACCTGGACCTACAGATGAGGCACAGAGACATTTTAGGTCTTAGGAAGTGATGCTGCTTGCACAGCCCTGAGGTAGCTCTCTGGGTGGGTGAGAGGGTCTTGAAGAATGTGGGCATATGCACAGGACCACACACACCATAGGCCATCTGGTGAGGCTGGCAGGTGGGGAGTGACAGGAACTGAAATGGCAAAGGCCTCTTGGACTTTGTATCAGTGCCACAGGAGGGAAGGTCTTGCAAGAGGCAGAAGTGGGCAGAGATTGAGTTGGTCAGAGGGAAGGAGGAAGTCGGGAAGGCAGAGATAAGAAGGAGGGGTTCAGGTTGTTTATTATCAGCAAGTCTCATGCCACAGCGGGCATCTCTCAAGAGGCTCCCTTGTGTTCACTCTTAGTGGGTCCTGGTAGAAGGCTGCAGTGGCTGTGTTATGGGCAGGGAAAGGGTCATAGGATAATGCCTTGGAGTTCTGATGGCCATTGGGGCATCTAGGGGAGGGGGAGACTCTCCCAATGACATATGCTGTTTTCCTTATTACTAGAATCAGGTGGCTTTTTCCCTTCCAACCTTTTTTTCCCTGCAGTTGCTTTCAAATGCCCATTTGCAAACTGGTGTAGGTCTGTGATGGAATTTTCATTTGTGGCAAACTGAGAAAAAAAAAGGACTGCAAAGTCAATTTTTAATGAGGCTGGATTTATTTAATTTTAAACACTGTCCTTTATTCTAAAGGAATGACCTTCCTTTTGGTGCTAAAATGCTCTTTCTTTTATGAAATGATCATTAAAGTAAATGCTATTTTCTTTTACTATCCTCACTTGGCAATTGAAAAGCTGGGAGTTGTATGTGGATACCTGGATATGCATACCCCACCTCCAATCTCTGCTTTGTGCTTGTGTGTAAGTTAATCTAGTCAAAAAGAATATAAAAGTTTGGGTTCTACTGGGTGAAGTCCTCTCGAGGGTAAGCCCAGTTGATAGCTCTAGTTCTCATCATATTGGCCCTTATCCAACAAAGTCTTCATTTCACAAACGTTAAGAGCCTACTGTGTGGCAGGCCTCATACTAGGGGCTGTGGTGGTGGACTTGTCTGTTGGTGGAATGAGCCCCACTTGGCTAAGCTACCCATGGTCTCGACTCTCCTGTGGTCTGCTGAAAATACCAGCCCCTCACCAAGATGTCCATGCCAGCTTCCTAGAATCTGTGAATGTTACCTTATTTTGCAAAAGTTGTGATTAAGTTAAGGATCCCAAGAGAGGCAGCTTATCTTGGATTGTCTGGATGGACTCTAAATGCAATCATAGGTGTCCTTATAAGGGAGAGGCAGAGGAAATTTTGAGACAGACACACAGAAGAGGAGAAGGTGTTGTGAAAACAGAGACTGTGAAAACAGAGACAGGGATGCAGCCCTAAGCCAAGGAATGCTGGCAGCCACCAGAATCTGGAAGAGGCAAAGAACAGAGCTCCCTACAAGAGTCTCTGGCAGGAGTACATGCCTGCTAATACCTTGATCTTGGACGTCTGGCCTCCAAAACTGTGAGAAAATAAGTTTCTGTTGTTTTCAGCCATCAACGTTGTGATATTTTGTTATAGCCACCACAAGAAACTAAAATACCTCTCATCAAATCAACAAGTGGGGCAAAACAGGGTGAATTACTGGGGCCTGGTTGTCCTGAAGGGGTCAGATCCGACTGCATTGCTTATCAATACAAATCCTGTCTAATAACTTTTAGCTGGCTCTCCCTTACTTGGAATCTGCCAAATCGTTTTCACCAATATCTGGACTGGTTCTTAGTGGCCTGGCCTCCTACCCATCCTGCTTACAACTAGTGTCATCAGAGTGTCAACTGTAAAATTTCCTCCAAAATGCAAAGTGTGGGCCATGTTTATTTTATTTCTCTAAAACAAATTTAATCTGCTGCAAGATTTCATCATTATGGATGGTGGGAAAATAAACTTCTGTCATTTCTGGGCTCTTTCTTATTCCACAGCGTGGGAAAATGTCCTGAGGTCTTGTGCACTTGGTGGGCAGCCTGGACTTTGTGTCCACACAAGTCATTCCTTGTCCAAATCTATGTGACCTCGTTGCAGGTGGCTTTGCCCTTCTGTGCCAAGCTGGCCCAGGGAGTCATGCATGGTGTCAGGGCACAGCTTCTCCAGATGTGTCACAACCTCCCCCTTGATGTACTAGCACTTCCCAGGGCTCTGCGAGGAGCAGGATATACCTGCAGAATACAGTCATTCATCCACTTAGCCCTT
This sequence comes from Rhinopithecus roxellana, assembly GCF_007565055.1. NCBI lineage: Eukaryota > Metazoa > Chordata > Mammalia > Primates > Cercopithecidae > Rhinopithecus > Rhinopithecus roxellana. The sequence goes on from NC_044551.1 coordinate 37,505,886, forward strand.
GAAGACATTTCTGCTGCTTCTTCCTCTCTTACTGCTTCTTAAACTCCCAAACTCACATCTCTCCCTCCCTCTCTGTAGCAATCCAGAGGAATCTCCCTGTTAAGGACTGAATTGTGTCTCATCCACATTTCTACATTGAAGCCCTAATCCCCTAAGGTGACTGTATTTGAAGATAGGGCGTTTAAGGAGATCATTAAGGGTAAATGAGGTTATGGTGAGACCCTAATCCAATAGTATTAGTGTCCTTATAGAAAAGGAAGAGATACCAAAGGTCTCTCTCTCACCCATGCACAGAGGAAAGTTCATGTGAGGACACAGTCAGAAGAAGGCTCTCTACAAGCCAGAAAGAGAGGCCTCACCAGAAACAAGCCCCGGTGGCACCTTGATCTTGAACTTCTAGCCTCCAGAACTGAGAAAATGAATTTCTGTTGTTTAAGGCACCCAGTCTGTGGTATTTTATCATGGCAGCCTGAGAAGACTAAGACAGCCCCTCAGTGAAGTTAGGTTTTTCCAAAATAGCAGCCCAGTGGGTAGTTGTTATTCTGATGGTCTTGCTGCTCTTTTGATTTGTCCAGAAACACCTGAGCCCCTGAGGAAAGGCAGCGTGCTGCAGGGGCCTCTATAGTGATGTTCAGGGAGAGGGATGTACCTGCAGTCTCTCCATAGCATGAAGGGCAAAACATCAATACACAGTGATCTCATCATTCTGCCATCTTAGCCCTGGTTCTGTTTGCAAACACAGATAGCCCACGTCTGCCTCTGCCTGCCCACTGTCTGACTTGCTCCTTTATGCTCCTTTAATTAAGGGCAGAATCCTCAGGGTCTCTCATGCCAAATGGAGCTCTCCAGGTTCTGATATGGTGGGGAGGAGAGATACCATTGATGACAAAACCCCAGAGGTGAGAAGGGAGGAAGGATGGACTTTTACTGTCAGTGTTTCCCAAAATACATTTCACAGGGTAATAGTACCTTTAAAAAAAGAGTGTCATGGTATAAGATTTGGGAACTCATGGGTTGAATTAAGTTAAGCTTTTTAAATCTCAAGGGGAAGCTCACATATGCAGGCTTTACCAGCATATGGGAACCCTGAACTGCTTTTCCACTGAGCATCTTGTAGGATCAGTGCTTGGTGGAAGCCATGTTGGAAGCTGTTGATATTCATTGGAGAACTATGAAATATAAGACTTAGAGAGGACCATTGAGATCATGTAGTCTCAAGCCCTTGGGTTTAAACTTGGAGAAATGGAGGGCCAGGAAGATCCAGGGCCCAGGACTTGCCAAGGTCATCTGGTTGAACTGGGGTTTGATTTCCAGCCTGGAATTCTTGCTTCTACACCCCTGCTGTTTCTTATGCCGATTAACATGGCAAGCCACTGGAAAATGCCAGCTCTGGAGGGACTCAGCCAGGCATCCAGCTTTAACCTGACTCTGACTCACGGGCAATGGCTGCCTGGTGGTGCTTGATTTTGATAGTGAGAGGGCTTGGAGTATACTCACACTCTTACCCACTTTTTTAAAAAGAAAAAACATTTTGCATTTGATAAATCAAATCCAAATCTATTTTATCCAGCACATTTCCTGCTAAATTGGAGGCCTCAGAAAAATTTAATCCTGTGCTTCTGATTCATCTTTATTTGAATTCATCTATTTTAAGTCTCAAAGTTATTTTCCTGGCCCCAGCCCTCTGAGCTTTCCTCTAATCTCTCTTCCCTCAGAAACAAGTCATTTTATTTGGATAGATGGAAAGGTTTCCTATCCCTGACCAGCATGCCTCTCCAAGTCCCTTGGAAAAAAAATAAAAAGCCCAAAACAACTCTGGAAATTCTTAAGGACCTTTCAAAATGGAGAGTGCATGTCAGAGGGCTGCAGAGAATGAGAAGAGTGTTCAGGAGAAGAGAATGGAAACGATTAACGGCTCAAAATATGAGGCCTAGGAAGATCTAGAATGATTCATCCTGAAAGATGGCCAAAGAGTGATTTAACAATTCTGGCAAAAGAGCGATTGCTTCCAAGCCTGGGGACCAGTTCCTCCAAGAAGACAACAGGAAGAAAGGGTGTGAAGCTGCGACATGCAGGAATTAGGTTAGATGTCAGGATGGAGTTCTTGACTGAGATGGTCACTGTGAAGGATTTACAGAAAGCCCCATGGGGTGGTGCTTTGCAGGCAGAGGCTCTGCATCTGGCCCCGCTACTTAGAAGGTATGCAACCTTGAGTGAGATACTGACCTTGAGACCCTGTGTCTCTATCTGAAAAAGTGGAGATGATATACTCACCTCACAGCATTGTCACATGGATTGGATAATTCATATCACATTCCTGGCCCACATGAGCAGCTCAAAACTGGTGCTTATATGTTATGATGGTGACCCTAATGGTTATGGCAAGTGATCAAAAAGCATTGGTTCCCATTCCCTTACCCTTACAGTCTTGCTGAGGGTGAAGCCCTATGGTTGTAAATGGTGGCTAACCAAGGGAGGGGCCATGGCTACCTGGGATGCTTAAAAGAGCTACACTCCTCAGAAACTCCTGGGCACACACTCTACTTTTCTGCCTCCTAGGGGAAGATGTGGCTTCACTGAGGCTGCAATTGTTTCAAGAACCAGGAGAGTCTAACATCTAGAAATATCTCCTCACAGGGGATTATTACATACACAGACTATTGGGTAAATCCTTTCTGAATGGTAAGGTGGGCTTGGGTACAAAAGGGCTCTACCACTGTAGTCTCTGCTTAACAGCAGTTTCAGTTTCCAGTAGTCAACTGCAGGCTGAAAATAGGGGAGTACAGTAAAACAAGATATTTTGAGAGAGGGAGCACATTCACACAACTGTTTTACATCATATTGTCATGACTGTTGTAGTTTATTAGTAGCTATTATTAATTTCTTACTATGTCTAATTTATAAATTCAGCTTTATCATAGGTATGTATGTGTAGAAAAAAACATAGTAAAATATAGGATTTGGTACTATCCGCAGTTTTAGACATCCACCGGCGGTCTTGGAATATATTCGCTGCAGATAAGGGAGGACCACTGTACAGCTAACACTGAACCTTGGAGATAGGGAAGATCATACTTGTGGTGGAGGAAGCACAGGGTTCCTCCACCCTACCGAGCAGCTGCTGCTTCCCTACTAGGAGACTTGGGGGAACATTTGAAAGGTGATGCCATGGTTTTTGCTCTGCAAAGGCTACTTTGCTCTGCCTTATGTTTCTGATTTATTTTAGCAAGTAGACAGAAAATGTTAGTAGGTGCTCATGTGTAGCGTCTCTTCCTGCCAATACACAATCCACCTGAAAAATACTGTTCCAATTAGCTACAGAGGGCAGTGTAAGGCAAAGGTCAAAGTGAGCTGTTAAATAATAGAGACTGAGTTAGAGAAGGGTGAGATCAGGACAGCCAGAGTAATCATGGGAAGCTTCCCAAAGGAGTGGGGTTGGTCTGAGTCTCATAAGGAGAGAGAGCTCTTGGAGAGGCAGAGGTCATGGCGAGGGGCCATTCGGGTGGGGAGACAGCCTGGATCGAAACTAGGAATGAAAATGGTCAGAAATGAGCATGCAGGTGCCATTTAGGAGAAGAGTGAAAAATGAGGCTAGGCTGGGGGCAGCTTATTGAGTTTTTGAAAGTCATGCCAACAAGGCATTTGAACTTGGTATCTTAGGCAATGGGGAACTACAGGAGGTTTGAGAAGGGTATGATATGATAAAAATGAGCTATTGGGCATGACTATATATGGCAAACTGAATATTTAAGTGCTGTAGCTTCATGGAGTAGAAAAGCTACCAAGCCTAGAGAAGAAAATTGGGAGAAAAATTCAATTATAAAAATAATCTATATTCATGATTTAACATTTAGAAAATACAGAAAAGTATAAGAAGAAAAAATTACGCTTAGTCCTACAACTCATAGACATTTTTAAGAACTTGGTATAGTTTTTCTTTTTCTTATTTATTTTCTTTTACTTAGGTTTTACATATACATATGTAATATGCCTATGTAAATTATATATATTTAACTTTATATATTTAAAAAATGTAAGTGCTTTTGCATTATCATGAACTCTTTATAAACATAATATCCAGTGTCTCATGATACATTACATATATATATATATTTCTTTTTGAGACAGAGTCTTGCTCTGTCACCCAGGCTGGAATGCAGCGGTATCATTTTGACTCACTGCAACCTCTGCTTCCCTGGTACAAGCGATTCTCCTGCTTTAGCCTCCCAAGTAGCTGGGATTACAAGTGTGCGCCAACATGCCCAGCTAATTTTTGTAGTTTTAGTAGAGATGGGGTTTCACCATTTTGGCCAGGCTGGTCTCGAACTCCTGGCCTCAAGTATCCACCTGCCTTGGTCTCCCAAAGTGCTAGGATTACAGGCATGAGCCACTGTGCTGGGCCATGATATTCTATTGTAAGATACACTAAATCATTCCCTGGTTGATAGATATTTATTTTGTTTAAAAATTTCTGTTTATAATAAACATGATTTGCTAAACATTGCATGTGTATGTTTCTGCATTTAATTTTATTTGTTTTGAAATACTATAAAGTAGAAATATTGTATCAAAGTGTATGAATAAATTAAAGAATTAAAGATTTCTAAAAATATTGGAAAATTGCTTTCCAAAAGGGTGGTACCATTTTATATGTCTATTAACAATGTTTGATCATGCTTGTTTAACTACTCCTTACCTGCACTGCGTATTTTAAAGTTTAAAAAATATTCACTAAAATTAAAGGCATATTTTAGTTTTCATCTTTTTGGTTATTTATAAAGTTGAATATTTTCCCATGTTTGTATGTGATTTAAACTTCTTTAATGAATTGCTAATATATTTTGGCCAATTATTTATATTATAATTATGAAATGTTCTTATTATTGAATGAAATCTTTTTATAATAGTATTTTTAATAGCTATTTTTTTCTGATTGTAAGATTTCTCTTTGGAAAAATCAGAAAATGAAGATGCATTTTAAAAGAGAAAGTCAGCATCAGCCATTATCCAGCCACCCATGACCCTTGTGATATGGTGGTGAACATTCTTTTTTTTTTTTTCAAGAGCTGGGGTCTCACTATGTTTCCCAGGCTGCTCTCGAACTCCTGAGTGCAAGCCATCCTCCTGCCTTGGCCTCCCAAAGTGTTGGAATTACAGGTGTGAGCTACCATGCCTGGCCAGGTGGTGAATTTTCTTCAAATACATGCATGTAAATAGGGACATATGTCAAAAACGAGAAAAACGGGGCCTCTATTTTCAAACTATTTTGTAACTGCTTTGTTTCATGTAGTAGGTTGTGAACATCTTTTCCATACCAATGAATGTTATACAAACCTATATTATCATCTTTACTAGGTGGCTAGTATTTCATTGTATGGGTAGATATGCCTAGTTTATTTGATCAATTCCCATATTAACTGATGTGTTGAAATGTTTCCATTTTTTTTCTATTGTAAGCATATCTGCAGTGAATATAATGTCATTAAACTATATTCCATTGTATTCCTATTTCCTAAAGAAAACTTCTGAGCGGTAGAACTGCTGGGCCATGGAGTGAACATATTTAATGTTTTGGCGTGTATCACCAAACTGCTCTCTGTGAAGTGTGAAGAATCCTCTCTTCCGTCCACCACAGTTTTTTACCTGCTATATATATGCCGTTTTTTTTTTCAACACTGACAATCTGACAGGTGAAAAATAAGTTTTATATTTTGATTTACATTTATTTGATTATTGGAGAGATTGATAGGCTTTTAATTTACCAATTACCTGTACCTATTTTGTATTTGCTTGTCCCTATGTGATCTAATTTTCCCTTGGGTATGTTTATACTGAGATATTTATCTTTTTATATGACCTCCATATATATTTTTCTTTTCTCTTCTTTTTTTTTTTTTTTTTGAGACAGAGTCTTGCTCTATCACCCATGCTGGAGTGCAGTGACATGATCTCGGCTCACTACAACCTCTGCCTCCCCAGTTCAAGTGATTCTCCTGCCTCAGCCTCCCAAGTAGCTGGAATTACAGGCGCCTGCCACCATGGCCAGCTAATTTTTGTATTTTTAGTTCATGGCCAGCTAATTTTTATATTTTTAGTAGAGATGGGGTTTCACCATGTTGGCCAGACTGATCTTAAACTGACCTCAAGTGATCCTCATGCCTCAGTCTCTGAAAGTGCTGGGATTACAGGTGTGAGTCACCTTGCCTGGCCTATTTTCCTTTTTTAATAGTCATTTCTATCAGTTTTTATCTCTATTAATATTTTCTCTGATTTTATGATTAGCAAGTCTGTAGTGATAGTTTTTGAATTACCTTTTTTAAATATAGGGAGAACATAGGTTAGTTGAAAGAATGAGGAAGGCTGATAATTTGGAAAAAATGGTAAAACAATCATACTGTACACAGAGCCCAGCAGAAGACTAGTTTAAGTTTTTCCTCACTTGTAGTTTTTCTTTTTGTTAAGTGGCACCTTCATTCTCCTGGGCAATAGACATAAATATAATATTTTCTTCATTCCATGTATTTAATGGGGCAACAATTCTTTCAATGTCTTCTGTTGAAACGTATCTTGGATTTGAATTTTCTTTCCTGTTTTTTCCAACATCATCTTGTTCTGGATTACTGCCCCACTGTGTGTGTGTTTGCGTGTGTGTGTGTGTGTGTGTGTGTGTGTGTGTATGTGTGTGTGTGTACATATAGTTCTGGGAAGGCAGACCTTTGGTCAACTTACTGACTACTGCATCCCAGCACCCCAAAAAGATCCTGAAACAGAGCAAGTGCTCAATGGACATCTTGCAGAATAAATTGATGGATTTAGTAGAACAGGATGGGTGATTTGGCTGCTTTGCCCATCAGTGACTGCACTCTCAGGAAGAAGTCAATCTGTCTGTCTTCTATCCATCTGGCTATCCATCTTTTATTCATGGGTGTCTGAAATCCCTTGTGAAAAGAGGCAGGTTAAAAAAATAAATTATTTGCAGTACTAACTGATATTATAGAAACTGACCTGAATTGGATCAAGTAAGAGGGGGGATCTTATTAAGGATGTAGCTTGTTTTCATGGAAACTGCAGGCAGAAATACAGCTGGACTCTGAGAAGGGGCTAAAATGAAGATGATGAGACTTTTCATTCTCTTTACTTTTTGTCCCTTTCTGAATATCTGATATGGTTTGGCTGTGTCCCCATTCAAAGCGCAACTTGAATTGTATCTCCAGAATTCCCAACTTGTTGTGGGACAGACCTAGGTAATGGGATCACGGGGGCCGATCTTTCCCGTGATATTCTCATGAGAGTGAATAAGTCTCACGAGATCTGATGGGTTTATCAGGGGTTTACACTTCTGCTTCTTCCTCATTTCCTCTTGCTGCTGAGATGTAAGAAATGCCTTTCACCTCCTGCCATGATTCTGAGGCCTCCCTAGCCATGTGGAACTGTAAGTCCAATTAAACCTCTTTTTCTTCCCAGTCTTGGATATGTCTTTATCTGCAGCATGAAAACAGACTAATACAGTAAATTGGTATCAGTAGAGTGGGGCGTTGCTGAAAAGATACCCAAAAATGTGGAAGCAACTTTGGAACTGGGTAACAGGCAGCAGCTGGAACAGTTTGGAGGGCTCAGAAGAAGACAGGAAAATGTGGGAATGTTTGGAACCTCTTAGAGATTTGTTGAATGGCTTTAACAAAAATGCTGATAGTGATATGCACAATAATGTCCAGGATGAGGTGGTCTCAGAGGGACATGAGGAACTTGTTGGGAATTGCAGCAAAGGTGACTCTTGCTATGGTTTAGCAAAGAGACTGGTGGCATTTTGCCCCTGCCCTAGACATTGGTGGAACTTTGAACCTGAGGGAGATGATTTAGGGTATCTGGTGAAAGAAATTTCTAACCAGAAAAGCATTCAAGAAGTGACTTAGGTACTGCTAACGGCATTCAGTTTTAAAAGGAAAACAGGCATAAAAGGAAAATTTGCAGCCTGATGATGCAATAGAAAAGAAAAACCCATTTTTTGAGGAGAAATTCAAGTCGCTGCAGAAATTTGCATAAGTAGCAAGGAGCCTAATGTTAATCCCCAAGACCATGGGGAAAATGTCTCCAGGCCATGTCAGAGACCTTCATGGAAGTCCCTCCCATTACAGGTGCAGAGGTGCAGGAGGAAAAAGTGGTTTCATGGGCCAGGCCCGGGATCCCTGTGCTATGTGCAGCCTAGGGATTTGGTGCCCTGTGTCTCAGCTGCTCTAGCCATGGCAGAAAGGGGCCAACAAACAGCTTAGGCTGTGGCTTCAGAGGGTGAGCCCCAAGCCTTGGCAGCAGTGGTGTTGAGCCTGCAAGTGCGCAGAAGTCAAGAATTGAGATTTGGGAACCTCTGCCTAGATTTCAGAAGATGTATGGAAATGCCTGGATGCCCAGGCAAAAGTTTACTGCAGGGGTGGAGCTCTCATGGAGAACCTCTGCTAGGGCAGTGTGGAAGGAAAATGTGGGGTTGGAGCCCCCAAACAGAGTCCCTACTGGGGCACTGCCTAAGTGGAGCTGTGAGAAGAGGGCCGCCATCGTCAAGCCCCAGAATGGCAGATCCACCAACAGCTTGCACCGTACACCTGAAAAAGCCACAGACACTCAACACTAGCCCATGAAAGCAGCCGAGAGGGAGATACCTTGCATAGCCACAGGAGTGGAGCTACCCAGGATGTGAGACCTGGAGTCAAAGGAGATCATTTTGGAGCTTTAAAATTTGACTGCCCTGCTGGATTTCAGACTTGCATGGGCTCTGTAACCCCTTTGTTTTGGCCAATTTCTCCCATTTGGAATGGCTGTACTTACCCAATACCTGTACCCCCATTGTATCTAAGAAGTAACTAGCTGCTTTTGATTTTATAGGCTCGTAGGCAGAAAGGACTTGCCTTGTCTCAGATAAGACTTTGGACCGTGGACTTTGGGGTGAATGCTGAAATAAGTTTAGACTTTGGGGAACTGTTGGGAAGGCATTATTGGTTTTGAAATATAAGGACATGAAATTTGGAGGGGCCGGGGCAGAATGATATAGTTTGGCTGTGTCCCCATTCAAATCTCAAGTTGAATTATGTCTCCCAGAATTCCCATGTGTTGTGGGAGGGACCCAGGAGAGGTAATGGAATCATGGGGGTCCGTCTTTCCCATGCTATTCTCGTGATAGTGAATACGTCTCACGAGATCTGATGGGTTTATCAGGGGTTTCTGCTTTTGCTTCTTCCTCATTTTCTTTTGTTGCCATGATGTAAGAAGTGCCTTTCACCTCCTGCCATGATTCTGAGGCCTCCCCAGCCATGTGGAACTGTAAGTCCACTTAAACCTCTTTTTCTTCCCAGTCTTGGGTATGTCTTTATCAGCAGCATGAAAACGGACTAATACACTCCTCTTGTCTATTATTTTTTATTAACCCTTAACACCAGTTTTCTCTTCTTCTTAGATCACAGGGATGCTAGTATATAACCATGTTACAGCTTTTGAATTTGTATCTACCCCATTGAGGAGACTAGCCTAGACTGAACAAGAATCTCTCAGCCTCACTTCCACATTCTCCAAAGAAAGGTCCAGGCAACTGTCTTAGGGGCAGGCAGGATCATGTTGTATATGTATGGCTTGTGGAGCTGTTGGGCTGAGGAATTCAGAGGACCTTGGGGAACTTTGCAGACACCATGAAGGAATCTACAGTTACTATCATTAGCCCGGCCTTGGGGTGGGTGGAACAGGCTGTCTTTATCGGGTAAGCTCTATTGCGCTTTCTTCCTTAGAATATCCTATCTGGGCTCAATTCATTTTGGTCAAGGATTTTATAAGAATACCTAGAAGAGAGCAAATGTTTGCAGGACTAATGGAGTTCCAAGGAAACAGGACTATATGGGAAAGTTTGAAACTGATTCTAACACCTGAACTTTGGATTTAGTGGCAATTTTTATTTTATTTTTATTTTTTATTTTATTTATTTGTGTATTTATTTATTTTTAATTATGCTTTAAGTTCTAGGGTACATGTGCACAGTGTGCAGGTTTGTTGCATAGGTATACATGTGCTATGTTGGTTTGCTGCACCCATTAACTTGTCGTTTATGTTAGGTATTTCTCCTAATGCTATCCCTCCCCCTGCCCTCCACCCCCCAACAGGCCCCCATGTGTGATGTTCCCCACCCTGTGTACAAGTGTTCTCATTGTTCAATTCCCACCTATGGGTGAGAACATGTGGTGTTTGGTTTTCTGTCCTTGTGATAGTTTGCTCAGAATGATGGTTTCCAGCTTCATTCATGTCCCTGCAAAGGACATGAACTCATCCTTTTTTATGGCTGCATGGTATTCCATGGTGTATATGTGTCACATTTTGTTAATCCATTCTATCATTGATGAACATTTGGATTGGTTCCAAGTTTTTGCTATTGTGAATAGTTCCGCAATAAACATATGTGTGCATGTGTCTTTACAGTAGCATGATTTATAATCCTTTGGGTGTATACCCAGTAATGGGATGGTTGGGTCAAATGGTATTTCTAGTTCTAGATCCTTGAGGAATCACCACACTGTCTTCCACAATGGTTGAACTAGTTTACACTCCCACAAACAGTGTAAAAGCATTCCTATTTCTCCACATCCTCTCCAGCATCTGTTGTTCCCTGACTTTTTGATGATCACCATTCTAACTGGTATATGATGGTATTTTACTGTGGTTTTTATTTGCATTTCTCTGATGACTAGTGATGATCAGCATTTTTTTATGTCTCTGTTGGCCGCATAAGTGTCTTCTTTTGAGAAGTGTCTGTTCATATCCTTTGTCCACTTTTTGATGGGGTTGTGTGTTTTTTTCTTGTACATTTGTTTAAGTTCTTTGTAGATTCTGGATATTAGCCCTTTGTCAGATGGGTAGATTGCATAAATGTTCTCCCATTCTGTAGGTTGCCTGTTCACTCCGATGGTAGTTTCTTTTGCTGTGCAGAAGCTCTTTAGTTTAATTAGATCCCATTTGTCTGTTTTGGCTTTTGTGGTGGCAAATTTTATTAAGGACATACCTCTTTGCTCTGTTTACCTTAATTCTTCTCCCTCCAGCTAGGGCTGCCACATTTTACATGTGTCTAGGGTTATGTATGTTCTATGCAATGCTGAGGACACACTTACACTAAAAAATTATTTACTGTTTGTCTGGAATTTCAATTTAACTAGTATCCAGTATTTTATCTGGTAATTCTATTCCCAGCCCCATTAATTATAAGTGGAGAGGAAGGTTTGAAATATGTTAATTATACTTTTTGAGGTTCTAGTGTTTTGGCACCCCTCAATTAAACTAGTGAGCTTGGGTGTTAAATTATAAATCACTTATTGCCTTGGTGCATATTGCTGGAAGGCAGGAGGGATGGCAATGCAAAAAAGGCAGTAATAATCAGAACTGAGACTGAACATTTCAGTGTACCCATTTCTACCTAAAACCTAAACAAATCAACCCTGAGAAACCTCATTTGGTTATGTCTAGTATTTTAACATCAGAGATTTATTCCCTTAACTGAAAGTTTTCTGTATCCTGGTAAGATGAACAAATTCCTAGAAAGAAGAGCAACAAGTGGCATCAGGCATTTCATAGCTTATCAGAGTCTTCCTGTGAACAAATGGTACAGCTTCAATTGCTTTCTCCCCCACCCACAACCCAGTGAAAACTAACTGCTTTCCCTCCTACATTTCCATAAGTTTATTTATTCATTTTACAAATCTTTATTGAGCATGTGCTATGTTACTGAAGTTTTGTTAGGCACTAAGTAAAGAATAATGCCCAAGACATTCCTGCCCTCAGTGATCAGAGTCCTCAGCATTATACATTATAGTGGGTATTTTTTTGCCTACCCACAGGCTAAGGGCTTCTTGAACTGGAGACCATGCTTTGCTCACCTCTGTACCCTTGGCTTCTAGCGTAGCATCTCATGCAATTGCCAAATTGATACCTGGCGCTTGAAGAATTTAAGAGAAAGAGACTCCAGAAAGTGTAACTGGATGGCCTGAAGATACTTTTTCTGCCCTGTTAGAAACAAGAGCTCTGAGTCACAAGGGAAAGGAGCACTCAAACAAAGGATTTCTCAGCAAGGCAAATTTACTTCTGCAGAAGGGTGCTGCTTGCACTTCTGGCCACTGCAAGAGCACACTGAACAAAGGAGGGAAGGGGTTTTTATGCCTAATGCAGTTAGTCCCTGCTTCTGTGTCCTGTCCCCATTGGCTGGAGTTGGACTGCACAGTCTAAACGGACCCGATTGGCTACTGTCTAAAATTGAGGATGGACTAATTAGGCCATAATTACATAATTACATACATGTAATTACATAAATAATTACATACATAATTAGGGAAGAGAAAGGCTATCCTTTACGGTACAAGACATGTTTGGGTATGCCAGGGTGTGGCAAAGGCGAGAAGGGTAGTTTTGGTGGGAAGAGCTCTTTTGGTGAGAGGGGCAGTACACAGAATGGATAGCTAGGAGTAAAAGAGGGCTCTTTCCAAATAAGGAAGAGATGTGAGTTACAGATTGGGACTGGTGGGAGAAGTCATTTACAGAGCAGGTAGCTTAGGAGAAGGGACAAGGAAGTTGATCTCAAGAACAAAGAACCAGGAAGTCAGAAATTAAACCTTTGAAGAGGAACTTACTTAAGGAACTTATCTGACAGCCCCATTCATGAATTCCCGATAGGCTGACCTTTTCCAGGGAGCTGGCTGCGAATCAATCCTACATCTTAGCCCATAGTTCCTCTATGTATTCAGGGAGATGCTGAATTTCCTTGCTTATAGTGTACTAGTGCTGGGGACAATAAAGTGTGTATGCATGTGCATGTGAGTCAGGGGAGGTGTACACTGTTGATGAAAAGAGTCAAACTCTGTAAAATCTTTGAAGACATTTATTCTGAGCCAAATATGAGTGACCATGGCTTGTGACACTACCCTCAGCAGGTCCTGTGACCCAGGTGGTTGGGGTGCAACTTGGTTGCATATTAGAGAGACAGGAGACTTCAATCGAATACACTTAAGATGTACATTGGTTCAGTCCAGAAAGGCGGGACAACTCGTGGGTAGGGTGACTTTCAGGTTGTAGGTAGATTTTAAATTTTCTGGTTGACAACTGGTTGAGTTTAAAGAACTGGGGTCAACGGAAAGGAATTGTCTGGGTTGTGATAAGAGATTGTAGAGACCAAAGTTTTATGCAGATGAAGTCTCCAGGTAGCAGGCTTTAGAGAGAATAGATTGTAAATGCTTGTTATCAGACTTAAGGTCTGTGTTGATTTTAATGCAGGAGAGGTATAATGAAGGCTGTCTGACCCCCATTTGCTGTCATGGTCTGAACCAGTCTCTCAGGTTAAATTTTATGAGTGCCCTGGCCAAAGAGAAAGTCCATTCAGATGATTGTGGGGCCTTAGAAGTTTATTTTTGGTTTGCAACAGAAGCAAAGTGAAGCGTTTCTAGGGGGAAAAAAGCAATTATTTTCAATGCAAGATTTGGTCTTCTGTTTTCTATGGCCCAGAAGCTATCTCAGAAAGCATCTGGGGACTGAGACATGGCTTGGAGTGGCATTTTGCCAAGTATTGCGTTTGCTTTAACACAGGAAAAGGCATTTCACCCTTTCCAAAGGTGTTGATGGCCTCTCTGATTTCCAAGGAGAGTTCTGCAGGCTTCTGATAGTTTGACTCCTTCCCTTGAGATACTCCCTTCTCCATCAAAGCATCATGAACTTCCGGAGCTGGAGGGAACTTTGGACAAAGAAAGGCTACCCCTTTTATTTAGCTGATCAGGTTAAAAGGGTTTAGGGGGTGAGGTTACTTGCCTGAGGCCATATAGGAAATTATTTGATTCTTAGTTCACTACTTCATCATCTCCAGCAATAGTTCATAAACTGTTAAATTGTTTTTCTGGGTAACACAATCCTTTTTTTCAGGTCAATCATATGAGCAATACATATATGCACATTCCTATGCATAGACACATGGGTATACACATGTGAACACACTCATGCAGATAAATAAGGAAGGAGCAGCTCTGACCAAAGTAGGGGTAGTGGCTAGCTCTACCCTTGGTTTTCCTTTCACCCAGTTTAGAATTCTCCACAGAATCATGGGCTATGGCCCAATTAGATAACCACTTCATCACTCCATATTGTATCTTAAATCTGATGCTGTAACTTTTTTCACAAAAAATCTAATAGATTTCTGGCCATCATCATTCTAATATGTGAGAGTATACCAGGCTTGTTCCATTTTGTCTCTAAAGCAACTCAGAAATCTGGTGCGGGGGAGAAACTACAGACAGGAAGATGTCTAATACCGTTTGGGAACCAAGGGGGTGATGGGAAAAACTGTCATCCCCCAGCCTAGCTGCAGGATGGAGAGAGCTCGATCAGTGTCTCTGCACCCACCCACTGCTTTTCAGCAGGAGCACAATCTAGTTTTCTTCCTCCGTGTTTTGTGTTTTTACACTTAGATTTATGAAAGATAGAATCATTAAGTGCATTTTAACATAAAAAGATTTTCCCCCAAAGGTACAAATCAAATACAACGATTCCTACCACTGGTTAGTGATAAGGAAGATGGAGGAAGACCCAAGATGCTCACAATGATGTAAGCTTTTAGAGTATCTTTCCCATGAGTGCAGGACACAGCACTATGTATTGGATGATTACATCTCTGGACAGACTCCTTTATTATCCATAGACTCAGGCAGAAATTTCACCTTTTCTTTGCAATTTCCTAGATCCTGTCTAATCCAACAAAGATGGTGGGTCCCCTTGACTTCAGACATTGAACTTTTCAGTCTGTTAAAAAGTAAGTTACTATTATGTAGATGACTATCAGTATAATAGAGTCAGAGAGAGGGAGAAAGATGCTCCTTGGAAGACATTGTTTATGTCCTCCCCAGGCTCTGAGCCTTTCCTATTAAGCTAACAGATGGGCTCATCTTGTTTTTCAGCCTTCCCCTGGGGTTGGTATCTGCAGGATTTTTATGATTATAACAGATATTTTCATGTTTAAAGGGAATGTCCCTTTAGCTAAAATACAATGGAAGGGGCATAAGTGTAGCAAAGCTCTCAGTCTGTGATGGAGAGTTGGTAAGGCCATCCAAAGCATTTTTGCATTTAGGTTCTGCCTTTGTCCTTGGGGTTTTCTAAGATGATGCCAAGAATTGTTAGGCAACCACTTTAAAAATAAAAACAATCGCCTTTTAAATACACACAACTCTAATCCTAAGGCAAGAGCAATTGTTTGCCACCAGGGATCTTTTCTCCTGTGAGATCTCTGCTTTACAGTGCCCTTGTATCTTGTTGATTTAAAGGCAGTTTTCTTTTAACATTTGATACATATTTGTGGTTCTAAGCTCATGACCAAAAAAAGCAAAAATATTTCCGCAAATGTTTCTTGAATCACAGATGAGTTGTTAATTTTTATTTTCTGAGTAACAAAAAGAGAATATTCTATTGCAACTGAAGAAACTCCAGTAACAGCAAATTCTACTTTATTTGGCATCTTTAGAACTTGTGTGCAATGAATAATTAAATAGCAACATCTTGAAGATACATTCATTCAATTGCAAGTGTTCAGTAGTTGTGTTCCTTTCCATGTTACAACCCTGCAACCTTTGTCTACTTGTTTTACCTGTGCAGGAGGCTCAATTTTGCTTCACCAACTGCAGATAGTTTATGTGAGCATTCAGAATTTCACATTTCTGCTGATCCCTTTTGTAAATAGGACTTCTGGATATATTGGGGTACTCAGTGATGACCTTATGATCTCTGTCCATGTGTTCTGGCTGAGTACCCAAATTCTTTGAGAGTTGGTAAATTCTCTTGCCTTCCTTGTGTAACCATTGAAGTAAATGCTCCCACTCTCACCCTCCACTGACTTCTGAACTGGGGACAATACATCTCCAAGTTCCTTCAGTGAGGCCTGCAGGAGAAAGTGGCAGAAAAAAGTCCAGTTCTTGGCCCAACTGATATAGACGGGAGGCAAGGAAATGCTGGGTAGAAGAGAGCAGTTCCCTGGCAAGGCCCCACTCTCAAGACTGGAAACCCTCGGCCCTAAATGGGAACAGGCATTCCTGTTTATGTGCACAAATGTTGTCTTTTCCAAGACCACTCTGGCCCACCATGACCCTATCCTGTGCCTATGTAAACCCCAAACTCCATTGCAGAACAGCACAGCAGAGAAGAGAAGACAAGGAGTGTCTGAACATCGAGAGGAGTTTGGCTGGGGATGGTTAGAGAGGAGATTGGCCATGGGATGACCAACTTCAGGGGCAGATCATCTTCCCACTCCATCCCCTTTCCAGCTCTCCATCTATCCCACTGAGAGCCACCCCATCACTCAATAAAATACCTGCATTCACTATCCTTTGTTTGTGTGACCTGATTTTTCCTGGATGGTGGACAAGGACTTTGGTACCAATAAGGCAGGGTGTAAAAGGCTGTAATTAGAAATTAGCCATCTAGGCCGGGCGTGGTGGCTCAAGCCTGTAATCCCAGCACTTTGGGAGGCTGAGACGGGTGGATCACGAGGTCAGGAGATCGAGACCATCCTGGCGAACACGGTGAAACCCCGTCTCTACTAAAAAAAAAAAATACAAAAAACTAGCCGGGCGAGGTGGCGGGTGCCTGTAGTCCCAGCTACTCGGGAGGCTGAGGCAGGAGAATGGCATAAACCTGGGAGGCGGAGCTTGCAGTGAGCTGAGATCTGGCCACTGCACTCCAGCCGCCTGGGCAACAGAGTGAGACACCATCTCAAAAAAAAAAAAAAAAAAAAAAAAAAAAAAGAAATTAGCCATCTATGGATGGAAATTTCTAAAAGAGCATTAATTGTAACACACCCCTGGATGCTACCATGGGGCTGCAGCCCAAAAGTGCTCACCCTGGCTCTTGCACCTGCCCCTCTGCCTGTTCCCTCTCCCATAAGGGGTTTGAGCCTGTGACAGTTGAGCAAATGAGCAGCACCTCTGTTGCAAGTCCCATGAGGGGGTCAGGGAACTCTACATTTCACAACCTTTTGTTACTGAATTTCGCTTTTCCCACCTCCCTCTCTGTAACAGTTGCCTTTCCTCCATTCTCACACTCATCCCCAATCCTGTGTCTGTGTGCACGTGTTCTTTCCAGCTTGTGTTAAAAAAATCATATAGTAGGCTTGAGATCACTATTCTTAGAATAGCTTGCTTGCAAGGTTGACTCTTGTCTGGTGTCTGGGAATTTGTTTAAAGGGAATGTCCCTTTAGCTAAAATGCAAAAGAAGGGACATAAGTGTAGTTCTCATCATTTCCTCATTCCTTCCCTGTGCCTAAATTATTTGTGCAAACAATGTGGTTTATGCTGCATGCTTACATTCCCTCTGGGAGTCTGGAATTTTGGTCTGTGCCAAGTAGAGGGTACCTACATGAGCAACCCCTAATAAGAACCCTGGGTGATGAGTCCCCAGTGAGCCTCCCTAGTAGACAGCCTTTCACATATAATGTCACAATTTGATACTGGAGGACTTAAGCATAGAGAAAATGTGGCTCCACTGGGAGATGACTCTTAGAAGCATGTTCCTGGTTTCTTCTGGACTTTGCCCATGTGCCTTTTTCCTTTGCTGATTTTGATTTGTATCTTTTCAGCATAATACATCATGGTTTTGAGTACTAAATCTTCTGACCAAACCTGGGATGGTCTTGGGGACCTCTGTTACTTCAAACATACTGCTTCCTCAGCTTGAGGCTTCTTACTCTCCAGTTGGGCATCTGTGAATGCATTGAGGATGTTCTGACAGTTGTCCTGATGCAAGATCTCACTGCAGGTCATATGGCAGAAACATTGCCCTCATTTCACTCCTTTTGCTTATTTTTTTTTATTGAAGTGTGATTTACATAAGAGATGTTTGGATCCTCTTGTTTAACTTCTGCACTGTATCTCTACAAAAACCAGTACCCATTGGGCAGGTGTTGCTGGGGGTGATGTACCAAAGCTAAATCCTGAGGCCTGTAGCTGGAATTGCAGTAGAGGCCAAATGAAATATGTTTGCAACAGGTTGAGAGAGTTCCCATGATGGTTAATTTTATATGTCAACTTGCCTAGGCAACAGGATGCCCAGATATTTGGTTAGACATGGTTCTGGGTTTGTCTGTGAGGGTGTTTCTGGAGGAGATTACCACTCGAATGGGTACACTGAGTAAAGCAGATTGCTCTCCCTAATGTAAGTGGCCCTCATCCAATCAATTGAAAGCCTGAATAGAACAAAAGGTTGACCTTTGATATGGTTTGGTTGTGTCCCCACCCAAATCTCTCAACTTGAATTGTATCTCCCAGAATTCCCACATGTTGTGGGAGGGACCCAGGGGGGAGGTAATGGAATAATGAGGGCCAGTCTTTCCTATGCTATTCTCATGATAGTGAATAAGTCTCATGAGATCTGATGGCTTTATCAGCATTTTCTGCTTTTGCTTCTTCCTCATTTTCTCTTGCCATCACCACGTAAGAACTGCCCTTCACCTCCCACCACGATTCTGAGGCCTCCCCAGCCATGTGGAAATGTAAGTCCAATTAAACCTCTTTTTCTCCCCAGTCTTGATTATGTCTTTATCAGCAGCATGAAAATGAACTAATACAATAAGTTGGTACCAGGAGTGGGGTGTTGCTGAAAAGATACCTGAAAATGTGCAAGCGACTTTGGAACTGGTTAACAGGCGGAAATTTGAACAGTTTGAAGGGCTGAAAGGAAGATAGGAAAATGTGGAAAAGTTTGGAACTTCTTAGAGACTTGTTAAATAGCTTTGCCCAAAATGCTGATAGCAATATTCTCCCAATTTCTCCATTGGGAACTGGAGCAAAGGTGACTCTTGTTATGTTTTAGCAAAGAGACTGGTGGCATTTTGCCCCTGACCTAGACATTTGTGGAACTTTGAGCTTGAGAGGGATGATTGAGGGTTTCTGGTAGAATAAATTTCTAAGTAGCAAAGCATTCAAGAGGTACCTTGGGTGCTGTTAAAGGCATTCAGTTATATAAGGGAAGCAGAGCATATATGTTTGGAAAATTTGGAGCCTGAATATGCAATAGAAAAGAAAAGCCCATTTTCTGGGAAGAAATTCAAGTCAGCTGTAGAAATTTGCATAAATAGCCAGGAGCCTAATGTTAATCTGTGGGGAAAATGTCTCCAGACCATGCAGAGACCTTCAGGGCAGCCCCTCCCATCACATTTTCAGAGGCCCAGGATGAAAAAGTTGTTTTGTGGGCTGGGCCCAGGGTCCCCATGCTGTGTGCAGCCTAGGGATTTGGCGCCCTGTATCCTAGCTGCTCCAGCCATTGCCAAAAGGGGTCAATGTATAGCTTAGACTGTGGCTTCAGAGGGTGGAAGCTGCAAGTCTTGGCAGCTTCCACGTGGTATTGAACCTGTGGGTACACAGAAGTCAAGAACTGAGATTTGGGAACCTCTGCCTAGATTTCAGAAGATGTATGGAAATGCCTGGATGCCCAGGCAAAAATTTGCTGCAGGGGCAGGGCCCTCATGGAGAACCTCTGCTGGGATAGTATGGAAGGAAAGTGTGGGGTTGGAGCCCCTATACAGAGTTCCTACTGGGGCACTGCCTAGTGGAGCTGTGAGAAGAGGGCCGCCGTCCTCCAGGCCCCAGAATGGTAGATCCACCGACAGTTTGCACTTTGAACCTAGAAAAGACACAGACACTCAACACCAGCCCATGAAAGCAGCCAGGAAGGAGGTGCACCCTGCAAAGTCACAGGGGTGGAGTTGCCCAAGACCATGGGAACCCACCTCTTGAATCAGTGTAACCTGGATGTGAGACCTGGAGTCAAAGGAGATCATTTTAGAGCTTTAAAATTTGACTGCCTTGCTGGATTTCGGACTTGCATGGATCCTGTAACCCCTTCGCTTTGGCCAATTTCTCCCATTTGGAAGGGCTGTATTTACCCAATACCTGTACCCCCATTGTATCTAGGAAGTAACTAGCTTGCTTTTGATTTTACACACTCATATGCAGAAGGGACTTGCCTTGTCTCAGATGAGACTTTGGACTGTGGACTTTTGGGTTAATGCTGAAATGAGTTAAGACTTTGGGGGCCTGTTGGGAAGACATGATTGGTTTTGAAATGTCACTACATGAGATTTGGAGGGGCCGAGGGCAGATGATATGGTGTGACTGTGTCCCCATTCAAATCTTAACTTGTTGTATCTCCCATAATTCCCATATGTTGTGGGAGGGACCCAGGGGGAGGTAATGGAATTACGGGGGCCGATCTTTCCCATGCTAGTTTTGTGATAGTGAATAAGTCTCACGAAATCTGATGGGTTTATCAGGGGTTTCTGCTTTTGCTTCTTCCTCATTTTCTCTTGCTGCCGCGAAGTAAGAAGTGCCTTTCACCTCCTGCCATGATTCTGAGGCCTCCCCAGCCATGTGGAACTGTAAGTCCAATTAAACCTGTTTTTCTTCCCAGCCCCAGGTATGTCTTTATCAGCAGCATGAAAATGGACTAATACACTGCTTTTGTCTATTTTTTGTTTTTTGGAGACAGTCTCGCTCTGTCACCAGGCTGGAGTACAGTGGCGTGATCTTGGCTCACTGCAACTTCTGCCTCCCAGGTTCAAGGGATTCTCCCGCTTCAGCCTCCTGAGTGTCTGGGACTAGAGGTGCATGCCACCATGCCTAACTTATTTTTGTATTTTTAATAGAGACAGGGTTTCACCATGTTGGCCAGGATGGTCTTGATGTCTTGACCTTGTGATCCGCCCACCTCAGCCTCCCAGAGTGCTGGGATTACAGGCGTGAGCCACTGTACCCAGCTGTCTCTTATTTTTTGTTAACCCCGAGCATCAGCTTTCTCTTCTTAGATCACAGGGATGCCAGAATACAGCCATATTACAGCTTTTGAATTTGTATCTACCCCGTTGAGGAGACTAGCCTAGACTGAACAAGAATCTCTCAGCCTCAATTCCATGTTCCCCAAAGAAAGGGCCAGACAACTGTGACTTAGTGGCAGGGTCATGTTGTATAAATATGGCTTGTGGAGCTGGTGGGCTGAGGAATTCAAAGGACTTTGGGGAGCTTTGCAGACACTGTGAAGGGGTCTATAGTTACTATAATCAGCCTGGCTTTGGAGTGGGTAGAACAGGCTGTCTTTATCAGTAAGCTCTATTGTGCTTTCTTCCTTAGAATATCCTATCTGGGCTCAATTCATTTTGGTCAAGGATTTCACAAGACTACCCAGAAGAGAGTTATAGATGTGGCCTACCCTCATTTATCTTTCATAAATGTTGGCACAATGCTTCAGCTGCTGTTGGTGAAGACATTGGGAGACAATGTGCTTACGAGTGTTGTGCAATGTATTCCAAAGAAAAATGTTTGAGAAAGAAAAAGTTACACGACAGTATGGAAATGTACAGCAATACCACCTTCTGGAAAGGTTTATCCCTGCCTTTCTGTTTGCTTTTTCCTTAGTCTTCTCCCTGCATTTTTCCCTTCCATATTGTTACTTACACTTCTCTCTGGTTCTCAAGCTTTAGGGCGCATGTACATGGGAAGTGTACTGAAGTACAGATTTCCAGGCCAAGACTGGAAATTTTTTCCAGAAATCCTCTCAGAATTTCTGACTCAGGAAGTATAAGATGAGGTCTACTGATTTGGATTTTTAATAAGATCCCAGGTGATTCTGAAATGTCTTTCCAAGGACCACACTATTGATCTCAAGCTCCCTGCCTCCCAGTCTAGCCAAACATGTCTACTAACAAGTCTAGCTATTGGACTTGGCATGGGAAATCAGGGACGGGCCGTGGGTGGCATCTGAACCTTGACTTATGGAAAATCAGAGCAGTTCCTCTGGATTTCTTTTGATTTTGAGAAATCAGCTGAGCAATGTAGATAATATTCCTGGGGCCTAGATGGTTCATTCATTCATTTTGACTATTGTCTCCTGAGAAGCAGGACTGAAGCAAAAAATTAGAAGGCTTTGTCTCTAAGACTTACAGTTACTGGGTGAACTCTAATCCCACTCTGGGTGATAAAGGATAAAATAAATAGATCTTGAAAGTAGATAAACAACAATTCAAGCCTCTTTGTTAGTATCACCAGATGAGAAAACATTTAAAATTGATGAAAATGAGATGGAAATCCCAAGAAGGGAGAACAGTATGAATTGCAGGTAGCAAGGGAGTAAGGATTGAGAGAAGCCAATTTTTTCAAGGTTGCTGATTTAATGTGCAAGATTTTTAAACAGAGAGATATAAAATTGTCTCCGGGATCAAAATTAGTAAGTAAGATATTTCATGTACCGAGGGCACTTTGTGGTTACCCCCTGTGGCATTTGCTTTGTCAGGAATTCCACCATTGGCATAAAAAAAGTACCATCTCACAAAGACATTAAACAATTAGCTCAAGAGAAAAAGAATGTAGCCAAAAGAAAGTATTTATTATAACATCGACACTACATTGACACTTGATGCTTCCTGGAATAATCAAGCGAGAGGCCAGAAAGTGATTTTAGTGTTTATCATTCAAGTTTCCAGGCTTGAGTTTGCAAAACTGGCACTCTGTAGTAATCTGTCCAACAGAAGTAGGAGGTAAGCTACAAATTCAAGCCAAAGATTTTCAATTTTCTCATAGTCACGTTAAAGAAAGGAAAAGGTAATAGGAGAAGCTAATTAAAATATATTTTATTTAGCCCAATGTATAAAAATATCATTTGAACATGTAATCAAAGTAAAAATTATTAATTTAAGCCTTTTGTTGTAGTAATTAAAATATATTTTATTTAGCCCAATATATAAACATATTTCAACATGTAATCAAAGTAAAAATTATTGACTTAAGTCTTTTGTTGTACTAAGGCTGAATACCTGTGTAATTTTTTTTAGAGTTTTTAAAAATTTTTAATTTTTGTGGATACATAGGAGGTGTATATATTTATGGAGTACGTAAGATATTTTGAAATAGGCATGCAATATGTAACAATCATGCCAGGACAAATGGGGTGTCTATCTCCTCCAGCATTTATCCTTTGTGTTACAAACAATCCAATCATACTCTTTTAATTATTTTTAAATGTGTGATTAAATTATTTTTGACTATAGTAACCCTGTTGTGTTAGCAAATACTAGGTCTTATTCTTTCTAACTTTCTTGAACTCATTACTCATCCCTACTTCTCCCTACCCCACCACTACCCTTCCCAACCTCTGGTAACTATCTTTCTACTCTCTATCTCCATGAGCTCAATTGTTTTGATTTTTAGTTCTCATAAATAAGCGAGAACATGTGATGTCTGTCTTTCTGTGCCTGGCTTATTTCACTTAACATAATGACCTCCAGTTCTATCCATGTTGTTGCAAATGACATGATCTCATTCTTTTTTATGGCTGAATAGTACTCCATTGTGTATAAATATCACATTTTCTTTATCCATTAATCTATTGATGGACACTTGGGTTGCTTTCAAATCTTGGCTATTGTGAATACCAACTGTAATAAACATAGGAGTGAAGACATCTCTTTGATATCCTGATTTCCCTTCTTTTGGGTTTATACCTAAAAGTGAGATTGCTGGATCATATGGTAGCTTTACTTTTAGTATATTGGGGAACCTCCAAACTGTTTTCCATGGTGGTTGCACTAATTTACATTCCTATCGACAGTGTTCAAGGGTTCCCTTTTCTCCACATCCTTACCAGCATTCATTATAGCCTGTATTTGGATAAAAGCCATTTTAACTGGGGTGAGATGATACCTCATTGTAGTTTTGATTTGTATTTCTCTGATGATCACTGATGTTGAGCATTTTTTCGTATGTCTGTTTACCATTTGTACGTCTTCTTTTGATAAGTGCCTATTCAGATCATTTGTCCATTTCAAAATCAGATTCTTAGGTTTTTTTTTTTTTTTCCTGTAGAGTTGCTTGAGCTCCTTATATATTCTGATTATTAATCCCTTGTCAGATGGGTAGTTTGTAAATATTTTATCCCATCCTGTGGGCTGTCTCTTGACTTTGTTGATTGTTTCCTTTGCTGTGCAGAAGCTTTTTAACTTAATATGATCCTGTTTGTCCATTTTTGCTATGGTTGCCTGTGCTTATAGATTACTCAAGAAATCTTTGCCCAATCCAATTTCCAGGAGAGTTTCTAAAATGTTTTCTTGGAGTAGTTCCATAGTTCGAGGTCTCAGATTTAAGCCTTTACTGCATTTTGATTTGACTCTTGCATATGGTGAGAGATAGGGATCTGGTTTCTTTCTTCTGCATATGGATATCCAGGTTACTCAGCACCATTTATTGAAGAGATTGTCCTTTCTCCAATGTATGCTCTTGACACCTTTGTCAAAAATGAGTTCATTCTACATGTATGGGTTTAATTCTGGGTTCTTCATTCTGCTCCACTGGCCTATATGTCTGTTTTTGTGCCAGCCAATACTGTACTATAGCTCTGTAGTATAATTTGAAGTCAGGTAATGTGATTCCTCCAATTTTGTTCTTTTTGCTTAGCTTTGGCTATTCTGGGTCTTTTGCGGTTCCACATAAATTTTAGAATTTTTTTCTTAATTTTAGGATTTTTTTTTTTCTATTCTTGTGAAGAATGGCACTGGTATTTTGGTAGGGATTGCATTAAATCCGTAGATTGCTTTGGGTAGAATGAATATTTTTACAATATTGATTCTTCCAATCCACAAACATGGAATATCTTTCCATTTTTTGTGTCCTCTAATTTCTTGCATCAATGCTTTATACCTTTTTTTTTTTTTTTTTGGAGATCTTTAACTTCTTGGTTAAGTTATTTCCTAGATATTTAATTTTATTTATAATATTGTAAACGGGATTACTTTCTTAATTTCTTTTTCAGATTGTTCACTGTTGGCGTGTAGACATGCTACTGATTTTTGTATGTTGATTTTGTATCCTGCAACTTTACTGAATTTGTTTATCAGTTCAAATAGTATTTTGGTGGCGTCTTTAGGTTTTTCCAAATATAAGATCATGTCCTCTGGAAACATGGATAATTTGACTTATTCCTTTTCAATTTGAATACCTTTTGTTTCTTTCTCTTGTCTGATTGCTCTAGCTAGGACCTCCAGTACTATGTTGAATAACAGTGGTGAAAGTGAGCATCTTTGTCGTGTTTCCAGTCATAGACGAAAGGCTTTTGGTTTTTTTGCCATTAAGTATGATACTAACTATGGGTCTGTCATATGTGGCTTTTATTATGTTGAGGTATGTTCCTTCTATAACCAGTTGAGGGTTTTTATCATCAAGCGATGCTGAATTTTATAAAATACTTTTTTAGAATCAATTGAAATGATTTTTGTTCTTCATTCTGTTGATGTGACGTATCACATTGATTGATTTGCATATGTTGAACCATCCTTTCATCCCTGGGATAAGTCCTACTTGGTAATAATGAACGATCTTTTTAATGTGTTGTTGAATTTGGTTTGCTAGTATTTTGTTGAGGATTTTTGTTTATTAATGTTCATCAGTGATATTGACCTGTAGTTTTTTTTTCTTGATTTTTTTTTTTTTTTGAGACAAAGTCTTGCTCTGTCACCCAGGCTAGAGTGCAGTGGTGTGGTCTCAGCTCACTGCAACCTCTACCTTCATGGCTCAAGCAATCCTCATGCCTCAGCTTCCTGAGTAGCTGGGATTACAAGTGCTTGCCACCATGCCCAGCTAATTTTTTGTAGAGATGGGGTTTCACCATATTGGCCAGGCTGGTCTCGAACTCCTGACCTCAAGCAATCCACCCGCCTCGGCCTCCCAAAGTGCTGGGATTACAGGCATGAGCCACTGTGCCTATCCCCTTTTTGAGGTGTTTTTGATTAGTTTTGGTATCAGGGTAATATTGACCTCAGAAAATGAGTTTGGATGTATTCTCTCCTCCTCTATTTTTGTAATATTTTGAGTAAGATTGGTATTAATTTTTCTTTAAAGAATATGTTTGACAGAATTCAACAGTGAAGCTATTGGGTCCCAGGCTTTGCTTTGCTGGGAGACTTTCTATTATTGCTTCAATCTCATTAGTTATTACTGGTCTGTTTAGGTTTGGGATTTCTTCATGGTTCAAGCTTGGTAAGTTGCATGTATCTAGACAAAGTCTCCTTTACTTTTCCCTCTGCTTTTTTCAAGCAGAGGAAGTCTCTCTCTGTAGCCACCACAGCTGGGAATGTGCTGGGTCTCACCTAAAGCCAGCACCTCTCAGAGTCTCACTCAAGACCCATGGTATACTACTTGGGTATTGCTATTGGTTATTTAGGGGCCAAGGGCTCTTCAGTCAGCAGGTGATGGATCCTTCCCTTCAAGGCAGCAGATTTCCTTCTTTTCCAGGGTGCATCTAGAAATGTTGTCCGGGACCTAAGGCTTAGATTGTGGACCTCTCGACTCTGACTGGTGCCCTATTCTACTGTGGCTGAGCTGGTATCTAAGAGGCAAGAAAAGTTCTCTTATTCTTCCCCCTCCTTTCTTCAAGCAGAAGGAAGGGGTCTTTTTTGATGCTACATTTTGCTGCATTGATTTATTCCCAGGCATAATGTCTCATGTTTACAGCCTACTAGCTTAGCAATTCCAGTGAAAATACCATTTTTCTAATCCATGCAGCAAGATTCCAGGTGCCTTTCAGTGGCCCTGCTTGGGTTATTTTGTCTATTTATAGAGAATTTAATGTATGATTTGCATATCTTGGGTCATATATTCACCTTCTGAGCTCTGGTAGAATTAGCCCTGTAATTAACATATAATATAAAATAGAGGTGGGATGCTGTTGTCAGAAAAAAGCAAAATAGATTTTGGGAATGGAAAAAATAAGATGTTCATTGCGTGGCCCTAGCTATGACAGGTAGCATGATGTGGAGAAAGAGCCCTGTTTTCAAAGTCACGAGACCTGTGTGTGGGTACTCTGTACTCTGTAAATTACTAAGAAGCTACTTTGTGTTCTTAAATGTCAGTCTTCACTTGTGGAATGGGGATAGTATTCTGTGCTCCACTTAATTCCTATTCTACTGTGGCTGAGCTGGTATCTAAGAGGCAAGAAAAGTTCTCTTATTCTTCCCCCTCCTTTCTTCAAGCAGAAGGAAGGGGTCTTTTTTGGTGCTGCAAGCTGTGCTGCCTGGACATGGAAGAGGAGTGGCACAAGTACTCCTTTAGCTACCCTGGCCAGTGTCTCAATAGGTCATGTGCCTGCAAAATCCACTGGCTCTGGGCTCAGCTCAGCAACTAGGACTTGCCTAGGAGTTGCATCTTTGTGGCCTATACTGCCTTTGGAGTTTATTTAGGGCCCTAGGGCCCTTTACCCTGCAGTGGTGAGGCTTACTGGAACTTAAGTTCCAACCACTGGAATGGGTGATTCCTCTCTGGCTAGGGCTGGTCTAAATGCTCCCTACATGGGTGAGTGTTGACTGAGTTCAGCTGAGTTTTGCTTTCTCCTCTGATGGGACATCACTGAATTCAAAGCAAAGTTTCCCAGTCACTGCACTTTCCCGCTCCCAAGTGCATAGATTCTCTCTCCACACCACACAGCCACTGTGGGGGGACTGGGGAGGGATGATGTCAGCAATTTAATGGCCTTTCCTCCCTCTTCAGTGCATCTTTCAGTGATAGGAAGTTAAAACTAGGTAAGGGGAGTGCTCACCTGATTTTTGGTTCTTATGAAGGTGTTGTTTATGTGTACATAGTTGTTAAATTTGAAGTTCCTTTGGAGGGGACAATTGTTGGAGGCTTCTGTTAAGCCAACTAGCTCCCCACTTACTTTGTTTTTTTAATACAACATATTTCAATTCAGACTCACCACATTTCAAGTGCTGAGTGGGCACCTGTGGCTAGTGATTGATGTATTAGAGAGCACAGCTCTGTAGCCTATTTTCTCCTTCTGAGGTGTTTTAGCTGCAAAAGTGATGCTGCCATGACTTATGATTCAATCAACCATGGTACCAGTTTGCATGGTAAATAGACATGTTGCTGATAGCATACATTTCTGCTTTTTGCATGCATATCAAATTTCATTTAAACAGTTGAAGGTAATCATCAGCTGATATTGCTATAATACTTAAATGTTCTTATATAATACATAATTCAGAAAAAGGGTTGTAGAAATGCAAATATCTTCTCAACAAACATTCAACGATTATTTATTAGTAGCCACTATGTGCCATTGCCTTTCTGGAAGGTAGAGATAGGGCAATGAACAAAACAGACACAGCTACTGCCCACATGGTGCTCATGTTCTTGGTGGTGAGGTAGACAATAAGTAAACAAATAAACATATTGTATGTCAGGTGGTAAGTGCAATGAAGAAAGATAAAGTGAGGGGAACAGAGGATGCTGGGGTGAGACTTTACTTGTATATTCTAACATTTTCCAGTATTATCTAAAATTTTTCCTCTTTCCTCTGAGCCACTGTTATCCCCACTTTTCATCTCTTTACTTCAGTGACAAACTACCTTTCCTCTGAAAGTCTAAAGCTTGTGGAATTATAGCAACTGTATTTTATTCTTTCTGGTGCAGACATTAACATGTCTAGGAAGAATTATCCAACTGACTTTTTGAAGTTCAAGGAAAAATCCCTTTGAAGTTTCTTTAATTTCAGTTCTTGTCTCTGCTCATTGGTAGAAATGGAAATAAACCTGGATTTTGGGAACTGTCCTCCATGACTTAAAAAGACAAAACCAAAAACAAAAACAAAGGAAAACAAAAGAAAGGAATAGTTTACATAAAGCCACGTGCTAGCCACATTCCAGTTCTAAATAATAATTACTTACTGTGATTGTTTTTTCCTTTCTGAGTTGCTATCGCTATCTATATAATATTGATTCCTTTCTTTCATGCTTTTGACAATTGACTGAAATGCAACTCAAGGTATCTAAAATTTTTTAAAAGGCATGTATTAGCTCTCACAATTGTAAAAGCTAGAATTCACAGCTTTAGGCATAGCTGGATCCAGGTGCTGGCATCCCTGGGCATTTATGTTCCTTCTGTTTGTTTCTTTCTCTCTCTCTCTCTTTTTTTTTTTGAGATCAAATCTCCCAGGATAGAGGGCAGTAGTGTGATCTCGGCTCACTGCAACCTCTGCCTCCTGGGTTCAAGAGATTCTCATGCCTTAGCCTCCCAAGAATCTGGGATTACAGGTTCATGCCACCACACCTGCCAAATTGTGGTATTTTTAGTAGAGACAGGGTTACATCATGTTGGCCAGGCTGGTCTCGAATTCCTGACCTCAGGTGATCCATCTGCCTCAGCTTCCCAAAGTGCTGGGATTATAGGCATGAGACACTGCACCCGGCCTGAGCATTCATGTTTCTCCATTTCTAGGACCTGATTTTCACCATATAGCTTTTTAATATATTTTAAAATTAATTTTTAATTTAAAAATGTTGTGGGTACTTAGTAGGTATATATATCTATGGGTTGCATGAGATATTTTGATTCAGGAATGTAATAATCACATGAGGGTTAATGGGATATCCATGGCCTCAAACATTTATCCTTTGTGTTATGAGCAATCCAATCATACTTTGTATAGTATTTTAAAATGTGTGATTCAGTTAATTTTTTTACTATAGTCAAAGGTGACTATAGTCACCCTGTTGTGCTAGCAAATACTAGGTCTTATTAATTCTTTCCAACTATTTTCTTTTTGTATTCATTAACCATTCCCATTTCCCCTAACCTCACCACTATCCTTCCCCACCTCTGGTAACCATTCTATCCTAGATAGAGAGTTATCATAACCTCTCTATCCTCTGGTAAATCTCTATCTCCAAGATCTCAATTGTTTTATTTTTAGTTCCCACAAATAAGTGAGAACATGTGGTGTTTGTCTTTCTGTGCCTGGCTTATTTCACTTAACATAATGACCTCCAGTTCTATTCATGTTGTTGCAAATGACAAGATCTCATTCTTTTTTATGGTTGAACAGTACTTAATTCTATATATGTATCACATTTTCTTTATCCATTAATCTGTTGATGGACACTTAGGTTGCTTGCAAATCTTGGCTATTGTGAATAGTACTGCAATAAACATGGGAGTACAGATATCTTTTCGATATTTTGATTTCCTTTCTTTTGGGTGCATAGTAGGAGTGAGGTTGCTGGGTTGTATGGCAGCTCTACTTTTAGTATTTTGGGGAACCTCCAAACTGTTCTTCATAGTGGTTGTATGAATTTACATTCTCACCAACAGTGTACAAGTGTTCCCTTTTCTCTACATCCTTGCCAGCATTTGTTACTGCTTGTCTTTAAGGTAAAAGGCATTTTAACTGGGGTGAGATGATATATCATTGTAGTTTTGATTTGCATTTCTCTGATGGTCACTTATGCTGAGCACCTTTTCATATGCCTGTTTGCCATTTGTATATCTTCTTTTGAGAAATGTCTATGCAGACCTTTTGCCCATTTTTAAGTTAGACTATTAGATTTTTCTTGTATTTTAATAGAATTGTTTGAGCTCCTTGTACATTTTGCTGCATTGATTTATTCCCAGGCATAATGTCTCATGTTTACAGCCTACTAGCTTAGCAATTCCAGTGAAAATACCATTTTTCTAATCCATGCAGCAAGATTCCAGGTGCCTTTCAGTGGCCCTGTTTGGGTTATTTTGTCTATTTATAGAGAATTTAATGTATGATTTGCATATCTTGGGTCATATATTCACTTTCTGAGCTCTGGTAGAATTAGCCCTGTAATTAACACATAATATAAAATAGAGGTGGGATGCTGTTGTCAGAAAAAAGCAAAATAGATTTTGGGAATGGAAAAAATAAGATGTTCATTGCGTGGCCCTAGCTATGACAGGTAGCATGATGTGGAGAAAGAGCCCTGTTTTCAAAGTCACGAGACCTATGTGTGGGTACTCTGTACTCTGTAAATTACTAAGAAGCTACTTTGTGTTCTTAAATGTCAGTGTCTTCACTTGTGGAATGGGGGATAGTGTTCTGTGCTCCACTTAATTTACATGGATGTTGGGATAATAAATTTTGATCAAGGATATGTGAGAGATTTGTACATTTTTGAGTACAGCACAGAAATCACTGGTTCTTTTATCAATGAATTCAGGAGACTAGATAAAAAATTGCTTTCTGATCAAAGGCTTTGAGTTATGGAAATTGCAGCTATAAAGAACCTAATTTTTAAGGACATTAAAGTAAGAATTTACTAGGATATAAAGTAGCTTATATACAGCAGGACATAGGAAGAAATAGAAGAAAGCTTTTTCAGTATCTCTTTGAGATCTCCCTTTTACTGTTTAGGAGCAATTATAGACCTGTTCTTCTCTTTGTCTTCAGGGTTGCTTAATTCCTGCCTTGAAAGGAAGTACATAAATAGGTAATACCAGATGAGCAAGAGATTCTGTTAGTTTGGATCTCAGTTGAAAGTACTCTAAATCTTTTGCATTAGTCTGGGTGCTCCAAGAAGCAGAAGCCAAGGTGGGATTTAATTAGGAGAAGTGCTGGGAGAAATAATGGAGAGGGAAGCGGGAGAGGCTGGGAGATCTATCAGACTAACATGCAAGTCAGGCTCCTACTAAAGGAAGAAGGAAAGAAGGCCTGGTGGAAACATCATAGACCAATGAGCAGTCAAAGGAAAACTCACTAAGGCTCTCAGGGAGACTTGTGTCTCCATAATGGGCATGCCACAGTATCTGTGCCACCTTCGGGCACTGGTTGGTGGAAGTCCATGGGAAACTTGGTGAATTTCATCAGTGGTGTTTGGTAAACAAAGTTCCCAGTAGTTGGAGATGTGCAAGATACATTGGCTTGGCTACCACATCTTTTGTTCATTTTTTTCACTTGTCTATTCATTTGGTATATATTGAGCACCTAACGTGTGTCAGGCACTATTATGAGCACTGGATATCTAGTTATAAATAAGACAGACAAAGGACCTGCGTTCCTGAAGCTCACACTCTGGTGGTCTGATGAGCAACATTCCAAATTGGCTCCCCTGGGTTTTATGTTTGTCTCTCATAGAATTATAAATGATCTACTTTCTCATTTCTATATACTCCTAACCCCATAATCTCCACACTCAATTTTACATAGTCTGGTCTTAGGGATCAAGACCATAACCAGAGAAATCACATGGTTGGTTAGTCCTAAAGATTAAGGTTCAGGATTAGTCCAGAGGAGGGTCAGCAGCCCGCTACCCAACTGTTGGTACTGCCTGAAAATTTCCTCGTTAGCAAATTATCTCATCAAGTTGGAAAGGACTGAAATTCCTTACCTTAGCATAAAAAGCCTTATTTGATTATACACCTGCTCTCCCTGCCCCCCGCCATCTTGTTTCCTTCATTCACCATGCTGCAACAACTTTGACTTTGCCTCTTTCCCGAACATACCAAGCTCATTCTCCTTTTAGGGAGGAGTACAATGTTTTATCTGTCTGGAATGCTCTTGGTTTGGCTGGTAGCTTCTTGTTTCCAGACTCCATCTTAAATATTACCTTCTCAGAGAGACCTTTCCTGACCATCCAATAAAGTAACCACTTTTTATCTTCATGTCACTTTATTCTAATTCTTGGCAATTTATCAGAATCTGGTATATATTTTCTTTCATTGTCTAGTGTCTTTGTCCACAACTAGAATGTAAGTTCCAAAAACAAAGCAGAGCTGTTATCTATCTTTTTTTTTTTCTTTTAGATGGAGTCTCGCTTTGTTGCCAGGCTGGAGTGCAGTGATGTGATCTTGGCTCACTGCAACCTCTGCATCCCAGGTTCAAGCGATTCTCCTGCCTCAGTCTCCCAAGTAACTGGGACTACAGGCACATGCCACCACTCCCAGCTAATTTTTGTATTTTTAGTAGAGATGGGATTTCACCATGTTGGCCAAGATGGTCTTGATCTCTTGACCTTGTGATCTGCCCACCTCAGCCTCCCAAAGTGCTGGGATTACAGGCGTGAGCCACCACACCAGGCCTGTTATCTGTCTTTTTGACCACTATATTTCTAATCTAGAGCCTAAAGCAGTTCCATTACCACATAAGGACATCAGTAATTTCTTCATGAATGAAGGGAAATGGGTGGCTAGAGTTCAACAGCTTCAGGACCATGGGAAGCTCCTGCCAAGTTTTGTTTTGTTTTGTCTTTAGCATCACAAACTTACATGAAAAGTATCAAATTCCTGTCTTGTCAAGAGAAAGTGAGACTTTGGGAGTGCTGACTGGGTGGGATGATTCAAATATAGCAGTAGCTATATCCTTTTCCTGCTTGGGCCTGTCTTATCACTTATTGTTGGACCACACGGAGATTCCCTTACTAAGTCTAGCCATGTCGCTTGAGAATCCTATCTCAATCTAACTTTTTCTTCCCTATGTCTTGTGCAAAGGTACCTTTCTTTTCTTTAAGAAACCTACTAGTTATTGACTATCACCTGTGTGCCAGAAATTGTTCTTAATGTTAATTCAGAATTGAATAAACAGAGCTCTTGCTCTTGAGGGATTTACTGTCCCCTGGGGAAGTGTGCTATCAAAGAAAAATGAAAGGGCTGTGAGGATAGAGAGAACATAATGCGTGAGTAATAATTTCTCAATAGAGAAACATTTGATCTGAGTTTTAAAGAATTGACAAGAGTTTATAAAATAGAACATATAAAAAGGGCATTCTAGAGAGAAAAGATAAAAAAGAGGCAGGGAAGTGTATGATGGATTCAGAAACAAGGTAGCTAGAATATATGGGAAGGTGAGAAGCAGAAGGAAATGACGCTGAAGTCGCAGGATAAGGCTAGATTATAAGAGTTCTGCATACCATACAAATGATGTTGGATTTTTTTTTTTTTTTTTTTGAGACGGAGTCTCGCTCTGTCACCCAGGCTGGAGTGCAGTGGCCGGATCTCAGCTCACTGCAAGCTCCGCCTCCCGGGTTCCCGCCATTCTCCTGCCTCAGCCTCCCGGGTAGCTGGGACTACAGGCGCCGCCACCTTGCCCGGCTAGTTTTTTTTTTTTTTTTTTTTTTTTTGTATTTTTTAGTAGAGACGGGGTTTCACCGTGTTAGCCAGGATGGTCTCGATCTCCTGACCTCGTGATCCGCCCATCTCGGCCTCCCAAAGTGCTGGGATTACAGGCTTGAGCCACCGCGCCCGGCCATGATGTTGGATTTTATTCTGGAATAGTAGACTGCTTTAGAAGGTGGTTTGAATAGGAGAGAAACAATTTCAGGTTGTTGGTGCTTTAAGAATATTGTGTTGCCACAGTTGAAGGAGGTAATGGACTAAAAAGTCTTTTAAAACAAAACTATCATTCTATAGTAAGGGTGATTGTTCTCATTGTTTCAAGTAAAACCTGTCTTGGGGCTGTTCAGTGGGAATACCTATTTGGATCAGTTCAATGAAAAAACAGCCTTGGCCGGGTACGGTGTCTCACGCCTGTAATCAGCACTTTGGGAGGCCGAGGTGGGTGGATCACGAGGTCAGGAGATAGAGACTATCCTGGCCAACATGGTGAAACCCCATCTGTACTAACAATACAAAAAATTAGCTGGGCGTGGTGGCGTGCACATGTAGTTCCAGCTACTCTGGAGGCTGAGGCAGGAGAACCACTTGAACTCGGGAGGCAGAGGTTGCAGTGAGCCGAGATTGCGCCACTGCACTCCAGCCTGGCAACAGAGCAAGACTCTGTCTCAAAAAACAAAACAAAACAAAACAAAACAAAACAAAACAAAACAAAACAAAACAAAACAACACAACAAAAAACAACAGCCTTTTTCCTCCCGATACAAGTGATACAAGTTTGTAATGGGAAAAAAAATACACATGAGCAATAAAAAAAATTCACCCCAATCCCATCACTCAGATATAACTACAGTTAGAAATTGTGTGTGTGTGTGTATGTTTGTTGCAGAGTTATTCTGCATTTATATTTTGTACATATCCTGTACATATGCTTTTTGCTTTACAATTTATCATAAACATTATTCTACATCATATCAATCAATAAGTGTCTACTTTATTATTTTAATGACTATTTACTCTACCAATGGATTGATGTACTCTAAAATGTTTAATGTAAGGACGATGTGAGTTTATTGTAAAATTTATTCTTTTTTGGTAAGAGAAATTCCGTGGAAAATGGGAAAGGTCCATGGATTGTAAACTTTGAGCAAGGGAAATATTTTGGCTGGACACTAGCTCCACACAAAGTTTTAAGTCTGTGAAGCTTTTCAAAAAGCATGTAGTCTGTTAGAATTGAGATAGGACCTGGAGAGTGACCCTTGGGGTTTTCCCTGCATTCAGAGAACTCACATGGCTTAGTTGTTCTTATCTGCTGGCTGCCATGGCAGGGACTTGGCATCTGATGCTGAGCTGTTCTGACTCTGGCAAATATGACCATGGCCAAGAGTACTTCTAGGCCCTGGCTTTCCAAATCCCCTAGCTATGAGTCTTTAGACCAGAGACTGCCAAGCTTTCTGTACCAGCTTTCATCTCAGTAAGATATTGTGGAGCACACATCTTCAATGTGTGTATATTTATTTTAAGATGACATTCAAATTTCACTGAACTAGATATTTGGTATATTATAAAGCATACAGCAAATAGATATTTTAAAAGCATAAGATCTGAAATAAAACATTTAAAAATAAATGTTTTTCACTCTCAGTTAAATATTATTCACATAGCATGTAAAACAGTTAAACAGTATTAATATTTTAGGGAGATCAATGTAGTTGAGCTATGCTTGGTTTAGGACTTAGATATTTAGGAATTCTTGTCCAAGTTCAGTTTATTCTTATACTTGCTTTTTAATGACTATAAAAAAAAAGATACTACACAGAAATATGTTAATCCATTGAGAAGAAAGGTATAATTGGATGTATTTTATAAATCATAATGTTCATTTTAAAATTCTCTCCACCACTTTTACATACAGGTTTTAGTTTAAATTTGGTTAGCAAATTTCTATCTCATTAGAGGCTAATTAGTTGTTGCTTTCTCTTTAAAACTAGGTTAAAACCACTGAAATTCTTCATTTGGAAGATTTTTTTAAATCCAGCTTAGAAAGTGAAGTTTTATTCAGAACTCAGTCTAGGCAACATACAATGGGAAAACATTTCCAATATTTCTTTTCAAAATGCCTTCTCTTTAGCATGAGGTTTTGTTTGTTTGAAAAGCAGATGATTTTTAAAAATACATTTTGAAAATATATTTGGTAGTATAAACTGACAGCTAGTTGTCATCCCAGAAAAATACCAGATTTGCAAGATTCTAGTTTTTTAGACCCAAAATTTCGGTTTTTTTTTTTTTTTTTTTTTTTTTTGAGACAGAGTCTTGCTCTGTCACCCAGGCTGGACTGCAGTGGCTGGATCTCAGCTCACTGCAAGCTCCACCTCCCGGATTGACGCCATTCTCCTGTCTCAGCCTCCCGAGTAGCTGGGACTACATTAGCTGGGACTGCAGGCGCCCGCCACCTCGCCCGGCTAGTTTTTTGTATTTTTTAGTAGAGATGGAGTTTCACCGTGTTAACCAGGATGGTCTTGATCTCCTGACCTCGTGATCCTCCTGTCTCGGCCTCCCAAAGTGCTGGGATTACAGGCTTGAGCCACCACGCCCGGCCCAAAATTTCATTTTTAAAAAAGAATAACTTTAATTTCAACAACTCGTTGGTATTTTCTCATAAAATAATTAGCTAATCTCAGTGTGGCACCAAACATTTTCATGATTAGTTTTTGCTTCATTACAGAATGTTATAAACATTCCAGTAAATGGAGCAAGATTGCTGATTAAAAGCAGCTACCATGAGGCACTCATGGAGAGGTACGGAGGGGTGAGTGAATATAGCACCTTCAAGTGAAATATCCAGGCACTCACATTGGGACTGATCAGGGAAACAACTCAATCCACGGAGAACAAAGAAAAGCAGGGCAGGGTGACAGAGAGCCAAGGGAACCCCCACTCCCAGCCAAGGGGAATGGTGAGTGAATTTGTGACCTTGGGAAACCACGTTTCTTCCACAGATCTCTGCATGGATATTTGCAACCCTGGGATTGGGAGATACCCTCATGAGTCCACTCCACCAGGGCCTTGGGTCCAACACACACAGGACTATGTGAAGTCTCCACAGAGCAGCTGCTCAAGCATGCACAGAGACCCAGGAGCTTTACATACTCCAGCCCCGGGATCCCTGATAAAGGTGACTGCAATTCAGGCAAGGTGGGAGGTCTCAACATACCCCTAGTAAGGGGCCTGAAGCCGGGGCCAAGCAGCCTTAGTCTGCAGGCTCCACTCCACTGGCACCTCACAAGATAAAACCCATTGGTTTGGAATTCTAGCTAGTCACTGGCAATAGGGTGAAGCCTGCCTGAGATGGGATGGATCCCCCAGGGGGAGGGGTGGGCCACCATCTTTGCTGTTTGGACAACTAGGCTGTTCCAGTTTGTGGGCCTTGGATAGTCCAGATAGTCTGGATAAGGAAGGAGCGCCCCCCTCCACTTCCCTTGCAACACAACTGCTTTACAAAAATGAGGGCAGACTGCTTCTTTAAGTGTGACCCTGATCCATTCCTCCTCACTGGGCAGAATCTCCCAGCTGGGGCCTCCAGCCAACCCTGCCTGCTCTGTCCCTGGGACAGAGGGAGTGCCCAGCAGGAAAGGCAGGCTACCACCTTTGTTGTTTGGATGACTCAGCCATTCCAGCCTGCTGGCTTTGGAGAGTCCAAACAGTCCAGACAAGGAGGGGACCCCCGCTAGCACAGCACAGCTGCTTTACCAAAATGTGGCCAGACTGCTTCTTTAAGTGGAAGCCTTATCCATTCCTCCTCACTGGGCAGGATCTCCCAGCCAGGGCCTCCAGCTACCTCCAGCTCTGGTCTTTCTGGGACGAGGTGTCTAGGGTGAGGGGGCAAGTCACTACCTTTGTTTTTGGATTACTTGCCTGTTCTAGACTGTGGGCTTTGGAGAGTCTAAGTCGACCAGGGCAGAGGTAGTTCCCCAGCACTGTGAGGCTGTTTTGTTGAAGCATGACCAGACCACTTCTTTAAATGGGACTCCAATCCATTCCTCCCCACTGGGTGGGTCCTCCCAGTCAAGTCCTCTAGACACCCCTACTTGTGTTCTACAGCTGACAGAATTCTAATTTCTCCTGGGATGGAGTGCCCGGGGAGTGGGGTGGGCTGTTGCCTTTGCTATTTGAGTGTCTCAGGTAGTCCAGCTTGTGGGCCTTGGAGAGCCAGAACTGATTGAGGTTGGGGCAGAGGCTGAAGGGATCCCCAACAACACAGCTGCTCTACCAAAATGCAGCCAGACT
Source organism: Rhinopithecus roxellana (assembly GCF_007565055.1). Classification (NCBI taxonomy): domain Eukaryota; kingdom Metazoa; phylum Chordata; class Mammalia; order Primates; family Cercopithecidae; genus Rhinopithecus; species Rhinopithecus roxellana. Next base: position 37,544,091 of record NC_044551.1, read on the forward strand.
GCTTCTTTAAGCAGGTCCCTGATCCCATTCCTCCTAACAGGGTGAGACCTCCCAACTGGGGTCTCCAGCCACCTCCTACAGATGTGTTTGGACTGGCAACAGGTCAGTACCCCCCAGCCACTACAAAAACACACTTAAGTACACAGACCAGTGACAATATGAAGCAATCACATAAACAAGTCTGCAAAATAACCAGCTAGCTTCATGATAATAGGATCAACTCCACATATAACAATAGTAACCTTAAATGTAAGTGTGCTAAATGCTCCAATTAAAGGACACAGAGTGCGGAGCTGGATAAAGAACCAAGACCCATCAGTATGCTGTCTTCAAGAGGCCCATCTCACATGCAAAGATGCACATAGGCTCAAAATGAAGGGACGGAGAAAAATTTACACGCAAGTGGAAAACAGAAAAAAGAGGGGATGCAATCTTAGTTTTTGACAAAACAGACTTTAAACCAACAAAGATTAAAAAAAGACAAAGAAGGGCATTACCTAATGGTAAGGGGTTCAATTCAACAAGAAGAGCTAACTATTCTACCTATATATGCACCCAATCAGAAGCACCCAGAGTCATAAAGCAAGTTCTTAGAGCCCTTAAAAAGACTTAGACTCTAAAAAAAAATAGTGGGAAAATATAACACCCCACTGACAATATCAGACAGCTCATCAAGACAGAAAATTAACAAAGCTATTCGGGACCTGAACTCAGCTCTGGGTCAGGTGGATCTGATGAATACATCAAGACAGAAAATTAACAAAGATATTCAGGACCTGAACTCAACTCTGGATCAAGCGGACCTGATGGATATCTGTTGCACTCTCCACCCAAAAACAACAGAATATACATTCTTTCTATCACCACATGACACCCTAAAATTGATCACATAGCCTCAGCAAAGGCAAAAGAACTGAAATCATAACAAAAATTCTCTCAAACCACAGTGCAATCAAATTAGAACTCAAGAAATTCACTCACAACCATAAAACTACGTGGAAGTTGAACAGCCTGCCCCTGAATAACTTTTTGGTAAATCATGAAATTCATGTATAAATCAAGAAATTCTTTGAAACTAATGAGAACAAAGAGTCAATGTACCAGAATCTCTGGGACATAGCTAAAGCAGTGTTAAGAGGGAAATTTGTAGCACCAAATGCCCAAATCAAAAAATCTAGAAACTCATCTTAACAACCTAACATCACAACTAAAAGAACTAGAGAACCAAGAGCAAACAAACCCCAAAGCTAGCAGAAGACAAGAAATAACAGAGATAAGAGCTGAACTGAAGGAGATAGAGACATGACAAACCCTTTAAAAGATCAATGAATCCAGGAACTGGCTTTTTAAAAAAATTAATAATATGGGTAGACCACTAGCTAGACTAATAAAAAAGAAAAGAGTGAAGATTCAAATAAACACAATTGGAAATGATAAGGGGGATATCACCAATGACCCCACACAAATACAAACAACCATCAGAGAATATTATAAACACCTATATGCACATAAACTAGAAAATCTAGAAGAAATGGATAAATTCCTGGATACATACACCCTCCCAAGACTGAACCAGGAAGAAATTGAATACCTGAAAAGACCAATAGTGAGCTCTGAAACTGAGGCAGTAATAAATAGCTTAACAACCAACAAAGCCCAGGACCAGATGGATTCATGGCTAAATTCATGAATTTAGAATTCATGGCTAAATTCTATCAGAGGTACAAAAATGAGCTAGTACCACTCCTATTGAAACTATTCCAAAAACTTGAAAAGAAGGAACTCCTCTTTAACTCATTCTGTGAGGCCAACATCATCTTGATACCAAAATCTGGCAAAGATACAACAAAAAAAGAAAAGGTCAGGCCAATATTCTTGATGAACATCAATGCAAAAGTCCTCAACAAAATACTGGCAAACCAAATCCAGCAACACATCAAAAAGCTTATCCACCATGATCAAGTCGGCTGCATCCCCAGGATGCAAGGTTGGTTCAACATACACAAATCAATAAATGTGATTCATCACACCGACAGAACTAACGACAAAACTCACATGTTTATCTCAATGTATGCAGAAAAGGCCTTTGATAAAATTCAACATCTCTTCACGTTAAAACTCTCAGTAAACTAGGTATTGAAGGAAGATACCTTAAAATAATAAGAGCCATCTATGACAAACTCATGGCCAATATCATACTGAATGGGCAAAAGTTGGGAACATTTTCCATGGAAACCAACCCAAGACAAGGATGCCCTCTCTCACCACTCCTATTCAACACAATATTGGAGGTTCTGGCCAGGGTGATCAGGGAAGAAAAAGAAATAAAAGGCATTCAAATAGGAAGAGAGGAAGTCCACTGTCTTTGCAGATGACATAATCTTATATCTAGAAAACCCCATCATCTCAGCCCAAACACTTCTTAAGCTGACAGGCAACTTCAGCAAAGTCTCAGGTTACAAAATCAATATGCAAAAATTGCTAGCATTTCTATACACCAACAGGTGAGGCAAGAGCCAAATCATGAATGAACTCCTATTCACAATTGCTACAAAAAGAATAACATACCTGGAAATACAGCTAACAAGGGAAGTGAAAGATCACTTCAAGGAGAACTACAAGCCACTGCTCAAAGAAATCAGAGATGACACAAACAAATGGAAAAACATTGCATGTTCATGGATAGGAAGAGTCAATATTGTGAAAATGGCCACACTGCCCAAAGCAATTTATAGGTTCAATGCATTTGCATTAAACTACCATGGACATTCTTCACAGAATTAGAAAAAACGATTTTAAAATTCATATGGAACCAAAAAGCCCAAATAGCCAAGGCAATCCTAAACAAAAAGAACAAGGCTACAAAAAGGCATTATGCTACCTGAGTTCAAACTATACCACAGGGCTACAGTAACCAAAACAGCATGGTACTTGTACAAAGACAGACACATAGACCAATGGAACAGAATAGAGAACCCAGAAATAAGACTGTACACATACCACCATCTGATCTTTGACAAACCTGACAAGAACAAGCAATGGGGAAAGAATTCCCTATTTGATAAACGGTGCTGGGAGAACTGGCTAGCCATATGCAGAAAATTGAAACTGGACTCCTTCCTTACACCATATACAAAAATTAACTCAAGATGGATTAAACACTTAAACGTAAAACTCAAAATTATAAAAATCCTAGAAGAAAACCTAGGCAATGCCATTCAGGATATAGGCATAGGCAAAGTTTTCATGACAAAGACGCCAAAAGCAATTGCAACCAAAGCAAAAATTGACAAATGAGATTGAATTAAACTAAAGAGTTCCTGCCTGGCAAAGGAAACTATCAACATAATGAGCAGACAACTCACAGAATGGGAGAAAGTTTTTGTAACCTCTGCGTCTGGCAAAAGTCTAATATCCAGCATCTATAAGGAACTTATTACACATTTACAAGAAAAAAGCAGACAAACCCATTAAAAAGTGGGCAAAGGACATGAACAGACACTTCTCAAAAGAAGACATACATGCGGCCAATAAACATATGGGAAAAAGCTCAACTTCACTGATCATTAGAGAAATGCAAATCAAAACCACAATGAGATACCATCTCACACCAGTCAAAATGGCAATTATTAAAAGTCAAAAAGTAACAGATGCTGGAAAGGCTGCAGAGAAAAAGGTTTATACACTATTGATGGGAGTGTAAATTTGTTCAGCCATTGTGGAAGACAGTGTGGTGATTCCTCAAAGACTAAAGACAGAAATACCATTCGACCCAGCAATCCCAATACTGTGTATATACTCAGAAGAATATAAATCATTCTGTTATAAAGACACATGCATCTCTATGTTCATTGCAGCACTATTCACAATAGCAAATATATGGGATCACCCTATATACCCATCAGTGATAAACTGGGTAAAGCAAATGTGGTACATATACACCACAGAATACTTTGCAGCCATAAAAAGGAATGAGATCCTATCCTTTGCAGGGAAATGGATGGATCTGGAGGCCATTATCTTCAGCAAACTAATGCAGGAACAGAAAACCAAATACCACATGTTCTTACTTATAAATGAGAGTTAAATGATGAGAACACATGGACACATGGGAGGGAATGACATATACTAAAGCCTGTTGGAGGGTGGTGGGTGAGAGGAGGGATAGGATCAGGAAGAATAGCTAGTGGATGCTGGGCTTAATACCTAAGTGATGGGATGATCTGTGTGGTAAACCAACATGGAACATGTTTACCTATGTGACAAACCTACACATCCTGCACATGTACCTCTGAACTTAAAGGTTGGAAAAAAGGAGATTGTTGTATAGTACTGCTATATAGCAGTTAAAAATCAATTAATTAAATGCCAACTGCATCCCACTATGAAGAAAGAACATTCTACCATGTACCAGTCTTATTTATTTAATAAATTAATAACTGTAGTGAAATCCTAGAGCATATAAGTTTCAGTATATTGTAATATTCTAAAAATCAAGCAAGCAAGAGGTTCCACTGTCATCTCTAACCTTTGTTTAAAGCCATTCTTCTTTCAGGCCCGTCATGTACAATAGGTAATAAGTGATCTCCTAACTGCAGGCTGATAGAACCAGTGCCAGCCTGCATGTTATGTAGAAGTAAAGCTTAATTTCTTTCTCAACTTTAATATAAAATCAATATAAAAGAGGTTCTGGTTTATTTTCTTCCTGTACTCCAGTACTGCACATCCATTGAGGTTCTTAGTCCCTATCAAATGTCTTATCTTTTCTGGGCCACTGTTCTGATTTTTAAAATGAAGGAAATGGGTAAGATTATGTGTTTGAGACTTTCCTACTCTGACATTCTAGGATTCTTTTAGTTTTTTACATAACAGGATCAACTAGCAAAAACTTGTGGTATTAGGACACTGGATGAATGAGTTTCGATGAGGGAAGTGGGTGTAACAGAAGCACTATTGAATATAGATGTGCTATGCACAGTAGCCATAGGTGGGAAAGGATGTTGGAGTAAGTGGTAAACATAAAGAAGTAAGGACAAGATGATCCTGGAGACACTGCTCATGTTTCTGACCTTGGACAGGCTATTTTTACTTCTGGGCCTCAGTGACCTCATAGTAAAATGGAGTGGAAAAGGGAAGCGGATTATCTTTTTTCTTTTCTTTTTATTTTTTTAAATTATACTTTAAGTTCTAGGGTATATGTGCACAATGTGCAGGTTTGTTACATATGTATACATGTGCCATGTTGGTGTGCTGGATCCATTAACTTGTCATTTACATTAGGTATATCTCCTAATGCTATCCCTCCCCTCTCCCCCCACCCCACAACAGGCCCTGGTGTGTGATGTTCCCCACCCTGTGTCCAAGTGTTCTCATTGTTCAATTCCCACCTATGAGTGAGAACATGCGGTGTTTGGTTTTCTGTCCTTGCAATGGTTTGCTCAGAATGGTGGTTTCCAGCTTCATCCATGTCACTGCAAAGGACATGAACTCATCCTTTTTTATGGCTGCATAGTATCCCATGGTGTTCAGGTCTCTTTCAGCTGTAAAGGACCCCATCTGTAGGGTAGTAGGAAGAATAGAGAATGCTACTGAAAAGGCATACCTCACACTGGAGTTCAGGGTTCCCTTCCCGGTGCTGGTGAAGTGACCTTGATCAGGACTGTAGCTTCTTGGGCCTGGAGGACCTTTCCACAGTGGCAGCATATTGTGACTGGGAGGACAGCCTCCAGGTTTGAAATGCCCCAGCTCTGTCACTTATTACTGATGTGGTAAGTTTTTTAGCCTATCCATGTCTCATTTTCACCATCTGCAAAAGAGTGGCAATAACAGAACTTCCCTACTGAGGTTGCTGAGGGGATTAAAACTAAACAAAATGATACAAAATGAAGAGTTTAACACAGTGCCTGGCATATGGTATATGTTTAATAAAAAGCTAATTGTCCCTGTAGTTCTTACTATACTTCCCTCCTTCTACCTGAAGGAAACCAGGAGGTTTTTCGGTCAACCCCAAACTCAGGCCTACCAAACAAAAGCCATAACTTTGAACTAAATTTGCAGAAATAGAAAAGCCTTTTTCCTCAGTAAATCTGTCTTAAAGCCCCATGAGCCATCAACTCTTCCATCAACTCTTCCAGTTTATTTCTTCCAATTTTTTTTTTTTTTTTTTTTTTTTTTTTTTTTTGAGACGGAGTCTTGCTCTGCCGCCCAGGCTGGAGTGCAGTGGCCAGCTCTCAGCTCACTGCAAGCTCCGCCTCCCGGGTTTACGCCATTCTCCTGCCTCAGCCTCCCGAGTAGCTGGGACTACAGGCGCCCGCCTCGTCGCCCGGCTAGTTTTTTTTTTTTTTTTTTTTTTTTTGAGAAGGAGTCTCGCTCTGTCACCCAGGCTGGAGTGCAGTGGCCGGATCTCAGCTCACTGCAAACTCCGCCTCCCGGGTTTATGCCATTCTCCTGCCTCAGCCTCCCGAGTAGCTGGGACTACAGGCGCCCGCCACCGCGCCCGGCTAGTTTTTTTTGTATTTTTTTAGTAGAGACGGGGTTTCACCGTGTTAGCCAGGATGGTCTCGATCTCCTGACCTTGTGATCCGCCCGTCTCGGCCTCCCAAAGTGCTGGGATTACAGGCTTGAGCCACCGCGCCCGGCCGACCGGCTAGTTTTTTGTATTTTTTTAGTAGAGACGGGGTTTCACGGTATTAGCCAGGATGGTCTCGTTCTTCCAATTTTTTTATGCCAATCCTTAAATATTCCTTTTTCCTTCATCTCAGCAAATGCCACCTCTTTGCACTGAACAAATCTCAGTGCCAAATACAACAAACTGTTTTCTTTTCTTTCTTTTTAAAGAATAGATTGAAGGTGGGTTGAAGCAGAACTAGTAGTCTGTTAGAGCTTAGAATTTGCAAGTGTCAATCTCTTCCATAGCCAGATGTGTGAGGCCAAAAAGATAAGGGTGTTAGGAGGTGCATTTCCGTGTTGGAAATATCCTGGGATTAATTTGAAGCCACTTGTTAATAGCATACTATTTCTCCACTCTCAGCCATGTTGTTATTGCTCAGTTGGCCAACTTGATGTCTTAAAATCAAACTCTTGTTAAAAAAATGGGAGAAGGAATTAAATATTGACACTTCTAAATCACCTTCTAATAAGCATATGAAATACTTTTGGCCACCTTTTTGGAAGATGAAAGGCTTTCTGAGAAAGAGGACAGTAACAGAGGACTTGAATTCAGGAGGTTGCTTCTGCAATGAGTGCAGTTGAGTTGTTCAGTTAGGAGTGGACTATGGAGACTGAGTAGGTGCCCAAGGTCAGCAGCCTAGGGAAGAGGGCAACTTCAAAAAATCATCCAAAATGCTGTCTGAAAATATGTCAGAATAACTCTTCATGAATAAGCTTTGACTGGCCTGTTTTGTTTTCTCTTTCTCAAATTGGCATATGCACACTTTCAGGGGTATATGGTGCTGCACCCAAGAGGCATGTGACACTGCAGAATAAATATGCCATATCCTGTAGTACCAGTCGATTTTGGCACTCCCATCTCCTTTAAAGATTAAAATTAAAAAGATGTAATTTGGAAGCTGTTTTGCAAATTTGGAGGTTAGAAACACAGGGCTTATGATTAGGCAAAACTGCATGAAATCCTGGCTTTAACAGTTGTGAGCTTCAGCGAGTGACTTAACTTCTCTAAATCTCAATTTCACCATGAGTGGGATGAAGGTAATAATATCTACTTCACAGGATTATAATGAATACCAAATGGAATTAAGTTTACCTCTTAGGACATGCCTAATACATGTAAGTGCTTAGCAAGTGGGGACTATTATAGGCTCTTGGTAAGAGCAGAGTTAATTTGATTGCAATCAACTCAGTCCAGTTCAGCTAAGGATGGCTTATTGTAAAAATACAACAAGCAATCTGAAAGGCAACCAAAGAAGGAAATACATTCAGCTGGTTCTGTAGGGGCTTACCTGGAAAGTGTGGAACCAGTGACTCCTTCATTATGCTTTTCTATATGCCTTTATTCCATTGGTCTCTAAGTGTATATGTCAGTTAATTCTCCTCTGCCACTTGGGATATTTTGTTGGAAAAGCTTGAAAGAGTTTGCGCGTGCTCCTGACACTGGATACAAAGAAGAGCAATTATGTATTGTCAGAGCTGAAGAGTCTCAGATACCATCTGGACCATGGATGGCAGTGATATAGCACGAGGATACATTTCTCGTTCCACTTATGCCCATGGCAGACATCACTAATCAATCCTAATAGTGTTTTGTGCTGAGATCAGAGTTGGACTCATAAGCTTTCTCAGCATTGCATGTCTAGGCTTTCACAGACAGCCACTACCAAATGAAAGGAGAAGACTCATGAAATAAAACTGATCTTCCATTCTTCACCCAACCACTTTTTTTTTTTTTTTTTTTTTTTAATAAATGAAGACTGAAGTTCAGAGAGAGAATGTGACTAGCCACAGGTCATATGGCTGAGCTAGAATCAGAACCAAACATTCTTTAGTGTAGAGGATAAAACTATCCCATGAGAGAATCAGAACACAACAAAAGTACAAAGCTAGTGGGTGCTGGAAGACTTTGGGGAGATGTTATAGCAAAGATTTGATCTATCTGGACATGAGAGGAATTGAATAGGCAGAAAGAAGAGAGAGCAGTATTCATAATGACATACAGGATTGTTGGGGAGAGACTGGGGAACCTGGGTCCTTGAAGTAAGATTCTTCTGTAAGCTGCCATAGAGAGGTGTCTGCAAGGCTGCTCTCCTGTCCTGGCATTTGCCACAGGAGTCATCATCATCACACTGTCTCTGCATAGAGGCAAAAAAAAATTAAAATGCTTTCCTACACAGGGCAGCAGCTGTCTATTGATGGTTGTTCTCATAACAATCTACCTGGCTTCTTATTGCTAATTAGATTAATGACATTGACATTGAACAAGAAATTGATGGCTGCATTCAAGAAAATGTTTTCCATTTTTAAGCACCTTTTCCATTTTTAAGCACCTTTTCCATTTTTAAGCACCTCTACTTTTGCTACAAGTAGAGACAACACTGACAGGAAGACAGAGTTCCATCTGCATTTGGTGAACCACTTCAGAGAGAGGCACACACACTTCTCTTCTCCCTTTAATTGAGACCAAGGCTATGTTTCGTTGGCTTGTGATCTCCATTTTAAAAAGTCTGCATATTTTAGAAATTCTTCACTATTGCAAAGGTTCTATCTGAACCGATTTATTGGGATTTTAAGAGACAATTACTGCTTTGGGTTGGACACTTTAGCAAAATCTCTGAGAGATGATTTGTAGTAAAGCCCAGTTGAGTTTCAAGCCCAACCAGCTGTTTGACCTCAAGTAGGTTACTTAAGCACTCTGAGGTCATACAGCCTCAGTTTCACCCTCTGTACAAGGTGGATGACATGAATACTGACCTTACAGTGTTTGAGGATTCAGTGGAACAATCCATGGAATATTCAGCAAGGTGCTGGATACACAGTAGACCCTTCATAAGTGATAGCTATTAGATTTTTATAATTAATTCATAATTAGAATGTTATCTTGACACTCCATGATTCTTTGATCTCCTACACACAAATGCTTGATTAATTTCTTTTAATTATTTCTGAGAAAAGGCAACAGCAGGTATTTTTCATTTTTACACTATTCTTCATTCCTGAAAGGTAGATGGTGGCATTCGGTGAGTGTGCCTTGGGCAGCAAAGGAAGGAACAAATCTGAAAATGGGACACTTTAAGGCCAGCTAGCTTTAGTGCAACTCCTCACTTCTACAAATGAAAAGCCCAGAGCCCAGAGATGCCAAGTGACTTGCCCAAAGACACACAGCAAGTTTGTTACAGAAAAAAAGAGAGGAAGCAGGGGAGAAATCAAGGGCTGCCTGCATTTGAAACCATAATGCCTTTTGTTTTATTCTATGCCTGGCAGTTAGTTCAGGCCCTTGTGGGAGGAGGAAGAATCAGAAGACCTGAATTCGGGTCCAGACTGCCAGTTAGTAGCTACATGACCTTGAAGCTATCCCTGAGCCTCAGTTCTATCATTAGCAAACAAGAATAATAAGGATATAGTTTCATAAGGCTGTCCATGAATTAAATGAGGTAATATATGTGAGATGGCTCAAGACGGTGTCTGATACATGGTGAGCACTTAATAAACATCAACAGTGATAACAATGATGACGTTGATAGCATACAGAAAAATTAGAACTGAGTGGGTCAAAAACAATCCAGGCAGTAGGTCCAGGCAGAGGTGGGCAAGGGTGGCAATGCTTGTAACTGTGTAGAACTCCAGCCGGGCAGGCTACAGGGGGATGGAATACTGCATGTGTGGCATGGAGTTTGGGGGAGGGTACTGGGTTAAGGAAGTGTTAAAAAGTCACTTGGGTGTCTTGCTTCTCCTCTTTTGAGTCTCTGTTCCCTGTGCAGTCAAAGGGAGTGCATGGTATTCATTTGTGAACTGCTGACCATGACCTTGCTTCATGCTGGGCACTAGGCTAGGTGTGGGAAACAGTTGGTGTCCTGGTTCTCCTTCAGTGTTCGGCAGAACAGTCTTGACTGTGCTCACCACATGGAGACACTGTGAGGACTAGTGCCGTGATGCTTGCAGAAATTGGGAGGATTAGCAATTAAAATTAAAATTACAAGTTTAACTGTAAATTCAACTTGTGTTCTAAAAGGAACACCACCACCACAAGAAAAAAGATTATTCTGCCATAAGAGACATCTAACCATACTTACTAGAAAGAACAGAGAGTATGTGAATGGACCAAGTGCTGACATGTGAAAGTACTTAATAACAACTCTAATTACCTTTGTTTTAGGGAGTATCAAGATGGTGCCCCTTGGGGAGAGGAGCAGTGAAGTAAAAAAGAGGTTACAGATGCTAATAGAGGAGGTGGCAAGATGCCCAAGATAAATTCCACCTTCTTCACTTGCTTGTTCAGGGCCATGTCAGCCTCAGTGAAGTATATATTATTTTCCAATTTTACAACCCATTATCCTTCTGTTTTTCTTTTCCTTTCTGGCTTTCCATTCTTCTGTGTTCAATAAAACCCTCTAGCACTTGCTGTCATGGGAACATTGGCTGTTAGTCAAATCCTTCTTTCCTTCAGGGAAACAAAAGCAAATCAATATATGATATTAAATAACCTAGAAGACCCTAGTGATTTAACACATCCTATAAATGTCAGCCATCCCTGTAGCTGTAGATGGTCTCGCTCTTCACATCTGTCATTTTTTTTTCTTCATTATTTTACTTTAAGTTCTAGGGTACATGTGCACAACGTGCAGGTTTGTTACATATGTATACATGTACCACGTTGGTGTGCTGTACCCATTAACTCGTCATTTACATTAGGTATATCGCCTAATGCTATCCCTCCCCCCGTCCCCTCCCCACAATAGGCCCTGGTGTGTGATGTTCCCCTTCCTGTGTCCAAGTGATCTCATTGTTCAATTCCCACCCACGAGTGAGAACATTCGGTGTTGGGTTTTCTGTTCTTGTGATAGTTTACTGAGAATGATGGTTTCCAGCTGAATCCATGTCCCTACAAAGGACACAAGCTCATCCTTTCTTATGGTTGCATAGTATTCCATGGTGTATATGTGCCACATTTTCTTAATCCAGTCTGTCACTGATGGACATTTGGGTTGATTCCAATACTTTGCTATTGTGAATAGTGCTGCAGTAAACATACATGGGCATGTCTCTTTATAGCAGCATGATTTATAATTCTTTGGGATGGCTGGGTCAAATGGTATTTCTAGTTCTAGATCCTTGAGGAATCGCCACAGTGTTTTCCACAATGGTTGAACTAGTTTACAGTCCCACCAACAGTGTAAAAGTGTTCCTATTTCTCCACATCCTCTCCAGCACTTGTTGTTTCCTGACTTTTTAATGATTGCCATTCTAACTGGTGTGAGATGGTATCTCATTGTGGTTTTGATTTGCATTTCTCTGATGGCGAACGATGATGAGCATTTATTCATGTGTCTGTTGGCTGTATGAATGTCTTCTTTCGAGAAATGTCTGTTCATATCCTTTGCCCACTTTTTGATGGGGTTGTTTGCTTTTTTCTTGTAAATTTGTTTGAGTTCTTTGTAGGTTCTGGATATTAGCCCTTTGTCAGATGAGTAGATTGCAAAAATGTTCTCCCATTCTGTAGATTGCCTGTTCACTCTGATGGTAGTTTCTTTTGCTGTGCAGAAGCTCTTTAGTTTAATTAGATCCCATTTGTCAATTTTTGCTTTTGTTGCCATTGCTTTTGGTGTTTTAGACATGAAATCCTTGCCTATGCCTATGTCCTGAATGGTATTCCCTAGGTTTTCTTGTAGGGTTTTTATGTTTTTAGGTCTAACATTTAAGTCTCTAATCCATCTTGAATTAATTTTCATATAAGGAGTAAGGAAAGGATCCAGTTTCAGCTTTCTACTTACGGCTAGCCAATTTTCCCAGCAGCATTTATTAAATAGGGAATCCTTTCCCCATTTCTTGTTTTTGTCAGGTTTGTCAAAGATCAGATGGCTGTAGATGTGTGGTATTATTTCTGAGGGCTCTGTTCTGTTCCATTGGTCTATATCTCTGTTTTGGTACCAGTACCATGCTGTTTTGGTTACTGTAGCCTTTTAGTATAGTTTGAAGTCAGGTAGCGTGACGCCTCCAGCTTTGTTCTTTTGGCTTAGGATTATCTTGGCAATGCAGGGCTTTTTTGGTTCCATATGAACTTTAAAGTAGTTTTTTCCAATTGTGTGAAGAAAGTCATTGGTAGCTTAATGGGGATGGCATTGAATCTATAAATTACCTTGGGCAGTATGGCCATTTTCACAATATTGATTCTTCCTATCCATGAGCATGGTATGTTCTTCCATTTGTTTATGTCCTCTTTTATTTCATTGAGCAGTGGTTTGTAGTTCTCCTTGAAGAGGTCGTTTACATCCCTTGTAAGTTGAATTCCTAGGTATTTTATTCTCTGTGAAGCTATTGTGAATGCGAGTTCATTCCTGATTTGGCTCTCTGTTTGTCTGTTACTGGTGTATAAGAATGCTTGTGATTTTTGCACATTAATTTTGTATCCTGAGACTTTGCTGAAGTTGCTTGTCAGCTTAAGGAGATTTTGGGCTGAGACGATGGGGTTTTCTAAATATACAATCATGTCATCTGCAAACAGGGACAATTTGACTTCTTCTTTTCCTAACTGAATACTCTTTATTTCTTTCTCTTGCCTGATTGCCCTGGCCAGAACTTCCAACACTATGTTGAATAGGAGTGGTGAGAGAGGGCATCCCTGTCTTGTGCCAGTTTTCAAAGGGAATGCTTCTAGTTTTTGCCCATTCAGTATGATATTGGCTGTGGGTTTGTCATAAACAGCTCTTATTATTTTGAGATACGTTCCATCAATACCAAATTTATTGAGCGTTTTTAGCATGAAGGGCTGTTGAATTTTTCAAAGACTTTTTCTGCATCTATTGAGATAATCGTGGTTTTTGTCTTCGGTTCTGTTTATATGCTGGGTTACATTTATTGATTTGCGTATGTTGAACCAGCCTTGCATCCCAGGGATGAAGCTCACTCGATCGTGGTGGATAAGCTTTTTGATGTGCTACTGGATTTGGTTTGCCAGTATTTTATTGAGGATTTTTGCATCGATGTTCATCAGGGATATTGGTCTAAAATTCTCTTTTTTTGTTGTGTCTCTGCCAGGCTTTGGTATCAGGATGATGTTGGCCTCATAAAATGAGTTAGGGAGGATTCCCTCTTTTTCTATTGATTGGAATAGTTTCAGAAGGAATGGTACCAGCTCCTCCTTGTACCTTTGGTAGAATTCAGCTGTGAATCCGTCTGGTCCTGGACCTTTTTTGGTTGGTAGGCTATTAATTATTGCCTCAATTTCAGAGCCTGCTATTGGTCTATTCAGGGATTCAAATTCTTCCTGGTTTAGTCTTGGGAGAGTGTAAGTGTCTAAGAAATTATCCATTTCTTCTAGTTTTTCTAGTTTATTTGCATAGAGGTGTTTATAGTATTCTCTGATGGTAGTTTGTATTTCTGTGGGTTCAGTGGTGATATCCCCTTTATCATTTTTTTTATTGCATCTGTTTGATTCTTCTCTTTTTTCTTCTTTATTAGTCTTGCTAGTGGTCTATCAGTTTTGTTGATCTTTTCAAGAAACTAGCTCCTGGATTCATTGATTTTTTTGGAGGGTTTTTTGTGTCTCTATCTCCTTCAGTTCTGCTCTGATCTTAGTTATTTCTTGCCTTCTGCTAGCTTTTGAATGTGTTTGCTCTTGCTTCTCTAGTTCTTTTAATTGTGATGTTAGGGTGTCAATTTTAGATCTTTCCTGCTTTCTCTTGTGGGCATTTAGTGCTATAAATTTCCCTCTACACACTGCTTTAAATGTGTCCCAGAGATTCTGGTATGTTGTATCTTTGTTCTCATTGGTTTCAAAGAACATCTTTATTTCTGCCTTCATTTTGTTATGTACCCAGTAGTCATTCAGGAGCAGGTTGTTCAGTTTCCATGTAGTTGAGTGGTTTTGATTGAGTTTCTTAGTCCTGAGTTCTAGTTTGATTGCACTGTGGTCTGAGAGACAGTTTGTTATAATTTCTGTTCTTTTACATTTGCTGAGGAGTGCTTTACTTCCAATTATGTGGTCAATTTTGGAATAAGTGTGATGTGGTGCTGAGAAGAATGTATATTCTGTTGCTTTGTGGTGGAGAGTTCTGTAGATGTCTATTAGGTCTGCTTGGTGCAGAGATGAGTTCAATTCCTGGATATCCTTGTTAGCTTTCTGTCTGATTGATCTGTCTAATGTTGATAGTGGGGTGTTAAAGTCTCCCATTATTATTGTATGGGAGTCTAAGTCTCTTTGTAAGTCTCTAAGGACTTGCTTTATGAATCTGGGTGCTCCTGTATTGGATGCATATGTATTTAGGATAGTTAGCTCTTCCTGATGAATTGATCCCATTACCATTATGTAATGGCCTTCTTTGTCTCTTTTGATCTTTGATGGTTTAAAGTCTGTTTTATCAGAGAATAGGAATGCAACCCCTGCTTTTTTTTTTGTCTTCCATTTGCTTGGTAGGTCTTCCTCCATCCCTTTATTTTGAGCCTATGTATGTCTCTGCATGTGAGATGGGTCTCCTGGATACAGCAAACTGATGGTTCTTGACTCTTTATCCAATTTTCCAGTCTGTGTCTTTTAATTGGACCATTTAGTCCATTTAAATTTAAGGTTAATGTTGTTATGTGTGAACTTGATCCTGTCATTATGATATTAGCTGGTTATTTGGCCCATTAGTTGATGCAGTTTCTTCCTAGCATCGATGGTTTTTATATTTTGACATGGTTTTGCAATTGTTCATACTGGTTGTTCCTTTCCATGTTTAGTGCTTCCTTCAGGATCCCTTGTAGGGCAGGCCTGGTGGTGACAAAAATCTCTAAGCATTTGCTTGTCTGTAAAAGATTTTATTTCTCCTTCACTTATGAAACTTAGTTTGGCTGGATGTGAAATTCTGGGTTGAAAATTCTTTTCTTTAAGAATGTTGCTATTGGCCCCCACTCTCTTCTGGCTTGGAGAGTTTCTGCCGAAAGATCTGCTGTTAGTTTGATGGGCTTCCCTATGTGGGTAACCTGACCTTTCTCTCTGGCTGCCCTTAACATTTTTCCTTCATTTCAACTTTGGTGAATCTGACAATTATATGGCTTGGAGTTGCTCTTCTCGAGGAGTATCTTTGTGGCATTCTCTGTATTTCCTGAATTTGAATGTTGGCCTGCCTTACTAGGTTGGGGAAGTTCTCCTGGATGATATCCTGCAGAGTGTTTTCCAACTTGGTTCCATTTTCCCTGTCACTTTCAGGCACACCAATCAGACATAGATTTGGTCTTTGCACATAATCCCACATTTCTTGGAGGCTTTGTTCATTTCTTTTTACTCTTTTTTCTCTACATTTCTCTTCTCGCTTCATTTCATTCATTTGATCTTCAATCACTGATACTCTTTCTTCCAGTTGATCAAGTTGGTTACTGAAGCTTGTGCATTTGTCACATAGTTCTCATGTTATGGTTTTCATCTCTATCAGTTCTTTTAAGGTCTTCTATGCATTGATTATTCTAGTTATCCATTCATTCATTCTTTTTTCAAGGTTTTTAGTTTCTTTGTGCTGGTTATGTAGTTCCTCCTTTAGCTCTGAGAAGTCTGATCGACTGAAGCCTTCTTCTCTCAACTTGTCAAAGTCATTCTCCGTCCAGCTTTGTTCCGTTGCTGGCGATGAGCTGCATTCCTTTGGAGGGGGAGATGCGCTCTGATTTTTTGAATTTCCAGCTTTTCTGTCCTGCTTTTTCCCCATCTGGTTTTATCTGCCTTTCGTATTTGATGCTGGTGACGTACTGATGGCGTTTTGGTGTGGGTGTCCTTTCTGTTTGTTACTTTTCCTTCTAACAGTCAGGACCCTCAGCTGCAGGTCTGTTGGAGTTTGCTTGAGGTCCACTCCAGACCCTGTTTGCCTGGGTATCAGCAACGGAGGCTGCAGAAGATAGACTATTGCTGTACAGCGAGTGTTGCTGTTTGATTCTTGCTCTGGAAGCTTCGTCTCAGGGTGTACCCAGCCATGTGAGGTATGATGTGTCGGTCTGCACCTAGTGGGGAATGTCTCCCAGTTAGTCTACTCAGGGGTCAGGAATCCACTTGAGCAGGCAGTTTGTCCTCTGTGCTGGGAGAACCACTGCTCTCTTCAAAGCTGTCAGACAGGGACTTTTACATGTGCAGAGGTTTCTGCTGCTTTTTGTTTAGCTATGCCCTGTCCCCAGAGGTGGAGTCTACAGAGGCAGGCAGGCCTCCTTGAGCTGTAGTGGGCTCCACCCAATTCGAGCTTCCCTGAGGCTTTGTTTATCTACTGAAGCCTCAGCAATGGCGGGCGCCCCTCCCCCAGCCTCACTGCTGCCTTGCAGTTAGATCTCCTACTGCTGTGCTAGCAATGAGGGAGGTTCCGTGGGGGTGGGACCCTCTGGTCCAGGTGTGAAATATAATCTCCTGGTGTGCCATTTGCGAAGACCCTTGGTAATGCGCAGTATTAGGGTGGGAGTTACCCGATTTTCCAGGTGTTGTGTGTCTCAATTTCCCTTGGCGAGGAAAAGGAATTCCCTTCCCCCTTGCGCTTCCCAGGTGAGATGAGGCTTTGCCTAGCTTCAGCTCTTGCTGGTTGGGCTGCACCCAAGGACTAGCATCAACTGTCCAACATGCCCCAGTGAGATGAACCCAGTACCTCAGTTGAAAATACAGAAATCACCCATTTTCTGTGTTGCTCACGCTGGGAGCTAGAGGCTGGAGTTGTTCCTATTGGGCCATCTTGGGTGCCTGCCCACATCTGTCATTTCCTCTCTCTTCTCCCAGATGCCTCTTGATGTCTCCCTTGGACAGGGTTGGATTGGCAAGAACAAAATAAGCTTGGAGGAAAGAATAAGAGGGAGAGTGGTCTTTATCACTAAAGGTGTTCAAAGAGAGGCCTAGTGACCTTCCTGTGTGGGACAGTGGGTCATTCAGGGTTCTTTCAATTGTAAGTGACAGAAAACCTATCTCAAGTAGGTAAAAAGAAAGTTTAATGGCTTAGACCATTTAAAGTCAAGGGATATGCTGGTTTCAGGAATGATTTGATGCCAGCGAGAACCACTTTATTTCTTTCCATCTCTTGGTCCTACTTTGTTTTTGTTTGTTTGTTTGTTTAAGCTTGCTTTTAGGTTTCAAGATGAGAGCAGAAACTCAAGACCTACCATCTTCTTAGCTTTATACCCAGCAGAGAATAGCATCTACCTCCTCACTAACATTCTCCACAAAAGGCAATTTCTTTTATTGTCTCTGCCTGAGACATGCGTCCATCCCTGAGCCAATCGCTGTGTCAAGGGGGGATAGGATAGTCTGATTGGTTTAGGTCTCACTTCAATGATCTATACCTGAAATTAGGGGTGGAACTCTCCTCAAAGCCTATTGGCTGAAAGTGGTGGAGAATATGGTTTTTAGGGGAAACAGCAAGGTACATGACTCAGTAGAATAGGAAATGGTTGGAGGATGTTTCAAGTCATAGGGGCTGTGACCATTCTGCTGCTTTGTAGGACCTGTGTTCAGGCAGAGTATCTAGAGAGGATCAGGTTATGTTCTGTGTATATGACTTAGGGTTGCAAACCACTGAAGGTATTTGTCATTGATAAGAGCTATGATGCTGTTATCTTAGAACCTGGTGATCAAGTGGAGGCCCAGAGATGGGGAAGGCTTGTCCAAGCTCACCCAGCATCTGAGTGGCAGAGCTGAAATGAGGATAAAGCCTGCTGGTTCTCAGCCTGGATTTTTCTCCTCTATTCTGGGTGACTCTGTCCATCTCCCCAGTAGGTTACCAGAAGGGCTGTTCACCTAGCTGAGTCCTACTGCAATGGGGACTGCTGCTTGCTTTGTCAAGGAGGGGATTAATGGTAACACCAGATCCATAACAAGAGTGTGAAATCATTGCAATCAATTGTAGTCTTTTAGTACCTTCTGATTGAAAGGCAGGGGAAATGGTGAAAGGAAAAGGTCAGGAGAGAAGTGGCATCATTTCAGGGAGAGAAGTATAGGTATTTCTTTTTTTCTTCTTATCTGTTTACTTCTTCTGTCTACCCCACTGAGGGACAGCCTTATGGAGTATAGAAAGAGGCAGTATAGGACAGAGAAATGGGCACTGGCTTGGAGTCCAGAGACCTAGGCCTTATCTCTGCTCTGTTCTGTGACTGGGTAATTCTGGCCTTCCGCTCTGAGCCTGTTTCCCCATTTAATCAAATGAGGCAGCTGGATGACAGAGCTCATCAATTACCATGTATTCTCTCATTCTATTTGGAGTGGTCACTGATGTGAACAGCACATGGCTCTGTTTTTCTTTGTCATTGTTATATCCCATAGAACCTGGGACCAGGGCTCACAGAATACAAGTGCAGGGGTGCTACCTCCTCTTGGAGGTGGGCAATGTGGCAACTTATGAGTCCCTAGAACTTAGTAGGTACTCAATAAATATTTGTAGAATGAACGGATGTGAGCAGATGTCACATAGGACCCAATGAGAATTGTTCCACCCTTATAATGGCACTTATTCAGGTTTTGAAAGCCCTTTCTATTTAAATCTTCTTTTAAAATGCAAACCATTTCAGGGTTGTTTGGATTTTAAATTTTAAATAAATGACATCTTTTGATTGAAAGAAAGCATGGGGTCCAGATTAGGGATTTGGAGTGAGAGAGACTGTGGAGAATAGGTAGAGGGAGGGAAGAAATGAATGAGCAGGGGATTCCCAAGGCCAAAAGCTTGGATATGGTATAAAAAATTGCATTCCTGAACAATTAAAGAAAATGATGAAATCTTTCAGGCATCCAAAATGAATTGACAATATAGTACACACTTAAAATTTACTACCAAGTTTGAGAAATAAAATATTACACATAAAAATAAGACTTTTTTGTGCCCTTTCTCCATCTTTTTCCATTCCCAGAGCTAACTGTGATCTTCCCCAAATGCTTTTACATTTATTACATATATATGCACGTGTAAACCGAATATAAAATTTACATATGGTATAGCTTTATAGAAATGGAGTCATACTGTATCTTTTTGCAATTTACCTTTTTCTTTTAATATTGCTTTTGGCATGCATCCATGCTGAAACATACATTTCTAGTTGATTCATTTTAAAATGTGGTAATTCCTTGAATGATGATAATTTGCAGTTACTTTTAATTTTCTTGTTGATGGATGTTTGGGTTGTTTCTGAGTTTTTGCCATAACCAACACGCTGTGATAAACTTCCATGTAAGTACCTACTTGCTACACGTGCATCAGGTTTTCTGGTGCATATCATTCTTCACCTAAGAATGAGCTAGGACATGCTGTAGTCACATCTTCAATATTATTAAATGTTGAGGCAAGTTTCTAAAGGGTTGCTACCAATTTGTACCCCATAAGGCAGTGTGTGATGTTGGCCAGTCCTGTGAAATACACAATCCCACTTCTTCATGCCATGACCAAGGCCTGGACTCCTATTCAAACACCAACAGTCTTCTTGACACAGATTGTTTATGAGGAGGAAAGGTGGAAGGAACAATTTTGGGGGTCAATTAATTTGAGTTAGATACAATTATATGTATATTTTTAAAGTTAGTACTATGTAGACTTTAAAATCTGATGGGTTTTAATCCTGGCTCTGTCGTTTCCTAGTTGTATAGCTTTACACGATAGTTTGCCTCTCTGTGCCTAGTTTTTCTATGTCAAATGAAAAATAGTGTTGACCTTATGGGTTATTTGAAGGATCAGATGAGCCACTACTTGTGACACACTCAACACACTATATGGCCTAGTCCATAGTAAGTGGTCAATATGTGAGAGACATTAGTATTATTGCAGGTCATGTTTCCTAGGCCTTACCATCTTTTTCTTCCTTGAGGATTCCTTTCTCAGCTGAGAAGCTCATGTTGAAAATTTTTTTTCTATGCTGAACAAACTGCATGAACTAAGCACCATTCAATTCCTTATTTCATTTTTAGCTGTCAAAGCCATCTGGGACTGCTAACCAGCTTCTGACTAGCAGAAGGAACAGGGCTGATACACCGAGTTGATGTAATTTCAACCCAAAACAAGGAAACTTGGTTTTTAGTTAGCCAGTGTGGCTTCATCACATGTAAATGTGTGGCTTTCATTACGTTTTTAGAAGTGTTGTTTCTAACCATTGACTACCCATCATGGACTCTAGACTGTGACTCCTGATCTAGCCCTACCTCTTTTTTCCCAGATGGGAGAATGGAGACCCAAAGAAAAGCAGGACATTTCTAATGGTTCCTTCATGGAGACAGTTACTCACTTAGTGGCCAAGTCTGGTCTTGGTTCACATACATGACTAATTAGAAGAGGGATATCTGGTTATCTATTGCTGCATAATAAGTGTCCCCAAATTTCAGTGACTCAAAGCCACAATTTATCTTCTTTCATGTTTCTGTGGATTGATTGGGCTCAGCTGGGTGGATCTAACGTGGGCTTGCTGGTGAGGTTGCAGTCAGATGGTGGCTGGGATGCAGTCATCTGAAGGCTCCACTGGGCTGGGCATCCAAGATGGTTGCCTCCCATGACTGACAGTTGAAGCTGGCAGTTGACAAGAGTGCCTCCATAGGGTCTCTCCATGTGGTCGTGCATGTCACAGCATGTTGGCTGGGTTCTCAGAGGGAGCATCACAAAATTGAGTGGTCCAAAAAAAGGAAGCAGAAGCCACCTGACTGGTTGAGGGCTGATTCCAGAACTGACACCACTTCTGCCATATTCTACTGGTCCTTGTAGTCACAGGCCCACCAAGATTCTAGGAGATCAAGTAGATGTCACTTCCTGATGGGTGGGTGGGGGTTGGGGGGCAAAATCACATTGCAGAAGACCGTGTGGGATGGGAAAGGTTGTAACTGTCTTTGGAAATGGGAGAAAAACTTCTGTCATGGCATCTTTATTTCCCCTTCCTCCCAAGAATTTGCAAACGTCTGTGGTAACCTGCTGAGTGATATAAATGACATTGTGGCTTTTCTTCCCCAACTCTGTCAGCCCTGGGGGCAGGAGGGAGATGCATTCCAGTTGAAAGAATCATGGAAAGTGTGAAAAACCTTTCACTGTCTGGCAAAACAGGAATATTAAATATTTTTTAAAAATACCTTACTGGAACAACCATGCTCATACTCATAAAAGTGAAATTATTTTTAAACTTGTTTTAGAAAATGTTCATAATAAAACATCCTGTACTTGAATTATTAAAAACAATGTTGAGTAAAGAATTGCTTAATTTAGTAAATAATTCTAAAGCAAGTCATTATTTTCTCCAAAGTTGAATTTACTAAAAGCACTCCAAGAATTTTATTACAAGCACGACTGCATAATGTAATTGTGTAATTAGTAATACATCTGACACTGTTGGAAAGATTTAGTTTTACTTGGGGCAGGAACAAAATGTAGCTCTCATTATTTTTTAAGACTGCATGAGGGACACTGCCTTGTTTTGCTGGTGTAGATTTTTTGTTTGTCTTAAAAATATATTGTATGGTTGAGGTAATAGAGAAAATAACCAACATTTTTTAATATTGGATCTGTGGATAGAATATGTAGTTTGAAGTGAGACTGACCTGACCTAGGTTTGATCCTGGTGCTACTTCTTACTACTTGTAATTTTTTCCCCCCAAAGATCTCATATTCTTTATTTATAATAGGAATAATAATGTCTATTTCATGAGACTGTCTTAACTCTTAAATAAGATAATGTACAAAGATTGTGCTAAGTACACAGGAGGTACAGATGGAGTATCCTTACTTCAAAAATCTGAAATCTGAAATGCTCCAAAATTCAAAACTTGTGGAATTCTGACATGATGCTCAAAGGAAATGTTCATGGGAGTATTTTCAGATTAGGGAGACCAGTAATAATGTGAACATTCCAAAATAAAAAATATCCAAAATTTGCAATGCTCCTGGTCTTAAGCATTTCAGACAAAATAAACTCAACCTGTACTAGGTTAGGTTCCTTTGTCATTCCTATCTGTTTCTGTTTGAGTGCTTGATTTTGTGAGTGGTTGACTTGGATGGTCAGTTTAAGTTCCATTTCAGTTGTGTTTTTTGGACACAGGCCAGGGTTGGTGAGTAAGCTCAACTGTCATTTTTTTACCTAGATACACCAAAGAAAGTGTCTGTTCAATTTGTCGACAGCCTACATGCTTAGAATGCTTTGAAATAACAGTTATAAGCTACATCTTACATTGATGAGCTTTTCTTGTATTATTTGGTTTGGAGGTACAAATGTTCATTTAGGAGTTAGGAAGCTATTGCTGTAATGTAAGGGGTGGTGACTTCTGCATGACTGACAAGCTGTGTTTTGTCTAAGTTTTAGATTATATTCCCTGTGTAGTAGGCAGAATTCTAAGATGACCTCCCATGACCCTCACCCTTGTAAATTCTCCTTGCCTTGAATGTAGACAAAACTTGGATTATCACAGGCTGTCACTCCCAGGGTTACGTTATGGAGTACAGCAAAAGGGATTGTGTCGCTGTTATAAAGGGTACTAACTGGTTGACTTTGAGTTAATCAAATGGGTGGGCCTCACCGAACTACATATCGGCCCTTTACATCTGAGTCTAGAGGTTAAAGACGAGAACAGTGGGAGATTCATGAGAGAACATGAGGAGGACTCAATGTGAGAAGATTCTCCATTGTTGGCTTTTAGAGATGGAGGGGACCACATGGTAAGGCTGGAGAGTGCCTCTAGGAGTTGAGAGTGACCCCTGGCTGATAACCAGCATGAAACAGAGCCCTTAGTCCTATAACCCCAAGAAATGGAATTCTGCCTACAACCATGAGAGCTTGAAAGAGGATCCTTGAGCTGTAGAAAGGATGGCAGCCCAACACCTTAATTTCAGCCTTTTGGGACCAAAGAGCAGAGGGCTCAGCCATCTTATGCCTAGACTTCTGACCTACAGAAACTAGGAAAAAATAGTTTTACCATATTGTTTTAAGCCACTAAGTCTGTGGCAATTTGTTACACAACAATAGAAAACTAATTTGCCCAGTAATTCTCATTGTGGCATCTTAAGTCGAATTGTTTTCTTTCCATCGTTGTCAGTTTCCTTGCCTTTAAGTAACAGAATTTTCTAGTCTAGAGCACTGGTACTCATAATATCTGTGTATTAAAATCACTTAGATTGTGAGGGGAAGCTTTAAATGTAGATTCCAGACTTTTCTCCTGATGTCCTGAAACAGACAATCTGGGAGCAAGGCTGGGGATTGCACTGTTAACTGGTTTCCTAGGTGATTCTGGTGTTTGTGGGGCTGGATCCCAATGGGCAGGACATCTGCCTATACCCTGGAATAAGAATATACAGTCTCTTCTAGCACTGACAGGTAAAGTTGGCAGGGAAGTCCTTTTTTTTTTTTTTTTTTTGTTACAGTCAAGTATGTTCAGTGCTCACTAGGTATAAGGCATCGCGTGAGGGCTGTCTACCTTCTCTTGTTAAATCCTTGTAATGAACTATAATGACCTGTAAGGTAGGCACAATTATTAGCCAGTCTTCACTGTAGCTTGAGGAAACAGGGCCAAATTTACACAATGCATAAGGGGTAGAACTGGAATTTGAACACTGATCTTTGTCATTCCCAGTTGGGGGCTCTTAACCACTAAGTATATCCCGTGCTGTGAAATGGAGTGTCCGTTCGTTTCTGTATCTGTAGCGCTAAACACACTGTCTGGCACATGATAGATGAATAATAAACACATTTTGCTTTTTACATTCTCTGAAACTCCATCGCACCACCCAGTGCAGAGCAGTTTTTGTGACAATGGAGAGGGAGGAGGAGGCTGGCCAGGACCTTTTTTATGTCAGGGCTCCCTGCCCACTGCTGCTTCTCTTTGTCAAGTCTGCCTCGTTTTCTTTCTCTACAGTTGTCTCTTTATGTAGGGTGAGCTAACAGCAGCCACTCCCATCCTGTGGGATCCTGCTCCCGTTGCCATAACTGATTAACCCAGGGTAAGACATTGGGAATTGGAAACTTGGAGTGGAAAGGCTCTGATCGTGGTGGTCCCTGGAGTCAAATCCCATTCCATGGCAATGTTCTGGTAAGAAGGCCCACACAGCCTTCCCTGCTGCCCAGGCCCCTGGAGCCAGCCCATCTCCTTTCTTCTTGAACATTCCAACACCTTTCCATTAAGCTCCCTTTGTGGCTTAAGAGGTTCTCTTTGTGACAAAGAACCTCTGCTAATGGAGGAGTAGAGACTTGCTGAGCTGAAGGGCATCTGAAATGTCATCTTCTTCTTTGTGTGGTCTGGCTGGGCATGGCAGGGCACTCTTTCCTTGATGCGACTCCTTCAGACGCTTCAGACCGGCCCAGTTTTCTTAACTCATTCATGCTCTTCCACCCTTCCACTACTTCTCCAAAATGGACTCGGCTTAGAGGATGCCATACAAGCCCCACCTCCTCTACGTGAAAGGCTTAAAAGAGCCGTGCCATAAATATTTAAGATATCTTTCCTCCCTGCTTCATTCCCTGACATTTTCTCTACCTTTAATTTTCACTATTATAACACAAAGAAGTTCTAAAGGTAAGAAAAATCTATTTTCTGTATGAATTGTCACAAATCCCAACTTAGTGGTATAATAGCTAACATTTTTGTGCTAACTCTTAAAAGCCAGGTTTACTAATGTAAGTTAAGTGCTTCATGAAGTTAGATGTGCTTAATATAATTTTCTCAAAAAATTCATTGAGGTGTCATTACTATTATTCCTTGTTTCATAGATGAGGAAATTGAGAGGTTTAAAGGTTCTAAATGAATAAAAGTATATTCCAGAGCTGTCTGTGTCCAAACAGTGATAGCAAGATCAAATTGTAAAGCATCTCTATTTCGTTTTTCTGCCACCATCTCCATGCCATTTATTTTGGATACTGAGAAAATAGAAAGACCGTGCTGAACATTTCAGGGTAATGTGAGTGGTACAAGAAAGTTGGATACCAAAGGAGGTCATGTAACTGGTGAGGGTGAAGAATTCAGGAAGACTTTCCTGAGAGGTATGGCAGATTTTCTAAAGAAGGCTGCAACAATATTTTCCATCCCACATGTTTTTCTAGAATCTTAACACTCTTACATGAAGAGGTAGGGTCTGTGTCCCCTCCCCTTGAACTTGGGTGCATCTTTGTGACTGCCTGGATAGACAGAGTACAGAGGAAGGAACATAATGTGACTTCTGAGGCTAAATCATAAAAATGCCATGTTCTTTTATCTTACTGAGAAGATCCCTCTTGCAACCCAGTCACCATGCTGTTTAGAAGTCCAATCAACTCATTAAGAGGAACTGAAACCCATATCTTTGGCTGAGGTCCCAGCCAAGAGGTAGCACCATTATTTTTTTTAAGCAGTGTAAGTGAGTGATCTTGAAACTAGATCCTCTAGTCTTCAGATGAGCTCCCCCAGCTGATGCCATATGTAGCAGAAGTAAGCCCTTCCCCTAGGTCCTGCCTACATTACGGATTCATGAGCAAAATAAATGATGGTTGTTTTAGGCCATCAAGTTTGAGGTGCTTTATTAAACAGCAATAGATTAATGACACAAAAGAGGCTTTGAAAGACAGGCATCTTTCCAAACAAGGTTCAGAGGGCCATATGCTGCTTATTGACAGCTAGTAGTAGTAGTAATAAAAATAAATGTTATTATAATAATAATACTACTCTTAGTAACTGTAGTGGTAGTTAAGTTTCACTAAGTTCTTTTTTGTGCTATGCTTATGCTAAGTGGTTCATACTTTATCTTATTTAATTCTAATAATGACTCTAGGTAGGTACTATTACCTTCCGTTTACAGATGAGGAAACTGGGGCTTAGAGAATTTCACTTCTCTTTATAGCCACCCAGATTCTAACAAACTCACTTTTGTAGTATTCCCAGGCTCGAACATTTCCTTCCTGCTTGCCCAAACTCTACCAGATGATTCATTCTTTCATCCAGGCAGGGCTCATTTAGCCCTTTCATGGAAACGAATGCTTTTAATCAGATTCACACTAAAGTGAGGATGACTGGAAGGGAGACAGATGTGTTTTTTCACCTGTCTATTTGCATTTTCAAGGTGGATATTTGCTAATCAATTTGAAAGCTCTTGCGTGGTGCATTTCTGTAGAGCTATCCGGAGGCAGAGGACCTCTTCCTAGCACTTGCCAAATGACTTTGTGCCTTAGACAAAGGCCAAAAATCCATCTGACATAGTCCTGGCATAGTCTGACATAGTCCTGGCAGCTCACACTTGTTCCTCTTTTGGCAATTTGGAAAGTGGGCTGCTATATATCATCCCCTCTAATCTCTGCCCCAAACTGAGTTGTGCTATCACCCTTATTTTGACTTTAAGGAACCTACAGCTCAGGCAAGTTCATAGCATGCCCAGGATCACACAGAAGAACCAAGACCAAACGTGGGTCTTCTAACTTCAAAAGCTGAGTCCACTCTGCAACATGACATGCTGTATCTTCCACACTATGTGAATGATTCAGGAAGGTGGATGATAAGAGACAGCAGCCAGCAGAAGGAAAGTAGAGATCCGAACACCTAAGAGGAATCCTAAACAGTGGAGAAAGGAGAGCAAACATTAAAAACTCATGGATAGAAAAAAAAGAGGAAAAGAAAACCATTTGGAAATGTTCATTGAGTTGATGCACTGGATAATTTAATAAGCTGTCTGTTCTGATCTGTCTTGCTTCCTTGCTCTTAGCAGGGTGCCATATGAAAGCTCCTACATGGTAATTATAATGGATGATCTTTCCCCCTGTCTGGGATCTTTATGGTGTGATTTGGATAGCTCCGCTGCTAAGCTGTTTTTCTTGGGAGGCAGAGTGTGGGGCATGTGTGAAAATATGTGTGAGAGCTTGTGTGTGTGTTGCGGGGGTAAGGGACAGTGGCTGGGATTGGCCCTTAGAATCTCTTTTCCATTGTGACAACATTTTTTTCTGCTGCCTCTTGGGATCTTGGTGCCAGGGTAAACTTCCTGCCTTCTACCTGATCACATCTTTCTCAGACTATGTAGCCTCAGGACTCAAATCCCTGCCAAATGTCAATAAATTCGTCAGATTAATGAATCCTTTCCTAGCTAATATGGTTCTCATTCAGTTAGTTAATCAACAAATAATTATTAAAAGCCTGTAAGTGCCAAGCACTGAGAATATCCATTCTCTCATGAACATGGGTTTTAGTGGAGGAGATTGTGGGAAGCAAGAAAACAAATAAGTATGAATTTCAGACACTAATAAGTGATAAGAATAATAGGATGGCATGTGTTTTTGTTTGGGTGATCAGGGGACTAAATGATGTCTAAGGGCCCTGAAATCCAATTTGGACCTAAATCTAATCTAACCTGCCTCTAATGTGATCTAAAGGAAGAAGAAAGAAACGAAATCTTGTCAAAGAACTCACTTAGGAGAACTCTTTTCCAATTTGGCTTCCTGTGTATTGATGAGGCAGGCTGTCCTGTTACTTGGCATGCCAACTACCAACTATTTCTTCCTTTGACATCACAGGTCTCATTTCAGGATAATGGTGACAATGGTGATGACTGTTGATAAACACAATGTTTTAAATTCTATGGAGAAAAAAAGAATTTAAAACATACAATTGGGAATTGCTCTCAAGAGATTTGCTTTGATCCTTTCAGATGGGGTGTGCTAACAAGTTCCTATCTCTCTGGGCCTCAGTTTCTCCATCTGTAATATGACAGTATTGGGCTAGATCAGTGGTTCTCAAACTGTGGTCCCTGAACCATTAGTGGCAGCAGCACTTGAGTACTTGCTAGACATGCAAATTCTCAGGCCCTACCCCAGATCCACTGAATCAGAAACTAAACGCTGGCAATCTGTGTTTTAAGGAGCCCTCCAAGTGAGTCTAATGCACCAAAAATCTAAACACCACTGAACAAGATGATCCCTGCGGCCTTCCTGACTGCCTGTTTTTGCTTCTCAGACCTGTTGGATGAAATTGGCCTGGAGTGGGATGCCCTGAGGGAGGGATGAGAAACAGAGGAAGGTGCCTTTCGTGGTTGCTTCCCTCCCCTTTGAAAGTTTTAATGCCTCCTTCTTATCCCTGCTTTCTCTCAGTGTCCTCTGATGATAGGAGCTTATTAAGATGGGGGATTTTCCACAGGCCTGTTTCAGAGTTCCTGGGGAGGAGTTTTAATTGCCAGACTTCACATTGAGGGTGTTAACATTTATTTAAGTCAGTTCCTCTGATTGCCTTTTAACAAGGCGGTGACTGTGCATAGGAGATAACAATGGGCCCAGCCCTGTGGGGGCCTCAGAGGCAGCTTACAATAATCAGGCCTAGGGAAAACAGAAAGGCAGCCTGGAATAGTGGTAGCAGAGACACAGCAGCAGCTCTCATGCTGTCTGTGCTGGGGTGGCTGGGCCGGCGGAGGGGTCCAGACTGTTGTGGGATCTGGGGTGGTTTCAGTCAACAAGGTGGGCCTGGGGAAGTAGAAGGGAAAGGCTGGCAAGGTCCTGTTCAGGAACAGAACCATTACAGAGATGGGGCAGAGAGGGCCAAAGCTCTGGCCTCTTTTGTAATGTAGATCTGGGTCTTATCACTTTCATAATTTTGTGAGGAGGGATAGAAGATGGACTATATGCTATTGGGTAGTGGAGGGTGGAAAATGGTCCCAAAGCCCTCGTTCTAGTTTGGATTTGTTGCAATTGCTCTTGGCTCCTGGCCCTTTCCTCTGTGGCCTCCTGTAGGCTCACACACCACAAGGTTACTTTTCCTTTCTTTTTCTTTTTAAACATTTCAAAAGTTGTAAGGGTACAAGTGGTTTTTGGTTTCATGGATGAATTGTATGGTGGTGAAGCCTAAGATTTTAGTGCACCTATCACCTAAGTAGTGTAC
Source organism: Rhinopithecus roxellana (assembly GCF_007565055.1). Lineage (NCBI taxonomy): Eukaryota > Metazoa > Chordata > Mammalia > Primates > Cercopithecidae > Rhinopithecus > Rhinopithecus roxellana. Next base: position 37,573,519 of record NC_044551.1, read on the forward strand.
CTTGTACCCACTATGCAGTTTTTATCCCTCACCCACTTTCCAAAGCCCTGCTTCTGAGACTCCAATGTCCATTATACCACTCTGTTTGCCTTTGTGTACCCATAGCTTAGCTCTCACTTATAAGTAAGAACATGCGGTGTTTGTTTTTCCATTCCTGAGTTACTCACTTAGAATGATAGCCACTATCTCCAGATTGCTGCAAAGGACATTATTTCATTCTTCTGTATGGCTGAATAGTATTTCATGGTGTGCATATACTGCATTTTCTTTTTTAGTTCTTTCTGTTTTTTGAGACAAGGCCTTGCTCTGTCACCCAGGCTGGAGTGCAGTGGTGCAATCTCAGCTCACTGCAACCTCCGCCTCCTGGGCCCAAGGGATCCTCCCACTTCAGCCTCCCAAGTAGGTGGGACTACAGGTGCATGGCACCACATGCGGCTAATTTTTTTTTTTTTTTTTGTATTTTTGGTAGAGATGAGGATTTCACCATGCTGCCCAGGCTGGTCTTGAACTCCTGGGATCAAGCAATCTGCTGGCCTCAACCTCCCAAAGTGCTGGCATTGCAGGAGTGAGCCACCATGCCCAGCCCATGTTTTCTTTATCCACTCATCACTTGTTGGGCACTTAGGCTGGTTCCATATCTTTGCAACCGTGAATTGTGCTGCAATAAACATATGTGTACTGGTGTCTTTTTGATATGATGACTTCTTTTCCTTTGGATAGATACCCGGTAGTGGAACTGCTGGATGGAATGTTAGATCTGCTTTTATTTCTTTGAGAAATCTCTGTACTGTTTTCCAGTTGTACTAATTTACATTCCCACCAGCAGTGTATAAGCATTTCATATTCACCACATCCATATCTATGCCAACATCTATTGTTTTTTGCCTTTTTAATAATGGCCGTTCTGGCTGGAGTGAGGTGGTGTCTCATTGTGGTTTTAATTTGCATTTCCCTAATGATTAGTAATTTTGAGTATCTTTTCATACATTTTTCGGCCATTTGTATATCTTGTTTTGAGAAATATCTATTCATATCAGTTGCCCACTTTTTAATGGAATGATTTGTTTTTTTCTTTACAGCAGCAATTTTCAAACTGCATTCTCCTGGTCTTAAGAACTCAGCTTCCACTTCATCAGATCAAAGATCCAAGGAGTTGAATGGCTCTCATTTCTCTGGGGTCTGTGAGGAGAGGAATGGCCTCTGTTCCTTCCTCCCCTTCACCTGGGGCATCTCTCATTTCATCTGGTTTTTGTCACAGAAGTTTGGAAGTATTATCACCAAGAAAAAAGAAAAAAAAAATCATTGGAAAGCACCATGCTTGATTGCTTCTTTTTCTGTGATGAACTCTGCCTTCCTTCCCTGCTCCCACCTACCCTTTCTCTTCATTTCCCCACTTGGTGAAAGGCAGACCCAGCTCAGCAGTTGCCTCTTTTCTCTCTTGTTTGTCTTAGCGTCCCGCTATCACTACATGGTGCAGATTCTCCTCACCAGAGGCTCCAGAATCGGTCTCTTCTTTCCTTCCCCTCCCTTATGGTTATAGCTCAGGTCTTTGTTGCTTCTTGCCTCAACTTGCAATGTAGGCTCAGAACTGGTTGTTCTGTTTCTGGTCCTGCTCCCTCACATCCTTGTAGCCTGCACCCAGAGTGACCTTGTCAAATGTCACTCTGAGCAGGTTATTTCCTGCTCAATGCCTCATTTTTGCCCGTCAAGCCAAGCTCCTTGGTTCAGGGGTTTAGGCCCACCATGAGCTGTGCTTTTCAGTCTTACCACTCTCTGCTCAGCCAAGCCAATCTCCTTCTGGTTTACTCAGTACCTTTCAAGAGTCAGCTCAGGTGTCACTTTCTCTCTGGTTCCTGTCCCTGACTCCCTGAGCTGAGTAAATTATTCCATTTGATAGGCAGATTACCCTCAAGATTATAATTTTATAACTGTCTTCTCCACAAGCCTGTGAATTCCTCAAGGGTACAGTGAGCACGGACCATTCGTCTTTGTACCCGTGATATATAGCAGGTACATTATAAGGACTCTTTTGAATGCTGCAGGGCTGTTCAAAGGACTTCTTTGGTCCCTTCTCACCCTTGTTTTCAAAGTACAGTGGTATTTGCTTGGAGGTGAATGGTCAAAGTACAACTCAGGCTGCTGTGTTGGTGAAATGTAGTGAGCAGTTGGGTGGGCCCTGAAGGGCCGAGTCATCATGTGACCCTTCTCCTTAATTGCCTTGGGCTGGTCATTTGGCTTCTCTGGAATTTGGTTTTTCTACCCATGTATTTGACAACTTGACAGCAGTGAGAAATTTCTGTGTCTTTGGCACACAAAGATTGAGATGCAGTAGCAAGTTCTACTAGTGCGTATCCCGCTAATAATGATAAATACTTATCAAATTGTTGAGCATGTACCAAGCACTGAGCAAAGGCTAAGCTCTACCCACTTTGTCTTATCTAATTCTTCTCACAACCCAAGGAAGTAGGTACAATTACCTCCATTTACTGAAGGCTCAGAAACACGTAAGCTACTTGTGCAAGGTCAGGAAGAGTAGGGATTCAAATCCAGGTGTTGAAGACTCCAAATGACTAACTAGTGGCTGTCTGTCTCATGGTCTGAGGAAGGTGAATTATGCTTTTACAATCATTGAAAGTGCTATGCAGCCCCTGGCTAGGAGGGAACTATACCCAGCACTGCTTTCTACAGCATGCAAATATAGGTACCACATGTTCCCTTCCTGGGCTTCCTAGAACCTCATTATGGGGATGATGAAAATGATGGTGATGATGTAACTGCAGTAAAAATATGCTCAGAAGATAGTCGCCACCACCCACAGGAACTGGCTCACCTCTGCCCTCACTTCATACCACTCTTGTCCTTTATCACCCTTCTCTGGCCATATGCACCTACTTGCTGTTCCCTGTACATGCCACGCTCGTTGCTGCCTCAGAGACTTTGCAGTTGCTATTCCCTCTGCATGAATGCCCTTCCACCTACTCTTCATGGCTTTTATCACTCACTGCCCAGTTCTAACATCACCTCCTCAGAAAGGTCTTTCCTGATTCCCTGTCTAAAATATTTCCCTCTCTTCTGCAATTTACATCCTGTCCCTTCCCTCTGTTAGTTTCTTTTATAGCAGTATGCATACTTTGTAGTTATTTTCTTCACTTTTTAAAATGTCTTTCCCCTCCTCCCTCAAAGAGGAACCCAGAGGGCAGGAGCTTTATCTGTATTATGCACTGTATTCCTACCCAGTGCCTGGCCCACGGTGATGATAAAAAAATTGTTGAGTGCATAACCAAATGAATGAAGGATGACCTATTCTCACTTTACTTTTCCTATTCTAGGCTGGACAACACTTGAACTCACCCAATAACCTTGGCCAATTTTCTTAACCTCTCTGGGCTTCTGTTTTCATGCCTCTAGAATAAAGGAGTTGAACTAGAACAGGGGTCAGCAGGTGTTTCCTAAAGGGCCAGAAAATAAATAATTTTAGAATCCGAAGGCCACGCAGTCTCTGCTGCAATGACTGATCTCTGCTGTTCTAGTGTGAAAGCAGCCATAGACAATATGTCAATGAAAGAGCATGGCTGTGTTTTAATAAAACAAGAGGCCAGCCCGTGGGCCATAGTTTTTTGATCCCTGGACTAGACAGTCACTAGAGACCATCCTACCTTGGATGTTTTAAATTCCCTATTGGCCATCTTGTAAGGAGCCTTGCTTGGCTTCAACTTCTTGGCCTTCATGATTAAAATCCTTCTTCCGGTGGCATGTATGTTTGCGAACCCTCAAAGGGGCAAAGCAATGTGGAAAGTAAACATAGACCCACTAAGCCTGTGTGGCACACCAAGACTGTAGGCGATGTTTGAAGGCTTTCCTGAGATGGTTAGAAGCACTCAGATTATAGAATTTGGTGACTACCTTTGGAAAAGATCCAGAAGTTTTCTTTCTCAAGATTTTTTCCTCCCCTTCCCTGGAGACTTGTCTAATCTCCACAACCTTCACAGAACTCCTTGAGCTCTGAAACCCTGAGCACTCGGTCTGTGTGTGACACCTCATCTGCTCAGTTGCGTTGTCTTTCTTACCCACAAGTGCGTGTCTTCTTTCCCCACTGAATTACAATCTCCTTGACAACAGCGAATTTTCTTCCTTTCTTTTTCTGAAATGGTATCTAATATTGTTCTGAGCATACAAAAGTGCTGAATAAACATCAGTTGACATTCTAAGAGCCCCCTGCCCTCCTTTCCTGTTATGCGTTGCTCAGGAGGCTCATGCCCTTGTGAGGACAGAGCTTGATGATGACTTTTCCTTTTTTGGATTCTGTTCCTTGTGATGTGTGGGTTCTGCCACCTGTCTGCTGGTTACCAGATACTTATCAGTGATATTTATAGTCAGGATCTTTGGCTGGCCATGACGGTCAATTGGATATCATCTGAGCCCACAGAAGTCAGAGAGGCAAGGCAATTGCGTGGGAGATGAAGATCAGATGGGACTTGAGAACTGCATGAGAAGTAAAAACATTCCAGATTTAAGATTCAGCTCTGCCACTAACTTGCTGAAGGACTTTAAGCAAACCACATAGCAAGTCACTTCAACAAGCCATAGTCTCCTTTTCTTTAAGTGGAGATTAAGTGAAATAATTTATATTAAGGTACTGGTAAAAAGTAAAGAATCATGCTCATATCATAATAATCATTAGTAATGAGCTGCCATCACCTCTCACCTCCCTACTGGTCTCCCTACTCCCACCCTTGCCCATTGAATCTGTTGTCTAAATGGCAACCGGAGTTATCATATAAAGATGAGTTGGATATTAGATCTTCTCACTCCTCTGCGAAACCTCCAATGGCTCCCATCTCACTCACAGCCCAAGTCCTAATAATGGCCCCTTGGGCCCCACATGTCCTGGTCCCGTGTCCTCTGACCTCATTTCCTTCAAAACTCCATTCCAGCCACCTGCTCTTCTGTATTGTTCCCACTGCAGAGGCATTGCTCTTGCTTTCCTTTTATCTAGAATGTTCTTTCCCTAGATATCAACACAGCTCACTGCATCATCTGTTTCAAGACATTACCCAAAGATCACCTTTCTCAGTGAGGCCTTTCCTGGGCATCCTTCTTTAAAAATTTCTTCCTATCTCCCATTCCTGCTTAAATTTTCTCTGCAGCACTTGGTACCAGCTAACATAATATTTATATCACTTGTTTTGTTTTTATCTGCTCCTGTACCCTGTGAAAATTTCATGAGGGCAGACAGTTTTATTGATGCACTTACTGCTATATTCCTAGTGTTAGCACAGGGCTTGACACATAGTCGGTGCTTAATAAATATTTGTCAAGTAAATAACAGAAGTTACCATTTCATTAGCTCAATAAGGGGGCCTGCTGGGGCACGTCGGAACTGTGTGCATTCAGTTTAATACTTGGTTGATATGGAGTCATCCATTTGCTACAGCTTGGTGCAACTAATGCTCACCTCTTTCCACCCGGTCTCTAGGAAGACAGCATATTGAAGTGACTAGGGGTTTGGGCGTGGCCATCAGACCTAGACTCACTAGCTGTGTGTGTTTCACAAATAACCTACTTCTCTGAACTTGGGTGTCTCGACTATAAAATGATAGCTTCTACCTTGTAAAGTTTTTATAAGGATTAAATGGAGGATTCTTAATTCATATAAAGTGTTTAGACAGGTCTTTAGCTCATGGTAAAGTTTTGGCTAACGGTAAGTATTTTTACATTAATAGCAGTATAATAGCATCATAAGCATCTTCCAAGAGTGCATAGGCACAAGCATAATTTTAATAACTACTCTTTTTGTGTGAATTTGCTGAGTTGTCCCAAACATGTCTTTTGTGTTCGAATTTTATATCATCTGCTATTAAGACAGGCATGCCAATTTCCTTTTTTCTACTTCTTTCCATTCTCCCTATCTTTCCTTTACTTCAGGATGAATATTCATCCCATCTGCACCACTTACTGGCCATGTGTCTTGACTCCAGCCACTACACCACTAAAAGCCTCAGTTTCCTCATCTGCATAATGGGACTGAAAATCTCAGCCTTTCCTACTTTGCAGAGACAATGAGTGGGCAAATTGGGAAGATGGATGTAAACAGTAAACCTACAAATATCAGGTTTGCTCCTCATTTTTAATTGCCTCTCCCCAGCAATGAGTGTTTTTGTATGCCCTGCCGAGCCTCTCTGTTCTTGCCCATCCTGGGGAATTAGCTGTAGCATATGCACAACGGACACAGCTTGCTTTTTTGTCTCTGATTCCATGGGTGTATGATAGATGCCTCCCTGAAGCCAAGATAGAGTTCTTCTTTGGAGAACCATTTTTAAAAATGTTATATTGGAGATGACTTTCAGTTCAGCATGATAATTTAATTTTAATTATTGATGTGACTTGAACCTGGCATTTTGGATCTGTTTAGGCCTCTTGAAAGCTTGAAGATTTTTCAACATTGTGAGGCCACTAATTTACTATCTATCCAGAGGTTTTCTGCATCAAGTAAATATACTGTAATTTCATTATTATAGTTCTCTGGAGAAATCAACTGTATCCTTGGTGCTGAACTGGGAAATTCATCAGGCAGGAGAGAGAATAGTGGTGAATGCAGGCCCTGAGATGGCAATTAGGAGCAGGGAATCAGACTCATTCCCTTTCTCCTTGTCTCCTTTGTCTGTAGGTCTCTGCAGAGTTTAGGACTTCAGCCCTCTGTCCCACTAGGTTTGTAATACTGTTATGGAAAAAACAAAATAAACCAAAATACCTCTTGGAAACCAGCTAGTTCAGGGATGGCAAATGGGTTTCTTTTCTGGTGCCAATAGACAGGTGGTGCTTGCCTGAAGCAAGTTGTTGAAGATTTCAAGTCCACATCCCCTTATTTAGCAATTTATTTTGTACTTACCATGTGCACCAGGAATTGTTCTAAGCCCCTTAACTTGTGTTAACTCATTTAATCCTAGTAACAATGTGATGAGGCATACACGATGAATAATCCCTTCTCCACAGATGAGAAAACTGAACTATCTGGCCCCAAATCAGATACCTTGTAAAGGGTGGAGGTGGGATTCAAACCAGGCAGTAAGTTCCCTTAAGCTCCAGTAGCCTTGTGAAGCACTTGGCTCAGCTTCTGACAGTAGTAAAACTTGATGAATCTGGGTTGGGCAGATGCTGCTGCTGCTGCTACTGCTGCTATTACCATGTGAGGTTACCATAGATAACCGTACATTTCCCAGAACAAGAGATGTTTAAAGAGACCCCTCTTTCTTTTTTTTGCCTGGCTACTCTATATTCATTGTTTAGTCCCAGCTTAAAGTATCTTTCAAGAGAGACTTTTCCTGACTCATTCCAGCCATCCTTCTGGTCCAAAATAGTCCCCCCTGTTATCTCCGTCACATCCTTGTTCTTCCTTTTTACTTTCACTTCAATTTGTCCTTTTAGATATGTAACTGTGTGATCATTTGTTTAATGTCTATCTCTCTTACCTGTAAGATGAAGGGGCTGGTTGTGCACTTAAGTGGGATGATCTAACACAGTGTTTTTCAAACTATGGGTCATGGCCCATTAGTGGGTCTTGAAATCAATTCCACAGCTCTTGAGCACTGAAAAACAGGAAAAAAGAGCAGGTACTTCACACATCAAAAAAATACATATCATAATGTGAAGCTTTTACTTAAAGAGATTCATCTATAGTTGGTGCCTGTACACTGGGTTGGGTGTAAAATATATTTCGAACTGTGCACTACAGCCAAAGATTTTGAAATTCCTGGCCTAAAGTGAATAAGATGGGAAGTTGGACCAGGTAACCGCTGAGGTCTCTCTCCCCTGAAGCTGGGATCTATAGGTCAGGCGAGGGCATTTGGAACCTAGGGCTAATTCCTCTCCATCTGAGGCATTATATTTTTCAATGCTATTTGATTATGCCTGGCTGCTTTGGAGGCGATCTCTCTCTTGTTCAATTAAGCTCATGCTTGCTTTTCAGCCTGCTAAATGAAGCCTTTGATCACAATTGAGAATTCACTGTTTCCGTTGGTATTACAGCTCTAAATTTGCCCATTTCCAACAGCCGCTGATTCTAATTGAAATGGAAGGGCTGTGGGATTTTTTTTTCTTTGGGGTTTAATTGTGTTTGTCTCCTTATGTATTGCCAACTGCTGGTTCCTTTTTAAGAGGAAAAAGGGGCCGGGTTGGAGAACAGTGTGACAAATCTTTTCTGGGCTAAGGTGAGCAGTAGGTTACAGCTTTTAAGATCTAATGTCTTCAAGGCAGAGAATTGAACCAAAAAACAAACCAGCTTTTATTTCCTTTATTTAAGATTTATGTGCCTTAGTGGTAAATTAAGAACATTTCTGGGTACATTTAGGTGCCATCTTTGCTTTTGTCCCTACAGTCTTGTTCCTCAAAGTGTGATTCATGAACCAGCATATCAGCATTACCTTAGAACATGTTAGAATTGCAGAATCTCAGGCCCCGGCCCAGACCCGCAGCATTTGAATCTGCATTTTGACAAGTTTTTGTGTGATCTATGAACACATTTCATTTTGAGCCCTAGCTCTGGAAGCAGACCAGAGCCCTATCCTCCTCCATGACTTTCTAGCTTTGTGACCCTGGCCAAGTCTCTTAACTCTAGGGGCTCAGTTTTCTAGTCTGTAAAATGGGATCACAGTGGCACTTGCTCTTGGAATGTTGTATGAAAGAAGACAATGTGACAGAGAAGTTATCACAGAGACTGGCATACCGTGTTTTGTTGTTATTGCTTTTTGCTGTTACTACTGCTGCCTTGAATTCTGATGTGTGCTCCTTTTTCCTGGCCTAGGTCTTAACCTTACCATCCATAGTTCACATACCAATGAATGCCTCTTTCAGAAGCAAAATTGTTGGGTTAAAATCTGGTCTCCCTACAAGCAGGTTCAGGGCCTGGAGAGGCCCTATTTTTATCATTGTTTAAATGAATCATTCCAAGGCGAAGGGGAAAAATGTTTTCCCTAACTGGCAGGACTGTTTATCTGAAATGCATTCTCTAAAGACTGGACATTTTAGCCTTTCTGAAATAGTGCCTGAAATGAAATGCATTTCTCGTCACCCTCTGCCTAGACTGTCTAGGCTTCTGCTCTACTGTGGCTCCCCTGCCCCAGTTAGGGATGTGCTACGTTTCAATAGCCTAGTTTAGTCCAATCCTCTCAAGCAGATAGAATGAAGTGTTTTCAATTAGCAGAATCTCATTGCTGAGGGCACAAAGAGATAGTTCTCCTAGAGCAGAGAAACTAATTGAACATACATTGTGTATTTACTGGAGGAGGAAGCTCCTCGGCAGGGGTTTAGTGTTCCCATGCTCGCTGGCCTGGGACTGCTCTAGCCATAAGCTCATTGTTTAAAGACACCTAGTCCAATCTCAAGATGCATAAATCCCTTCTGCAATAGCCCTGGTGGTGGCCATACAGCTTCTTCTGCACATCCTACGGGACTGACTCACTTACAAGGCAGCCCATATCTTGGTTGGACATCCCTGGTTGTCAGAAATGTATAACTTCCTTTCTTATGTTGAGTACAACTTTGAGGGCTGATTACTGCTCCCTGTCATGTTTTCCTAAACTCTCACCATCACGGTCATCACTCTTCAGTATCCTTTATCTTTTCCATTTCCACCCTTCCCTTCCCTGTCTCCCATCCAAGTATTAAAAGGCATGAAATGTGAGTGGCATTCATCCCTTCACTCATTCGTTGGTTCATGCATTACTCATTCAACAAACGTTTAAGTGTCCGCTATTGGCCAGATATTCTTCAAAACACTGGGAATCGAGTGACAGACCAGGTTCTTGCTCTCATGGAACTTTTTCTAGTGGAGCAGAGAGATGCCAAACAAATAAACCAACAAGATAATTACAGGTTGGCTAGTACTTTGATAGAAATAAACACAGATAAATGATCATGATCATGTGTTTGTGGGGGTTCATGTGTATATGGCATATGCATCCATGCATGTATGTGAGGTAGGGAGGACGAGAGAGAGATGGGGATTGGTTGATTTTTCTTTAGATGGAGTGGTCAGCAGAAGCTTCTGGGGTGATTGTTTAGGAGCATAAGCCTAAAAGAGAAGGCAGGATGCCATGCCAAGGACTGGGGAAAGAGCATTCTCAGTAAAGGAAACAGGAAGTACAAAGAGATTTGAATAAGAGAACTAGGTGTGTGGGATGGACGGGAAGAGCCCAGGGAGGGTGGCGCATACGGAACAAGGGAGGGAAAGGTGCAAGATGCTAACAGAGAAGGAGGCAGGGCTAGTTTGGAAAGGACTTGTAAGCTAAGGAAAGGAGTTTGGATTCTATTTTGGCTGCTGTAGGAAGTTACTAGAGGATTCTCAGGGGTTGAGGGGCATGATTTAAGTTTTAAGAAGAGCAGTCTGGCTATGCGCAGAGAATGCATTGCAGGGTGGAAAGGCAATAGTGAGAAGACCATTGAGGAGGTAGCACAGTACTTGGGTTAAAGAGCCAAGATAATGAATTTCTTTTTCTTTTTTTTTTGAGGTGGAGTCATGCTCTGTCATCCACGCTGGAGTGCGGTGGCTCGATCTCGGTTCACTGCAACCTCCACCTCCTGGGTTCAAGCGATTCTCCTGTCTCAGCCTCCCGAGTTGCTGGGATTACAGGTGCGTACCACCACACCAGCTAATTTTTGTATTTTTAGTAGAGACAGGGTTTCACTATGTTGGTCAGGCTGGTCTGGAACTCCTGACCTCGTTACCCACCCACCTCGGTATCCCAAAGTGCTGGGATTACAGGTGTGAGCCACTGCACCGGGCCGAGGATGAATTTCAGTTATGTGTTTGGAGGCAGAAACATCAGGACTTAGTAATAAATTGTATATTGTGGGTGTTAAAAAACATGTCCTGTATCCTTGAGGCTTGAAGGAATATCTGTGTGTGGGAAAAGAGAGGAGGAGTTAGCTGCATTTGAAAACCAATGACAGTGGGAGTACCCTATTTCTGAAAGCGATTTCATTTTTCACCTGAAGGTGCTTAAAGACATAGCTACTGTAGGGATAAACAAAATATTTCAGAATAAGTCTTAGCGATCTAGTACTACCTTTTTAATGAACAGATTAGTCAATAGGGAATAGATAAAACTAAAGTTGCAAAGCAAATTACTGGCAAAGCCAAGACTAGAATCAAGTTCTGATATCCAGGCAAATGCCCTTTCCATTCACTACCCCACACTAAATGAGGGTTCTTGGGCCAGAGTGTTAAAAGGTCATGAAAATAAGATGGGTACCAAGAAGATCCTAGGCATATTGATCATTTGATAGGAAAGGAATTGAGTAATGATAAAATAATTTTTATTTATTTTCCTTTTTTTTTGTGAAAGCCTTCAGTAGCTTCCATTGTATCCTATAATCGAGTTTTACAGTGGTGGGAATGATCTCTGTATATTCACCATCTGGTACAGTGCATGGCATGTATTAGGTCCTCAGTAAATGCTTGCTGAATGAGTGAACAAATGTTTCAGCATTAGGGGGCTTATTCATAGGTAATTTTTAAGTAGTCTTTTCTGCTGACTAAGTGCTTATCTCATTTTGGGCTGGAATTATGTCAAGACTCTTCAGACCAGAGATTCGGTAGTCCTACTCCATTCTGAACTGATTGGGTAACACTTGGATACTAATATTCTTTAGGTCATATGTTGGATCTAAGGAATATTGGAAATGCTATGGCCAGGGAACTTGGAATAATATCAAACATTGTTAAAGGAACAGGGTATATTAAACTTGGAGTAAAGTCAAGACAATTGATATGCAAAGGGATGACTTGTTAAAACGGTCTGATATTTTGGCCTTGACTTACTTTTGGCTTCCCAGAGAGTAGAATGAGGACCAGGGGCTCCAATTTTCAGGAAGAAGGAAAGATTTTTCTTCAGGGTAAGGGTGAATAAAAAAACATAGCCATCTGAATATGAAATATGTTTCCTAGAGTGAGGTAAAGGATTAGTGAGCTGGTTGACATGGGATGCACTCTTGCCAAGAATGTAAAAGGGGTCCCTAATTTTATGGAGGCTGAGGTAGATATTTTCAGGTCACTTTCCAACCTGAGATTCTAAGGCATTTCTAGAAAGTTAGTATGCATGTGTCCATTCATTCCCTACTCTGGTGAGTATACACTGGTGAATAAAACACACCTAGTCTCTGTACATTTGAATTTATAATCCAGTAAGGTAGATTAGATTGTTCATTTCTCTTACCATAATTCTAGAATCCTCTTGATCATCATCCTCCTAAATGGCCAAACCCAGTGCCAAACAGAAAGCCAGAAAACCCCAGTTAGAACTGTCATAGTAGAAAGTATAGTAAGATATAACTTTTGTTTTCCCAAGTGAGCTTAATTGTTTAAAAGCCAGCTGGCTCTCAGGGTCCTGATGCTACCTTTTTATTTCCCTACAAGCAAAGTTCTTCTCTGCCCTGTTCCTTCTCTGCATGTCTCAGCCAAGAGCAGGCTCTGTCTCCAAGTAGCTTTCAGTGACAATTATAGTGGATGTGGCTTCAAGCACCAACTTTGCTGGAGCCAGGGAAACTGGTGGTACCATGTCATCCATATTGTTTTTCAGAGTAGTAACAATGAGACTGTGAAAGCTTCTCTGGCTAGGCTTTCTTTCCTAGTGCTGTACCCCAGGCTGGGGGTACACTCGAAGAAGACAGCCAAGTCTCATTAGATATAAGGAAGTGGGGGCCCAGGATGCACTAGCTCCTTCTGAGCTTCGTGTGGTTACCATAATGCTTTGCTCTCTTTTTCTCTTTTTCTCTTTTTGAGGTGGAGTCGTGCTCTGTCACCCATGCTGGAGTGCAGTGGCTTCATTCAGAATCTGTCCTCTTGGAAAGGAGCTGCTAGTGGGACAACTGCATCTAGGGAGAGAATAGGTTAATGATGCATCTGTCTACCCCATTAATCTTCACTCTTTTTTTTGAGTTGCTTTTCTGTTTAGACAGATATCCTTTTTTTTTTCAGCTTCTCTTGATCTGGTTCAATTTACTCCTTAAGTAGTACCCATCAATAAACAGGGCTTGAGTTGCAGGCTGAGATTCTTTCAATCCTTTCTAGGTAATTCTCATCATGTCCATGAAATGATAGGTGATCCCTCATTGGAGCTCACTAACTCTGAACCCTGAAAATATATTTATCTAACTTACTGTCTGTTCAGAGCTCCAAGCTTCAGGTGTTCTCTCTTCTGTCCTTTGGGAGGCTCTAAATGGTCTTTCATCAGGGGTGCCCATTCAATAATTGCATTTGTCTCTGACAATGCAATTGTTTAGGCTTCACAGATAACAAAGAGTGAGAAGGCTTTGAAGTGTTTATTTTGACAGTAGCACATAAAGCAAGGTAATGTGTACAATGACATTTATTATTCCACAAACATTTGTTGGTTGCCATGGTAGCATAGAGGCAGGCAGGCAGGTTCTGGAGTCAGAACAGTTTAAATTTCAGCTTCATCATTTTCCACATACGTAAATTTGGATAAGGCGCTAACCACTCTAAGCTTTAGCAACCTAACCTGAATAGTACCTACCTCAAAGAGATAATATATATTCAGTGTTTGGTATATAGTAAGCATGTAATACTTGTTAGGTATAATAAGCGATAGATACTAGGAATATAGGTAGCTAATTGTCATAAATCCTGGAATAACTGAGTTGGAGCAAGGGTTAAAGGAAATGAAACCTCTGGCACAAATTGAGCACAGTGCTCCTAATTATAAATCTCTCTTCTCTAAATATTTGCTTGTTTATCTTTGTGCTGCCCTGGGTCTTTTCATAGCTATTGAGCCCCATCTGTTCTCATTTATATTCAGCTGCTATTTGGAATATAAGTGTTAATTATCTCTTTAACACCTCACTGCTACTAATTCTGAGTACTCTGTATTCTTGGTTCCTTTGGTTTGCCATCTGCCCAGGGTCCCATACTACTTGTCTTCATGATCTCTTCTGTTGTTTTAGTGGTTCTTGACTCTCTTTTAAAAGTAACACGTTTAAAATAACCTCCTCCAACTATTATTTTTAAATATATTTTATGGTTATAAAAGTAATTATTATTAAAAAGTTGTAAAAATACTGGAAAATAACCCTGTTTTATAACCCTTTGACCTAGATAAAACAATGATTTATAAGTTAAATATCTTTTCTTCCAGCATTTTTTCCCTATGTATGTGTTTAAAGCTTGGTATTACACCGTGTAGCAGATGAAAATTTGTAACTACAAGTGATGAAATAATCAACTCAAACTGGGATTAAAATGAAGAAAGAGATTAGCTTACATTACTGAAAATCCAGAAGTAGCATAGAATTTAGGATTCCCTTAACCCAGTAGCTCTGCCTCCATTTTGTGTCTCTCAGCTCCATTATCTTCTCCTCCATCAGTTTCTGCTTTAATTTAATGAGGCAACGTGGCTTCAGCAATCCCAGACATCACATCTGTACACAAAGGAGGCCAGGAGAAGAAGGGCTGTTTCTTCCTATTGACTCCCTTAAGCATGGAAAAACCTTTCCCAGAAGTTCCCAGCAAATTGTCCTTCATGTCTCTTTGGCCACTGTTGAGTAATGTGCTCATTCCCGAACCAAGCTGTAAGAGATTGGTTTACCAAGATGGCCTAGATCCATGGTTCTTAAATTTGACCACACATCAGCATCCTTTTGAAGGCATGTTAAAACGTGGATTTCTGGGTTCCACCTCCAGTGTTTCTGGTTTAGTAGATCAAGATGGTGCCCAAGAATTTGTATTTGTAACAAGCTTCCAGGTGGTGCTAATGTTGCTGGTCCAGAGGCCACACTTTGAGAACCACCGGCTTAGAGAAATTAGAGCCCTTTTGGAGATGAGTTCAATCTCCAAATATTTTGTGGCCATGTAAAACAGAAAGAATGAACTGAATGGTGGGGAGAAAATCAAAGTGTCTATTACATCCTTGACTATTTCCACCTTATCATAAAACATGCTTTAAATGTATGGATTTTATTGGTAAAATAAACCATGGTTCTTTTATATAAGGGATTATATTATTTAACCAGTCTTCTGTTATTGGACATGGATAATTTTAGTATATTGCTATTATATATTACATGGCAAGAAATGTCAATGCCTACAATCATTTGTGTGCTCCTCTGATTATTACCCCCAAATACATTCCTAGATGTAGAACTGCTCTTCTGGCTATTCTTATCTCACTGACTCAGGGCTCTTTTTTCAAGGGAATACGTGTTTCGTAACCTCCCACCCCACCCTCTGCTTTCTTAAAGAGCCAGACCTTTATATCTTCTCTACATTGACAAAATCATTTCACAGAACAGAACCAGCTGAGGTCAGGATGAGGCGGAGATAAGGGAGACTCAGGAAGTGGAAAGAGCAGCACAGGGCCAGACCCGTGAGAGGACAAGCCTTGCTCAAGGAGTTGGAAATCTGCATGAGGATCTGTGGAGTAGTGAAAGGTGAACTTGGAAGGGAGACTTGGGACAATCTGAACCAGAATCTTTCTTTCTGGGTTGTGTTTTCTAAACTTCAGTCATTTGCTTTATCGCAATTAGAATTTTTGTCATATCTGTTTCACCTGTATTATTATAATAGTTTTTTAGTCAAGTCCATTACATTAACTAATTTTTAAGAGAAACTTTGTATCACTAGTGTTAATATTAAACTATTATCAGTTACCACACATAGAAAAATAACATATTTGTGATAATTTTATTAAATTTTTAACTCAACATTGTTGCACAAGTTCTGAACTGGTAACCTGTTCTCTCTTTGTTACGGGGAAGATATACATGTATTAAGAGGTGTTAAAAATGAACCATCTCCAAATATGGACTGTTTTCTTGATATCATTAGAAAGATTAAAGAATTGCAAAGAAAATAACTTTATTTAGTATAAAATTTTGCACTCTGTAAAATCACCAACATTCCACTCTCAGGACATGTACTAGGTGAATATGTCTCAAACTTCAGAACTCCCTAGAGAGCTTATTAAAAAGATCCACGGATTTAGAACCTCTGGGGCTGGTGGTGGAAGGCAGGCCTAGGGATCTGCATTTTACCAAGTCTTCAGGCCATTTTCATGTTTACCTTCATTTAAAGATGCATATACATTGTAGAAAACTACTAAGCTATTCTCCTCTCATTTTTAGAAAGCATTTTATTTAAAAATAACTAAACTTATAGAAAAGGTACAAAAATTAATACAAAGTCTTTTTGCTATACCCTTTATCTGATTGATTGTTAGGATATTCTTATTCACTTTATCATCCTGTCTCTCTCTCTGCGTGCTCTGTCACCTCTCACTGTATTGTTTTTCTTTCTCCATATAAGTAATATGTATGTAAAAATACACATATGTAAAAAATAGCTATGTATTTTCCCCTGAACTATTTGATAATAAATTAGATACACCATGCACTTTTATTTCTATACTTCATTGTGTATTTCCTAAGAATACAGATATTCTCTTGTATAACTACAGAATGGTAATTAACTTCAGGACATTTAACATCGATGCGATGTTTGTCTCTCTATAGTCTCTATTCCAATTTTGTCAACTGACAACAACCATAAATCAATATAGTAATAATGCCCCATATAATGGTTTTGGCCTTCAGTGTAGAATCCAGTCTTTGGTCACATATTTTATTTAATTGTTACATATGCTTAGTCTTTAACCTGGAACAGTTCCTAAGCCTTTCTTTATTTCACAATACTGACGTCTTTGAAACATGGATTCCTTTGCCTCTGTAGCAGAATACTCATTATTTTAGGTTTGTCTGATATTTCTTCACATAAAGCCTCATAGAACCAGGCTATGCATTCCCAGATGGAATACTCTGTAAGTGATTTTGTGTCCGTCTCAGGGCATCACACCTAGAGGCACACACATTCATCTGCCACCATCTGGTGATTTTAATTTTGATTGCCTGGTCAAGGTGTTGTCTGACTTCTCTGCTGTATAGTTGGATTTTTTTCCCTTGAAACTAACAGATAATCTGGGGGAGGAAGAAGCTTTAGAGCTAAGCAAACATTCTGCTCTTCACTATAAAGCAAAGATCAGCAATGTGGAAAAATGGACTGAACTGAAGGGAAAAGGTGACAGAAAAGTCAGCTAAGAGCCTATTGCCATAAACCAGATAGTCTGGGAGCATCTGAGCAGAAGAGCCGCTGAAACCGTGTGAGTGGATGTGGTTGCCCAGACAATCCTGGGTCTCAGTCATCATTTCCATAGATTATTTGATCTATTATTGTAAATGAAAATGTTGTATATTTTGCAGTTATTGAACTAGCGCAAATAGTGTTCTACATATACTAATCATGTTAATTTTTTTCATACTAAAGGAAATAAACAGATATGTAAGTTAATTATGACAGTCATATTATTTACTTATCTTTATTGATTTTTTTGTCAACTAATTTTTTATCAGGTACCAAGAAAAATGTGCTAAAGTTTCCTGCTATGATGATGCATTTTTCTCTTTTCTTTCTGTTTTGTCAGCTTTTGCTTTATCGCTTTTGAAGGTATATTTTATGCATACTTTCCAACAATCCTTTTATGCCCTTATATGCAGAGAGTATGTTTTGTGAACAGTGTATAATTATATTTTGCTTCTTCATACCATCTGACAATCAATGTCTTATAATTGAGGTATTTGTTCAATTTACATTTAATTACTGAGATTGTTGTGTTTAATTATATCTTGCTATTTAATTTCTATTTGATTTATTTTTTATGTTTATTTTTGGGTCAAATAATTATTTCTGTTATATTTTTTCTATTCTATTCACTTTTTAATTAGATATTGTTTTATTATGTTTTTAGTGGTCTCCCTAGAAATTACAGTACATATGCTGGATGTATTACAGATTCTTTTAGACTGGTGTTTTTCCACTTTCCAAGTGATGCAAGAACCTTACAACGGTTTAACTCAATTTAACCTTCTCACTTTTTGTGCTATTCTTGTTATATATATATATTTAAACTCACAAAATGACTCACGAATCCTCTGTTCTTCCTTTTGTAACTTCTATTAAATACATATTTCAAATTCTTAGTATCATTTATACTATTTTAAGTTTTAAAATTTTTATTTGACATTATTTAATAGAGTCCAGGTCTTTGCCAAATATCAGTCTTTTTATTTACTATTTTGAACATATTAACCATAGTTCCTTTAAAATTTCTGTCTGATACCTTTACTACCTAATCATCTGTGGATCTGTTTCTACTAATCCTTTTCTCTTGATTTTGAGTCATTTGGTCCTATTTCTAATTTCTTTTAATTTTAAAATATTTAATTGTCAAATAAAGATTTGTTCCTTTTAAAATCATCCCTGTTAATTTTTATTTTTTTCACAATGGATAAAAGTTGTAGAAGTTCTAGATAAAGTTATCTTTCTCCAAAAAGTCTGAATTTCTCCTAGCAAGCACATAGAGTATGGGTGAATCATCTTGATCTTGTCAGTCTTTCCTATGATTGACCTGTTTGAGTTGCCCTTACTCCTAGAGGGTGGTTGTTATTATTCCCTAACAGCCCTTAAGGTACCTCAGGACTTTTTACAAAGACCTGTCCATCTTGATGGGGCTTGAACTCCAATCTTCATCTTTTCAGTACCATATGATGGCTGAAATATTTGCTCATAGTTTTTGGCTTCCAGTTGATTTGATTTTTTTTTTTTTTCTACTGCTTGTCTTGAAGTCCTAATCACATAATACAGTTTACGATGTGATCCATAATTTAAGAGGAATATGGTCCCAGTGCCCAGACCCTATTATCTCTGGGATTTCACCCTCAGATCCCAGCTGCTTTGTCAGTCCTGAATTCTGACTTTTGCCTATTCAGCCCAGTAAGGTTGCCATTTTCTTCTCAGGCTCTATTCACCTGCACTACAAACTGGAAAATACTGTCAGGGAAAAAAGCCAAAATGAATAGCCCCTGCTATGGTTTGAATGCGTCCCCTCCAAAATTCATGTCGAAACAATCCCCATTGTGGTGGTATTAAGAGTTGAGGCTTGAAGGAGGTGATTAGGCCATGAGGGCTCTGCCCTGATAAATAGTTATTGCTGTATAAAAGGGCTGGAGGGAATGAATTTAGGCCTTTTTACTCTTCTGCTCTTCTGCCATGTGAGGACAGTGTTTGTCTCCTTTGTGCCCTTCTGCTCCCTGTGAGGACACAGCATTCCTCCCCTTTGGAGGATGCAGCAACAAGACATCATCTTGAAAACAGACAGCAAGACTGGGCATGGTGGCTCATGCCTGTGATCCCAGCATTTTGGGAGGCTGAGGTGGGTGGACCACTTGAGGTCAGGAGCTCAAGACCAGCCTGACCAACATGGTGAGAGCTCGTCTCTACTAAAAATACAAAAATTAGCTGCGGTGGCTCACACCTGTAATCCCAGCACTTTGGGAGGCCGAGACGGGCGGATCACTTGAGGTCGGGAGCTCGAGACCAGCCTGGCTAACATGGTGAAACCCTGTCTCTACTAAAAATACAAAAACTAACTGGGTGTGGTGGCTCACACCTACAATTCCAGCGACTTAAGAGGCTGAGACAGGAGAATTGCTTGAACCCAGGAGGCGGAGGTTGCAGTGAGCTGAGATTGGGCCATTGGACTCCAGCCTGGGGGCTGGAGTAAGACTCTGTCTCAAAACAACACAACACAACACAACACAAAACAAAACAAAACAAGGCAGACAGCAGCCCTCATCAGACATCAGTCCCATTGGTTCCTTGATCTCAGATTTCTCAGCCTCCAGAATCATGAGAAATTAATTTCTATTATTTATAAATTATTCTGTTTGTGGTATTTTGTTATAGCAGCATAGATGGACTAAGATAGCTCCTTTCCAGAATCTCTCCAGAATCACAGCTCTTCATATTTGCCTGCATTGATTGCTATACATTGGGTTCTAACAGTTTTTACAGATTTTGAGCAGCTTTTATAGTTGTAGTTAGCAGGAGGGTTAGTCCTGTTGAAACTTCTTTATCAGAGCAGGGCTTGGAAGTTTTATATCAATTTTAGGTGAAGAAATTAAAGTTCAGAGAAGTTATGTAAATCGCCCAGGGTCAAATGGCTTGTAAATGGCAGAGCTAGGATTTCAACCTAGGTCTCTGTGACTCCCAAGCCTATGTTCTTATCCACTATAATTACTATATTCTTTTCATAATAGTTACTATGTATTAAGGGCCTATTAGGTGCTAGGAAGTGTTCACTGCTTTCTGAATTATATCTTTCTTTATAAAAACCCTATTAAAGACGCTATCCCTACTTTACAGATGTGGAAACTGACCTCAGAGTTCAAGTCTCTTTTTCTAGGGTATTCCATATATGGATTTGAATCCAACCTCTTTAGACTCCAAATGTCCATCATCTACCACCGTTATATTAGAAACTGATTCTTATGCACGTGAATGTGGCCAACTACTTCTCTGAATCCTGGCATTCTAGTTTGTAAAATGTGAATATCAAATATTCTTTGAACTCTCTAATAAAGCTTTGCATTGCAAAGGATATCATGGATGAGTGACAATGTAAAGCCACATGGTATTTCACAGAGGTGAGTATTAACTGAAGGATGCTTTTTCAACTCATGCTACCATGTTACTAATTCAAAGGTGAATTTATCTTTTCCTCTGCACACTGTAATTTTTCTAATTTTTACTTTATTTGACTTGATTTTGATAAATATGTATTCAACAGCTATTATTTGCCTAGCACCCCAGGAGAAACAAATATTGGTGGTTCAGCCTATGTCTTCTACAAGTCTAATAATCTCACCAGAGAAACAAAGATCACAGGTCTGAGACCATTATAGTGTAATAGTAATAGAAATAAATAGACCAAGTGCTATGTTAAACACAAACAAGCACTAAAATATATGGCAGAGACACTTTTGTTGGTGTTCAGAAATGGCAGGAAGATCTTAACACTCAGAAGTCAGATTCTGTAGCTGGCCTGCCTGAATTAGAATCCAAACTCTATTGCTTCTTAACTATATGAACTTCAGCAAGTTACTTTCTTCTGGGGTGAAAGTGATACGGAAGTTAATTATAAGGCAACAGAATAATGAACAGGAGAAAGGAAGGACGGAAGGATAGTAAGGATTACGGAAAGGACGTGGTAAGGATTTTATGGCTGGGCTGATTCTTGATTGTTGTGCTTGATTGAGTGATGTAGTTATGAGGGGTGCGACGGCCGGCCGGTACGTCAGGACGGAGGAAGTAAGTTCGGAATTCATTACTGTCCCTTCCTAGTCCTTCTTTCTTATTAGTTTTCTTTTCTCTTTCTTTCTTCTTTCTTTCTTTCTTTCTTTCTTTCTTTCTTTCTTTCTTTCTTTCTTCTTTCTTTTCTTTCTCTCTCTCTTTTTCTCTCTTTCTCTCTTTCTCTCTCTCTCTCTCTCTCTCTCTCTCTCTCTCTCTCTCTCTCTCTCTTTCTTTCTTTCTTTCTTTCTTTCTTTCTTTCTTTCTTTCTTTCTTTCTTTCTTTCTTTCTTTCTTTCTTCACTTTTTTCTTTTTGACAGAGTCTTGCTCTGTCACCCAGGCTGGAGTACAATAGCATGATCTCGGCTCACTGCAACCACTGCCTCCCAGGTTCAAGCAATTCTTGTGCCTTGGCCTCCTGAGTAGCTGGGATTATAGGCACATGCCACCATGTCTGGCTAATTTTTGTATTTTTAGTAGAGGTGAGGTTTCACCATGTTGCCCAGGCTGGTCGTGAACTCCTGACCTAAGGTGATCCACCCGCCTCAGCCTCCCAAAGTACTGAAGTTACTTACTTTTCTAAGCCTTGTTCTTTTAAAAATGGAGATAATAATATCACCTATCTAGTAGGGTTATCATGAAGAACTTATGCAAACAAATGTTTAACACAGTGCCTTACTAAATACAGACTTTCTGTAATTCTTATTATCAAATTTAAAATATTTATTAATTATTATTACTGGGTATTTGGAGGATGTTAGAATTTGGTTTGAACAGGTGTAGAGAGGAATTATTTAGGAGGTAGAATTGTCTGTAGAAAGACAAGAACCCATTTTCCATAGTGCTAATTAGATATGGGCAGGAGGAGGAACTGCTAGACACATTTATGACCATTTAGAAAAAAGACTATTTAGAAAATGGTCTTTGGCCCCTTCATTGCATTTGGCACTAGTGTCCCTAACCTCTTTGCTAAATCAATGCTATCACCTGTGGATATGAGAGTTGGCAAGGAAGAAGCAGGGAAGGTAGGCAATGATATTTTCCCCTAAGGTTCTCACTATGCCTTCTCTGTTTCTAATGGGGTCATACCGAAAGCTTTAGAATTCCAAATTCTTTCCCTGCCTTCTCTCTGGCATTCCCATGGGACTGAGGGTTGCTTGTTCCAGGGAGTTAGGTTCACTTGTCTACAGGGTAAAGTCTTATATTTTTTAATACATATATTTATAATGAGTAGAAAGATGAGTATTCAGCTTTCTAAATCTATAGCTCATAGAATAGCCATATAAAAAATGCCTACCCTTATATCCTCATAATGTTTAAAACTCACCAGAAGACAAAGTGGCTCACTGGATTTCAGCTTCCCCAAATGTTAATGCTCTGCTCTTTCCCCTACTCCATTACTTTGAGGCTAGCAGTATGGCTACCACGTCTGCACTGGCTCTGATCTCTAGTACAAGTGTCCTGAGGAGAAAGAGGCCACAACAGAAGCCCTTTGCTTATGAGAAGCTGAAAAAAATCAGTGAGAACTCACTATTAGGACAGTTGCTTACCTACCTCCTCCTCCTCTAATCATAGCACTGGTGAATTATAATGTAAGAAATGTTCCCACCTAAAACTGTTATTCCCTGGGGATTAGAAGTTAAAGCTTAAACATGAAGAGTTGTTTTGTGGAGTAAGGAGGATTGACAGTGGTGTTCTGGTTGCCAAGGTCTTTGCACCTCTCCCCTTTCTTCCTTCCCTGAGCTTCTTTGGGCTGACAAAGATAGGGGTTTGGGTTTTTCCTGTGTTTGAAGCCTGGCAAAGTAGCTGGTCATCCCAGGGTCAGGCCAATGTAACAGTATGTTTGTGAGCATGAGTATTTCAAAAGAAAAACAACATCGAATGTTTATCATAAGCAGAAATATTAGGGAAAATATTAGTGAAATATTGGTGAAAAAACACCTCCAACCCAGATAACCAAGAATGCCAAATTAACCTAAAAATAGATTGGGGAAGATACTAAAATTATGAAACAAGAACAAGCAATCACAAAAATAACCAAGCAGAAATGTAAACTATTTCCACTGGGGCAACTGAGCAAAGTATATAGGGATCTTGCTATATTATTCTGTACAGCTATGTGACTCTACAGTAATCGCCGTAAACATTTCAATTCAAAAAGATGAAAGCTCATTTCATATTGAAAGGGTTCATAAAATGCCAAAGAAGAAACAAGAAAAGCCCCACACTTAGGAATATTATAATGATGTTTAAGAATATCAAAAACAAAAAAATTACAAAAGTTTCCAGAGAAGAAATCACATACAAGGGAACAAACTTAAGAGAGATTTTTCAACAGAGCGCCAAATGCAAGAAGACAATCAAGTATTTAAAAATACTGTTTAAAAGCAAGAAATAATGAGAGAATAAGAATACATCTTAGTAGCTTAAAGCATATGTAAAACAAATATGATAGGTGTGTGGAGACAAGATCAAATGTTGTGAGAATATGCTAAATTTCTTATTCTATATTATATATATAATATGTTATAATTGGAAATAAGAAATTATAATTGGAAATAAGATAGAATTAAAACAAAATATATAACAATATATAAATATATAAAAAGAGGAGTAAAAAATCACAAATAATGTAAATGGTCTAAACTTCCGGCTTAAAGATAAAGATAGACAAACTAGTTTTAAAAAGTCCAGTTACATGCGGTTCACAAGAACCACACCTAAAGCATAGTATCACACACAAATTGAAAATAATAAATTTTTAAAAAGACATATCAAACAAAGACTAATGAAAGAATGCTGGAATAGTCATAATAACATCAGATTATAAATAATAATAGACTTTATTATGTAATAACATTGTATTATAAATAATGTAAAAATAAAGAATAAAAACAGAAAGATTTATCAGGGATGGAGAAGATCACTACATAATGATAAAAGCATCAATTCACCGAAAGATTCAACAATTTAAATATAACACAACTGTTGAAAAGAATTCGATGCAAAAATTGGTCAAACTTCAAGGAGAAATTGATAAATACACCATTATCATGGGAGCTTTTAATCTTTGTCTGTCTCAATTATTGTTAAGAAGACAAAAATATCCACAAGGGGGTAGAAGATCTGAACTATCCAATTAATAAGCTCAATACGACAGACATATACAGTAGATCAAACAAGTGCGTCATAGTGACATAATGTAGATGGACCTTACAATACAACATGAAGTGAAAAAATGTTCTAAATAGTCACATACAGTGTGCTACTCTTTTTATGGTGTTGAAAACCAGGAAAATAAAAATAAATAATTTTTAGAAGTGTATACAGATGCAATAAAGCAAAGGGAAGCAAAGGAAGGATGAGCGTGAAATTCAGGACAATGATTACATTGGGTGGGTGTAGAGGAAGGAGATGAAGTCCGTGTGGTTAGATAGAGTTTTGTCAAAATCCCAGAGTTTATTGAGGGCTGGCGGTTTATGTGTGCCACTAACATGGTTAAGATGAGTTAATTAAAGAATTAGCCACATAAATGAAAGCTGCCCATCCATTTAAAATATACTTTATTTAAATTATTTTGAGGAAAATGGTGCTGTGAGGACAAAGATAAGCAGCAATGTACTGCCTAAGAAAGTCAAAGAAGAGTTGGAAAAGGTGCTTCTATTTGAGTGGCTACTTCAAGACTCAGCAGAAATGGATCATGCATAAAAAGGAGGAAGGTCATTCGATGCAGATGAAGTAGCATAATGGAAGCATTAGAACAGAGAGAATTTGGTGTCTATTGATGGATTTCCAATAGGCCATGCAGTAGTTAATGAGAACCTGCCAGAATGGGGAACGTGAGAATGGAAAACATGAAATGAATCTAAGTAATCATTGGACATAGAATTGTTTTGATGACAAATCAAGGAGAATAACAACCAGCACTCTGTCTGCCACACAATAGGCACACAGTGAAGGAAACTGGTTGTTTCTACTGCTGATTATTGTGCAAGGAGGGTGATGTCTGAGTTTCTAACTTGGTAACAAAGTAGATGTTAATAGCATTTTCTGAGATGACATGGGAAAAAGAAGAAGTTCTGGGATAATTGCAAATCAAGGTTGTTTCAGGTGTGCTAAGTTTCAGGTACAGTCAGTTCTATTAGAATGTGACATATGTGTTCCTAAAAATCATCGTGCCACATAAAATTGTACAATAAAAACCACAGAGCTTAAGGGGAGAATGAGATTCAGAGTACAACACTTGAAAATTAATCAGTGATACATTAAAAAAGAAAATAGTAACCTTGCAAAAATGATAGCATAGTTTTACACGTTAGATGGCTAAAAATTTCTTAAAATCTGCAGTAAATATAACATTTTACCTTGCAACAGACCTAAAGTTTTGCTTATGAAAGTGGGCAACAGAAAGATTGCAGCTTGTGAATTACTGTGGAGTGGAGGGAGGGCTATCTGAAACTAGAGAAAGTTATGTCACCAGATGTGCTTACATGTGGCTCACAATGTACATGGTCAACTGAGGTAGGTGGTAGATGTTTGGGGTAAATTCAGGTGTGCATTTTGTGTATTCTTACATGCCTCCATTGAGTAGGACGCAGTTTTCTGAGTTCACCTAGTATTTCTTGCAGAGGACAGTATTTCATAAAAGCAAATGTGAAATTTGCGATATGTTGGAATTGCTCCCTAACAAATCAATCATATTGCAACACACTTTCAAAACAAGCATTATAAAAGAACTGACTCTACCGATACTGAGAGGCAATTAGGAGAGAGATAAGGTATGCCAAAAGTCTTTAAAAAAGGTACTTCTCTTAATCCAGCAATGTCACCATTAGGAATTTATCGTAAGGAAATACTCAGAGATGTTGCCCATGAACAAATAAGAAGTATTTTAGAATAGGGAAAAATGGAAAGAAGGTTAAGGTCAACAATATAGGTTGAGTTAAATAAATGATGGTTATCCATTACCGGAATATTATGTTGTCATCAATAATCAATTTGAGAGAAGGACATATTTGGGAAGTGTTATGTTCCACAAGCTTTTTAAAAAATGGAATATTAGTTTTGTGAAACCTATAAATATACACACATATAGAACAAATACTGAAAAAAACCCATATTTTAACTTTTTCTTTGGATGGTGAAGTTTTGGATGTTTTATCTTTGTGCCTTCCTGTTTTTCTAATATTTCAACAATGAAATATTGAATTTTCCTAATTTCTGTTTTACTAATATTTCAGCAATGATTTAAACTAGAAAGTACAGCTTAGCTTGATTCAGGACACTTTTGCTATCTCTAGGATTTATCTTTTAGCTCAACTTCACCATGGTGCCTTTGTGGCCAGGCTGTCCCTCTCCACCCTTATAGGAGCTGGAAGAAGGCTGCTGGCTCATGTCTAGCAGAAAAGAGACTGTGTATATTTGTATTATTATGAGAAAATCCACTCAATGTTTAAAAAGCATGAGCAAGGGCATTATTGATGGGCAAGGTCACTGAAGTCAAATATAGAAGTGTGTCCAGGAGCTGGGCCTGGTGGCTTATGCCAGTAACCCCAGCACTTTGGGAGGCTGAGGTGGTAGGATCACTCGAGCCCAGGAGTTCAAGACCAGCTTGGGCAACATAGTGAGACCTTATCTATATTAAAAAAGGTACATATATATATATATATATGTGTATATATATATGTATATATATGTGTGTGTGTATAAATAATACATGTAAATTTCATATAAAGAATATGTATATAAATTAAAAACACACACACATACACATGAATATATGAAGTATTATGTCCAGTGCACCTGGGGAGAGAAACTAGCCTGGGATAGCGAGACACACATACACATTTTTTTTCCTGCAGCAAGAGGGCTGTGTGTGGATGTGGAAAGATTGCTCCATTTCCTCCCAGCTCTAATACTCTCTGATCCTCTAGAGATGGAATATGCCTCCACACCCCATGCTAACCTAATTAGCATTCTAGACAGGGATGTGTTTGGTACATTTAATTTAAATCACTCATTCTGGAAAATGTAATACTTTTTTTGTTGTTGTTTCACCTTTAGGGAAATCAACTGGACATTATCCTTCAGCCTCCAGAGTGTCATTATCATTAAATCTATCCTTGGCCTTCTCCAGCAGAGTGGTCTGTCTCTTTTCTACGTTACCCGCAGAGTTGCTATGATGATCTGCAACAGGGAATGAACCATGCCCAGACCACAAGGAAGGAAGGAGGCATGCCATGTGTGAGGAGAGGAGTGTCTGAGCCTGAAATTCTCTTTCAAATATGGTGCATTATGTCGTGTTGAATATCCATCAATACAATCCTTCGTTTACTATGCTCTTTCCATGTGCTGGTGGATTTAAGGGAGAAAGACAGTCCAGTTGGAAACATGACTGGACGAATGAGGTTTGGTTAAGAGCTTGTTTATAAGAGTAGGTCAGAGAGCAAGATGCCTATAGTCAAGTCTTTGCAGTGACTCTTAAGTGTTTTGTGGACCAACTGATGTTCTTAAGGCTCATTAGGGATATTAGGATAAAGATTCTTAGACTCCAAAACCTACTGAGTCAGAATCTTGAGGGAGTGGCTCAGCATTTTAAATATGTTTTCTCCTCTTCCCTCCCCTTTATGTCCATTGAAGTAGGAGAATTGTTGGTTTCCAGAGGAGGCTTCATGGAAGAAGAAGGATCTGAGCCAGGTATAGAGAGGAGCAGGAAGGACTTTCCAGGTACAGGAGAGCTGGCACAAAGCCAGAGAGTTGTGGAGCAAGAGTTGTGCAGGCAATGTGCAATTCGGATGGAGCAAATGGTGTATCAGTTTGTTAATATGGACAGTAAGCCTAAAAAGAGTGATTGAGACATGATAGTGGAAAACCAATCAACAGTTCTCTATCACTTTGTTTGTTTGATGAGACATATATGACTTTTTTTATTTATCAGCACAACACATTGTACTAAGCATGTGAAGACTTCGATACCACCTCTTAACTCATCTTCTACCTGGCAAAACTCACATTTTCAGGAAATTAAAGCAATCAGTGCCATAATCCTTTTTGTTGTGGTATTCACAAAAAAACTTAACAAGCATGCATACAAGCAAATGAACTATTTAAAGTATTAAAACATTGACATTTATGAGGAAAACAAAGTAAAAATAAGTTTTTCACAATTAAATTTTATCTTTGACAATGAGTTTTGGGTTTTTCTGTTAGGTGTCTATTCTACTTCTACAAAAGCAAGAATATTCTCTGAAAGAACATACATAAATAAATCCTGTTATATTATGTTGTTAAATAATAAAAGAAGTGACCAGTTCTGACATCTCATTAATATGTGCATGTCGCTGCATCATTGCTTTGCATTTGCTGTAATCATAGATTTGTTGGTGCCATGAATGTTTCTCATAGTATTCTTATTCATGTAAAATGAATAATGTAAAATGTAAAGTGATGTAAAATTTCCATGTAAAATGATGGAAATAAACTGCTCACTCTTCTTTTATTTATCTCTGATGTTTTCCTAATTAAAAATTAGCTGACCTCCTCAGTGTGTTCAGGAGATTTGTTAGCCATTGAAAAATCTGTGGAGCCTGTGTTGAGCCTGCTATGTAGAGTTGCCAACTGGAGAAGCAGCTCAATCATGTCTTCACCTGCATTATGATCTGTGACTTTTGCTTTGAGTCTCATGTTCAAAGCTATAGTATATTTTCTCAATCACAGGCAGCTTCATGTGTGTGACGTGGCCTCTTGATCATTCAGTGAACCTGCTATTGGGAAATTAACTTTCATCTGAATTGACTTGGATTCCTATCTTTACCTATACTTACTATTTCAAATGTGCTATTTAAATTAGGTGAAAGTTCTTCAGCTGTTATTACAAGATGAGGTAACAAACAGAAACTTATAATGTATTATGATTCAACCATATACTATGTGAGTAAAACTGAAAAAAGTGACTTTACTATGTGAGTAAAATTCTAAAAAATGAAAGTCACTGAAAATCTAATTTATAACGTTTTAGTAATTCATAATTGTTGCAAAATGAAGAGTACAGGTAGGAGGCCATGAGTCATATGAAATTCCCACTTTCCTGGCTAAAATAATTCACCCATTTTTCTCTTAACTTGGGAAAGTCTATGATGAGTCAATGAAAGTGACTTTATTATAAAGTGTACCTTTTAATTTGGTTTAATATGGAAAATTAATGTATTGTTTGCAGTCTGCATTAGTGTAAATGTTTTTAATGTGATGATGTGCTGCCAGCCCTGACAGCTGATGGACACTACCCACAGAACTGTGGAGGCTGGCAGTGGAGGAGTCCCTTACAAGGTTGTGACATGATAAAACTGACATATAAACTGTAGGCTATGCAAGATGAGATGAGGGTTGTGGGGACTGGAGCAGGGAGAACAATGAGAAGATTATTTCAGTAACTCCAGGACAAATGATGTGAGCCTTACTGGCTGTTGGCAGTGAGATTTGGAAGAGAAGACAGCTGGGAGAGAGAAAGTGGCAAGAAGTCTTTGGAGGAGGCCAATGGGAAGACACATATGGCCTCTATAAGACAGGAATATTTTCCTGTGGTGTTCTGTCTCCTGAGGAATGTAAAAAGAACAAATTGGGACAGTAATACGCTCTGTGTGGCAGCAAACATTCAGATTACTCGGGAGAGACGTGAAAAACCTCTGTTTGCAAGGACTACAAGTCATTTCCATCTCCCTGGGCTGAGTGAAAGCCCCAGCTGTGTGATTTCTTAGCCAATTATGGGAACTTGTACAGCAATTGCCATGTATTTAATGCAAGGCCACAAATCTGGGGCAAATTTTAGCTTTGAAGGTGTTCTTATTTCATCTGCAATTTCCTTTATACGATTCTCACTTACAGGGACATAACAGTGTTGTCAAGGCAGACTATAAGGCATCTTCTCTCATGCTTCTACTCCTAGCCTGCTTCCTGAGAGGTAAATGCTGTGCAGCTTCCTGTGTTCTCATCAGGGTGCTGCAGTCAGGGGCTTGAGCTGGGCTGGGTAAGGAAGGTAGCTGCCCCAGAAAGGCTCCCTTAGTTGGCAACGTGTTCCACCAGGGAAGGATCCTGGCCTGAGATTTGGAGTCCCTTTATGTAAAGAGAAGTTGACTGTGCAGAACTGAGCACACCATACAAAGCCACTGAAATTTGCTAAAAGTAGGCTCCTAATGCCTTTACCATATTTCTGGTTTGATTTTGCCTGATGTCTTCTTGGACCTCTTACCTTAAACTGTGAAAACAGTGGTTCATAATTCTCCTGCCATGCTATGTTCACAAACTTTGTTTTAACTATAATTTACCCAGCCTGTCTGACCTCCTGACTTTCTATGGGCCTGATTTCTAATGACCTAGCCCAGTCAGCATGAAATAGTTTATTCCTGTATAAACAGGGGGGAAGGAGACTCTTCTTCATTCTCTTTTCTTATTCTTCCTTTTCAAAATAATAACAGTGGTAAAAAGCATAGAAATAACTTTCTCAAATTATATTCAAGGGGAATAATTAGAAAGGAAGGATCTGTCTTCATATCTAGGTAACAGTGGGGACAAGGGTGTTTGCAGGGGTCTGTCCACAGCCCCTGACCCAATGATGGATGAATAACGTACACTGATACAGGTATTATGCTTGTCAGTCCAGCTGAGGGTCTGGGCCACTTACAGACTCCAAGGAGACTGCTGTGAAGAGTTGCAGCCATGGCCCTGACTCACTGGCCCTGCTGGCTTTTATTCAGCACACATTAAATGACAAAGGCTTTGAGTCAGCAGCATTAGAGGGTAACAAACCTGGTCGCCTTCCCCAGAGGGAGCCATGCTGCCCGCAAATGATCAAAGATTAGTTTTAGGACCACATGAGTAAACAAGTTATTTAGATAAACTTCTCTACATTCCTGTGTGTCTCCTCTAAGTTATTCACTCAAGGTAAGGATTAGGCTGCTTTCAGCCATAATCCTATCCTGAGACTTTTGCAAAAACCTTCCAGCCTTCCAAGAAGATTTGTGTAAATATCCTATAACTTCATCTTAAAACTTTTCCCACCAGCCTGACTGAACTCCCACAGGTGTTACCGTCCAGAACAGCTGTCCTGGGTGAGTATCTCTAAAGGAAACTGTGGTAGGCTGAAAAATGGCCTCCCAAAGATATGTCTACATTTAATTCCTGGAACTAGTAAATTTACCTTACTCGAAGAAAAAAAATCTTTGTAGATGTGATTAAGTTAAGGATTTTTTTTTAAAATTATTATTATTATACTTTAAGTTCTAGGGTACATGTGCATAACGTGCAGGTTTGTTACATATGTATACTTGTGCCATGTTGGTGTGCTGCACCCATCAACTCGTCAGCACCCATCAACTCGTCATTTACACCAAGTATAACTCCCAATGCAAACCCTCCCCCCTCCCGCCTCCCCATGATAGGCCCCGGTGTGTGATGTTCCCCTTCCCGAGTCCAAGTGATCTCATTGTTCAGTTCCCACCTATGAGTGAGAACATGCGGTGTTTGGTTTTCTGTTCTTCTGATAGTTTGCTAAGAATAGTGGTTTCCAGCTGCATCCACGTCCCTACAAAGGACACAAACTCATCCTTTTTTATGGGTGCATAGTATTCCATGGTGTATATGTGCCACATTTTCTTAATCCAGTCTGTCACTGATGGACATTTGGGTTGACTCCAAGTCTTTGCTATTGTGAATAGTGCCGCAATAAACATACGTGTGCATGTGTCTTTATAGCAGCATGATTTATGATCCTTTGGGTATATACCCAGTAATGGGATAGGTGGGTCATATGGTACATCTAGTTCTAGATCCTTGAGGAATCGCCATACTGTTTTCCATAATGGTTGAACCAGTTTACAATCCCACCAACAGTGTAAAAGTGTTCCTATTTCTCCACATCCTCTCCAGCACCTGTTGTTTCCTGACTTTTTAATGATTGCCATTCTAACTGGTGTGAGATGGTATCTCATTGTGGTTTTGATTTGCATTTCTCTGATGGCCAGTGATGATGAGCATTTTTTCATGTGTCTGTTGGCTGTATGAATGTCTTCTTTTGAGAAATGTCTGTTCATATCCTTTGCCCACTTTTTGATGGGGTTGTTTGTTTTTTTCTTATAAATTTGTTTGAGTTCTTTGTAGGTTCTGGATATTAGCCCTTTGTCAGATGAGTAGATTGCAAAAATTTTCTCCCATGCTGTAGGTTGCCTGTTCACTCTGATGGTAGTTTCTTTTGCTGTGCAGAAGTTCTTTAGTTTAATTAGATCCCATTTGTCAATTTTGGCTTTTGCTGCTGTTGCTTTTGGTGTTTTAGACATGAAGTCCTTGCCCATGCCTATGTCCTGAATGGTATTCCCTAGGTTTTCTTCTAGGGCTTTTATGGTATTAGGTCTAACATTTAAGTCTCTAATCCATCTTGAATTAATTTTCATGTAAGGAGTAAGGAAAGGATCCAGTTTCAGCTTTCTACTTACGGCTAGCCAATTTTCCCAGAACCATTTATTAAATAGGGAATCCTTTCCCCATTTCTTGTTTCTTTCAGGTTTGTCAAAGATCAGATGGCTGTAGATGTGTGGTATTATTTCTGAGGACTCTGTTCTGTTCCATTGGTCTATATCTCTGTTTTGGTACCAGTACCATGCTGTTTTGGTTACTGTAGCCTTGTAGTATAGTTTGAAGTCAGGTAGCGTGATGCCTCCAGCTTTGTTCTTTTGACTTAGGATTATCTTGGCAATGCAGGCTCTTTTTTGGTTCCATATGAACTTTAAAGCAGTTTTTTCCAATTCTGTGAAGAAAGTCATTGGTAGCTTAATGGGGATGGCATTGAATCTATAAATAACCTTGGGCAGTATGGCCATTTTCACGATATTGATTCTTCCTATCCATGAGCATGGTATGTTCTTCCATTTGTTTGTGTCCTCTTTGATTTCACTGAGCAGTGGTTTGTAGTTCTCCTTGAAGAGGTCCTTCACATCCCTTGTAAGTTGGATTCCTAGGTATTTTATTCTCTTTGAAACAATTGTGAATGGGATTTCATTCCTGATTTGGCTCTTTGTTTGTCTGTTACTGGTGTATAAGAATGCTTGTGATTTTTGCACATTAATTTTGTATCCTGAGACTTTGCTGAAGTTGCTTATCAGCTTAAAGAGATTTTGGGCTGAGACAATGGGGTTTTCTAAATATACAATCATGTCATCTGCAAACAGGGACAATTTGACTTCTTCTTTTCCTCACTGAATACCGTTGATTTCTTTCTCTTGCCTGATTGCCCTAGCCAGAACTTCCAACACTATGTTGAATAGGAGTGGTGAGAGAGGGCATCCCTGTCTTGTGCCAGATTTCAAAGGGAATTTTTCCAGTTTTTGCCCATTCAGTATGATATTGGCTGTGGGTTTGTCATAAATAGCTCTTATTATTTTGAGGTACGTTCCATCAATACCGAATTTATTGAGCGTTTTTAGCATGAAGGGCTGTTGAATTTTGTCAAAGGCCTTTTCTGCATCTATT
Organism: Rhinopithecus roxellana; assembly: GCF_007565055.1. NCBI lineage: Eukaryota > Metazoa > Chordata > Mammalia > Primates > Cercopithecidae > Rhinopithecus > Rhinopithecus roxellana. The sequence goes on from NC_044551.1 coordinate 37,607,225, forward strand.
GAGATAATCATGTGGTTCGTGTCTTTGGTTCTGTTTATATGCTGGATTATGTTTATTGATTTGTGAATGTTGAACCAGCCTTGCATCCCAGGGATGAAGCCCACTTGATCATGGTGGATAAGCTTTTTGATGTGCTGCTGAATCCGGTTTGCCAGTATTTTATTGAGGATTTTTGCATCGATGTTCATCAGGGATATTGGTCTAAAATTCTCTTTTTTTGTTGTGTCTCTGCCAGGCTTTGGTATCGGGATGATGCTGGCCTCATAAAATGAGTTAGGGAGGATTCCCTCTTTTTCTATTGATTGGAATAGTTTCAGAAGGAATGGTACCAGCTCCTCTTTGTACCTCTGGTAGAATTCAGCTGTGAATCCATCTGGTCCTGGACTTTTTTTGGTTGGTAGGCTATTAATTATTGCCTCAATTTCAGAGCCTGCTATTGGTCTATTCAGGGATTCAACTTCTTCTTGGTTTAGTCTTGGAAGAGTGTAAGTGTCCAGGAAATTATCCATTTCTTCTAGATTTTCTAGTTGATTTGTGTAGAGGTGTTTATAGTATTCTCTGATGGTAGTTTGTATTTCTGTGGGGTCGGTGTTGATATCCCCTTTATCATTTTTTATTGCATCTATTTGATTCTTCTCTCTTTTCTTCTTTATTAGTCTTGCTAGCGGTCTGTCAATTTTGTTGATCTTCTCAAAAAACCAACTCCTGGATTCATTGATTTTTTGGAGGGTTTTTTGTGTCTCTGTCTCCTTCAGTTCTGCTCTGATCTTAGTTATTTCTTGCCTTCTGCTAGCTTTTGAATGTATTTGCTCTTGCTTCTCTAGTTCTTTTAATTGTGATGTTAGAGTATCAATTTTAGATCTTTCCAGCTTTCTCTTGTGGGCATTTAGTGCTATAAATTTCCCTCTACACACTGCTTTAAATGTGTCCCAGAGATTCTGGTATGTTGTATCTTTGTTCTCATTGGTTTCAAAGAACATCTTTATTTCTGCCTTCATTTCGTTATGTACCCAGTAGTCATTCAGGAGCAGGTTGTTCAGTTTCCATGTAGTTGAGCGGTTTTGATTGAGTTTCTTAGTCCTGAGTTCTAGTTTGATTGCACTGTGGTCTGAGAGACAGTTTCTTATAATTTCTGTTCTTGTACATTTGCTGAGGAGTGCTTTACTTCCAATTATGTGGTCAATTTTGGAATAAGTGTGATGTGGTGCTGACAAGAATGTATATTCTGTTGCTTTGTGGTGGAGAGTTCTATAGATGTCTATTAGGTCTGCTTGGTGCAGAGATGAATTCAATTCCTGGATATCCTTGTTAACTTTCTGTCTGATTGATCTGTCTAATGTTGACAGTGGAGTGTTGAAGTCTCCCATTATTATTGTATGGGAGTCTAAGTCTCTTTGTAAGTCTCTAAGGACTTGCTTTATGAATCTGGGTGCTCCTGTTTTGGGTGCATATATATTTAGGATAGTTAGCTCTTCCTGTTGAATTGATCCCTTTACCATTATGTAATGGCCTTCTTTGTCTCTTTTGATCTTTGATGGTTTAAAGTCTGTTTTATCAGAGACTAGGATTGCAACCCCTGCTTTTTTTTTGTTCTCCATTTGCTTGGTAGATCTTTCTCCTTCCCTTTATTTTGAGCCTATGTATGTCACTGCATGTGAGATGGGTCTCCTGGATACAGCAGACTGATGGGTCTTGACTCTTTATCCAGTTTGCCAGTCTGTGTCTTTTAATTGGAGCATTTAGTCCATTTACATTTAAGGTTAATGTTGTTATGTGTGAATTTGATCCTGCCATTATGATATTAACTGGTTATTTTGCTCATTAGTTGATGCAGTTTCTTCCTAGCCTCAATGGTCTTTACATTTTGGCATGTTTTTGCAATGGCTGGTACCGGTTGTTCCTTTCCATGTTTAGTGCTTCCTTCAGGGTCTCTTGTAAGGCAGGCCTGGTGGTGACAAAATCTCTAAGCATTTGCTTATCTGTAAAGGATTTTATTTCTCCTTCACTTATGAAACTTAGTTTGGCTGGATATGAAATTCTAGGTTTAAAATTCTTTTCTTTAAGAATATTGAATATTGGCCCCCACTCTCTTCTGGCTTGTAGAGTTTCTGCCAGGAGATCTGCTGTTATTCTGATGGGCTTCCCTTTGTGGGTAACCCGACCTTTCTCTCTGGCTGCCCTTAAGATTTTTTCCTTCATTTCAACTTTGGTGTATCTGGCAATTATGTGTCTTGGAGTTGCTCTTCTCAAGGAGTATCTTTGTGGCGTTCTCTGTATTTCCTGAATTTGAATGTTGGCCTGCCCTACTAAGTTGGGGAAGTTCTCCTGAATGATATCCTGAAGAGTGTTTTCCAATTTGGTTCCATTTTCCCCCTCACTTTCAGGCACCCTAATCAGACGTAGGTTTGGTCTTTTTACCTAATCCCATACTTCTTGCAGTCTTTGTTCATTTCTTTTTCTTCTTTTTTCTTTTGGTTTCTCTTCTTGCTTCATTTCATTCATTTGATCCTCAATTGCTGATACTCTTTCTTCCAGTTGATCGAGTCGGTTACTGAAGCTTGTGGATTTGTCACGTATTTCTCGTGTCATGGTTTTCATCTCTGTCATTTCATTTATGAGCTTCTCCACCTTAATTATTCTAGCTATCAATTCTTCCACTCTTTTTTCAAGATTTTTAGTTTCTTTGCGCTGTGTACGTAATTCCTCCTTTAGCTCTGAGAAGTTTGATGGACTGAAGCCTTCTTCTCTCATCTCGTCAAAGTCATTCTCCATCCAGCTTTGATCCATTGCTGGCGATGAGCTGCGCTCCTTTGCAGGGGGAGATGCGCTCTTCTTTTTTGAATTTCCAGATTTTCTGCCCTGCTTTTTCCCCATCTTTGTGTTTTTTTCTGCCTCTGGTCTTTGATGATGGTGATGTACTGATGGGGTTTTGGTGTAGGTGTCCTTCCTGTTTGATAGTTTTCCTTCTAACAGTCAGGACCCTCAGCTGTAGGTTTGTTGGAGATTGCTTGAGGTCCACTCCAGACCCTGTTTGCCTGGGTATCAGCAGCAGAGGCTGCAGAAGGTAGAATATTGCTGAACAGTGAGTGTACCTGTCTGATTCTTACTTTGGAAGCTTCCTCTCAGGGGTGTACTCCACTGTGTGAGGTGTGGGGTGTCAGTCTGCCCCTAGTGGGGGATGCCTCCCAGTTAGGCTACTCAAGGGTCAGGGACCCACTTGAGCAGGCAGTCTGTCCCTTCTCAGATCTCAACCTCCATGTTGGGAGATCCAGTGCTCTCTTCAAAGCTGTCAGACAGAGTCATTTGCGTCTGCAGAGGTTTCTGCTGCTTTTTTTTTTTTTTTTGTTGTTGTTGTTTAGCTGTGCCCTGTCCCCAGAGGTGGAGTCTACAGAGACAGGCAGGCTTCCTTGAGCTGCTGTGAGCTCTACCCAGTTCGAGCTTCCCAGCGGCTTTGTTTACCTACTTAAGCCTCAGCAATGGTGGGCACCCCTCCCCCAGCCTCGCTGCTGCCTTGTGGTTAGATCACAGACTGCTGTGCTAGCAATGAGGGAGGCTCCGTGGGCGTGGGATCCTCCCGGCCAGGTGTGGGATATAATCTCCTGGTGGGCCCGTTTGCTTAAAGCGCAGTATTGGGGTAGGAGTTACCTAATTTTCCAGGTGTTGTGTGTCTCAGTTCCCCTGGCTAGGAACAGGGATTCCCTTCCCCCTTGCGATTCCCTGGTGAAACAATGCCTCGCCCTGCTTCAGCTCTCGCTGGTCCGGCTGCAGCGGCTGACCAGCACTGATTGTCTGGCACTCCCTAGTGAGGTGAACCCAGTACCTCTGTTGAAAATGCAGAAATCACCGGTCTTCTGTGTTGCTCGCGCTGGGAGTTGGAGACTGGAGCTGTTCCTATTCGGCCACCTTTCTCCGCCCTCTAGTTAAGGATCTTGAGGTGAGATCATTCTGAGATTTTTGGGTGGTCCTAAATCCAATCATAAGTGTCCTTATAAGACAGAAGCAGAGGAAGATTTCAACACACAGAAGATGAGGAGGCAGTGTGGCCACAGAGGCAGAGTGAGGAGTGATGCAATCACAAGCCAAGGAATGGTGGCAATCGCCAGAAGCTGGAAGAGACCAGGAACAGACACTGCCCTAGAACCTCCAGAGTAGTGTGCTCTTGCCAACATGAATTACAGCTCAGTAAAACTGACTTTGAACTTCTGGCCTCTAGAGCTGTGAGAGAATACATTTTTTAAGCTACCAATTCTGGTAATTTTTATAGCAGCCACAGAAAACTAATGCAGTAATTAGCTGCTGTATCTGTACTTGGCTTTAGTTCAGAGTCCTACTCTCTAACTATGGGAAGTGGCATATATACAATTTGGGGAAGGAAGAAGTTACAGAAAGCATCCTCCTCATCCCCTGGTCTTCATAGAATCTGAAAGTTAGACATGGAAACAACAACTTTAAATCATCCAGTGTCTACCACCCTTTTTTTATCCTTCCCTCCAGTGACCGATTACCTACTCTGAACCAAGAGCTCTGACAGGCATTGACTTGTGGATTTTCCCTGTTCCAAAATGTCTTCTTCCAGTGAAGTCCAACCTTTCCCGCCTGATCATTACCTTGAATTTATACCATGTGGATGAGCCTCTTTGATAAGAAAATGTGAAAAAAATAGGCTGAGAAGGATAGCTGAGTTGGTAAGAAGACTGCTATACCTTTCCTTTATTTTTCCCATCAACCATAAGTGGCCAACTTTCCATGGCTCTGGAATTGGGTCAAATCAATAAAAAAGCATTGACTGAACCAATCAATCAAGCCTTGAACTGGAAACCACATCTTAGCAATGAAAGAGCAGGAAGACACACAACTTTGGATAATGGGAAAATTCCAGATCAAAGCAGAGTCATTCTGGGGCAATGGCTAGCGCTTGATTTTCTCTGGGTCTCAATTTTTCAGTCTGCACAGTGAAGGATCTGGATTAGAGTATTTTACTTCTACAGCACTAGAGAATTAACAATGTTAGGTCTGAAATGCATGTGCTAGATCACCTTGTATGTTCCAGCCACTTTACAGATCTTGAGAGTGAGGTCTAGATTGTAGGAACGACTTGTCCAAAGCCACAAAGCAAGGCATTGCTGGAGCTTGAATTGAATCTAAAACCTGGGGCTGCTGATGCAGGCTTTCTTGATTATACTAATGGGTTTTTAATGGAAGAGACTGATTCATGGATGGATGTCAAGATTTCTGTAAACTCCCTGAATTTGTATGCCAACATGTTTTGAATGTCTATACATTTTTATAAGCAAAAGAACATTTTTAACATGGTCTCCAAAAACGGCTGAGAACTTTTCAAAACGCTATCCATTAATTAATCCAACAAAGATTTATTGTGCCTTGGCTGCCTGTTACCAAACATTTTGGATGGAGCAGTGGACACAGTGGGCAGAGAGGTCTCTGCTCTAAAGGAACTTATATTTTACAGGAGGGAGTGATGGACAATTAACGAGGGTACAACTTATTGTATGTCAAGTGGTGATGGGGTATGGAGCAAAATAATGCAGGGACAGGGACAGGAAGGGCAGAGGGTCACTTCTGCTTTACTTAAATTGAAATTCAATTTTCTTGAAAGTGCCAATATTTCTTGTCCTATTGTTCAGGAGCATACCACAGTGAAGGAACACAGCAGATTGTGCTATGGCCATTTTATAAAGGGCAGCTAGAGGCAGAGGCAAGGTCCCTGGATAGCCCCTGACCCTGTCCCCTTTGTCATTTCAGGGGTGTCTGTGACAGGAAAGTGAGCAACTTGTTTTCCTGAGCCACCTAAACCTGAATGCTGGGCCACCATCACTCATAGAGTGCCCCATGCTGTCCACTGCCAGAGATAGTAGTGGTTTCTGTGCCAGTATTATTTATGACTTATTGCATCACTGCATGCCAGGGAAGGGGTGAAGACTAGGCAGGCAGTGAGGCAGCAGCAGCAGTTCGCCCAGGTTATGTGTTTGGGGATGAATAAAGGATAACTGTTTGGTGGTCTGTGTTACTGATTTTTCAAAGCCTTTTGAGTTTGATTTGATCTTCACATCGTTAATCCCACTTTAAAGGTTTATTGTACAACACACGGAGGGAATTGTGTCACAAGTTAGAAGTAGGGTGGAAAATTATAATCCAGATGATCTTTCCTCTTTGCAAGGGCCCTTACTGCTACATCTACATCTTTGAGATCATCCCTTCTCTTTTCTTTACCTTCTATTCCACATTCGATCTAGCAGCCAATCCTTCTCCTTGGAAATACATTTAGAATCTGACGTCTTCTCACCATCTCACCATGACTTCCCTAGACCAGTCCACAAATCTATCTCACATGCACATTGCAATAAACTGCCAACCAACCAGCCTTCCTGCTTTTACTGTCTCCCCTGTCCCCACTCCCAATCCATTCAGCAGCCTGGCAGCCAAGAGTGATTCTTTTAAATATAAGTCAAGTCAAGTTACCCTCTGCATAAAAATCCCTGAATAGCTTTCCATCTCTCAGAATGAAACACCAGAGATTTCCCTGAGGTCCACAGGACCCCACCTTATCTGAACTCTTGCTACCATTTTCACCTAATTTCCCACTCTTAATCCCTTTTGCTTCCTGTGCTTCAGCCACATTGGCCTCTTTGCAGTTTCTTGAATTTGACAAATACATTGCCATTTCAGAGCCTTTGCACTTGCTCTTCCCTCTGCCTGGAAGTTCTTCCCCCAGATATTTCTGTGACAGTCTCCTGTACTTCATTTGAATCTCTGCTCACGGGTCTGCTGTCATTCAGTATAATGCCTGAATGAATCATTCAGTATAAACTGGCAGCTCTGATTATACCCTAATCCCTCAGGCTTTTATGTTTCTTCATGGCATTTATCAGTACAGGATGCTATATAGTAGTTCGTTATCTGGTTTTAATCTCTTCTACTGGAATGTAACCTCCATGAGGACAATGACTTTGCCTTATTCATTCTGCAAGCGCTGGTGCCCTGCAGAGTGTCAGGCATATAGTAGGCACATGAATTTGTTGAACAAAATATGCAAGAATGAAAGCATCCCTCTAACTAAAACCACTTATTGAGGATGTTCAATGAAGATGATAATGATAATATCAGAGGCTGCATTGGTCAGCTTGGGCTGCCATAGCAGAATATCAGACTAGGTGGCTTAAAAAACAGAAATAAATTTTCTTACAGTTCTTAGAGACTGGAAATCCAAGATCCAGATGCCAGCAAGGTTGGTTTCTGAGGCCTCTCTCCTTGGCTTGAGCTCAAATCTAGTTCTAAAGCCTGGTCTTTTATCCATTTATATTTTATAGTCTTCCATTTTATTTGAAAGACTTAATGGGAATAGGTTACTTGATATAATTTTTAAGCTTTTTTATTACATTCTTCCATTTTTCTTTCCCCAAGTTGATCATTTTGTGTTCTCCTGAAAAGTAATAGGGATTTGATTGTTTTCATTCAGTGTCTATTCATGGAGAAACTATTGCTTCAGGAAAGTATATGGGATGCTTGTGAGATATAGAGAAAAATCTGTATCCTGACTATGTTAGTCAGGATAACTAGGCTATGATGAAGTAGCAATAAATAAATACCATTGCTTTAACATATGATTTATCACACATGCTACCTGTTCAGCACAAGTCAGTTGCAAACTCTTCTCCACACAGTTGCTTAGGGCCCCAGACCAGCAGAAACTCTGCTGTTGTGTACTTGTGCCATCTGGAACACATGGTGTCTGTGGCCACTGCGGAAGAACACAGAAGGGAGAGCTCAATTTATTTACCTGCTAAATAAATGTATCTACCATCAAGTTATAAAGCTTTTCTATTGTCTCAGAACGTTCTCTGGTGTGCTCTGTCATTCAATTCCCCCCTTCTGCCCCTTTCTCCCTCCAAAAGAGACAACCACTTTCTAATTTCTATCACCATCTTCTTGGTTTGCCTATTGTAGAATATCCTATGAATGGAACCTCACAGAATACACTCTTGTGACTGGCTTTTGTTTTGCTCACATAATGGTTGTCAGATCCATCCTTGTATGTGTATCAGTAGTTTGTTTCTTTTAATTGCTTACATACTTATGTGTAGTATTAATTAATCTCAGTCAGATTGACCATGTACCTATATCTAGAATTGCCTGGAGTGCATTAATACTTGAGCAAAGCTAGAGAATGTAATAATTGGGGTTAAATGATATTTTACAACTATGTGCATGTAAGTGATTTTGGGGCAGGATATATAAGCCTATCAGCCTTGTTTACTAATAACAATTAGATTTGTGGATTCACCTGGTTTGGGTGAAACCAGGGGAATGTTGACATTAGAGATTGGACATGTAGTTGTAATATGCCTACCTAAGCATCCTACTCGCTGTAAGAGACTCCTGCCTCAAGCAGACCTTTGGCTTCCTGGTTCCAAGGATCTTTGTGTGCATGCAAGTGGTGGTTTGAGAGCTGAACACAATGCATGTCCAGGGAAACCCAACACCATTTTGGAATAATAAAGAAGTCTTTATTTAGGACCTCCTGTTATTGCTGTATTGAATCCTTTGCCCATATCAAAGTTGTTTCCTGAGTATAAACTGTTTAAGTTTTGTGCATCCTATTAGCAATCAAAACGCTTAAAGTAATTAACATGTTATTAACATAGCTGAGTAGCATTCCATTGCATAAATATGTTATAATTTGTTTATCCATTCGTCTTTTGATCAACATTCTAATTTTTGGCTATTACAGATAATAGTGCTATGAAAATCCTTGTACAAATCATTTGAATGGACTTATGTTTTTATTATCTTCAGAAAATACCTATGAATTTATATTAGTTATTTATTGTTACAGAACAAACTACCACAAATGTAGTGGCTTACAACAACACACATTTATTATCACACAGTTTCTGTGGATTAGAAATCTGAGTACCACTTAACTGGATCCTGTGCTTCAGAATCTGTAACAAAGCTGCAATTAAGATGTCACCTGGGCTGGGGTCTTATCTGAAAGATTGATTGGGGAAGGATCTCCTCCAAGCTTACATAGTTGTTGGTAGAATTCAGTTCCTTTCAGTCAATTGAACTGAAGGCCTCAGTTCCTAGTTGGCAGTTGGCTGGATGCTATTCTCAGTTTCTTGCTTTATGGGCCTCTCCAAGATGTCAGCTTGATTTATCAAAGCATTCAAGCTGAGAAGGCAATAGAAGGAGACTGTTAGCAAGATAGAAGTGACCATCTTCTGTAATCTAATTATGGAAGAAATGTCCCCTTAATATTGCTGTATTCTATTGTTAGAAGCATGTTACTTAAGGGGAGGGGATTATGCAAGGCTGTGAATAGCAGAAAATCAGAATTATTGAGGGTGATCTTATAAAAACTGCCTATATAGAATTGAATTTCTGGGCCACAGAGTAGCTGTATGGTAGGTGTACTATATACAAAACTTCTAAGCTATTTTCTAAAATAGTTGTACCATTTAACAGTTCCACCAGCAATATATGAGAGTTCCAGTTGCATCACTCTTTTCAACAGTTGGTAATACCAGAATTTTCTTTTTGAATATATCTAGTAAGTATGACATGGTATCCCATCAGGGATGTGATTCACGTTTCTCTGATAGCAAATGATGTTGAGCATCTTTCAATTTTCTTATTGGCTATTTGTGTATCTTCTTTTGTGAAATGTGTTGAAGTTATTTGCCGGTTTTGGAGCTAGCTTTTCCCTGTGCCAGTGATTTTAAAGAGTTCTTTCTAGGGGACTTTTGATTCCAAAATGGCAGTGTAGAAGCAAGCTGGCTTCACTCCCCACTCCCAACCCTACTAGAAAATAAAAAAATAAATATGCAGTGCTGGGATTATTACCAGCAATATCCTAGGATTTGAATATGTGGATGAGACAGTTTTTAGGGCCATAGAAAAGTGAAAAAAAAACTCCAAGCAGATAATAAGAGAATTGGACTCCATATCTACAGTGCTCCTCCCCTCAATCTGCTTGGCATCTAGTACCTGAAAAACTTCCCTTTGACTCATAGTTTCTACACTTGAAAAAGTGAGATTGAGATGGATAACAAACTTCCTCACCATCTTGGGTTCCCCCGGCTGGAGACATGTTCCTGTCTTTACCCACAGAGAGCAATGGCAGTGCGTGAAGCAAGAAATATCCCTGAAGACAGCCAGAGAAGAAGGGAGGAGGTAGAACTACCATTCCTAATGCTGGAAACTCTGCTCTGTAACTCAACCAAAACCAAATCAGAGTGGCTGTTCACCAGCACCATGACATAGCATGTTCATTCCACAGGTCCCCCAGGCACAAACACCTAGGCTTCCCACACTACAGGGATATCCCCTTTGGGACTTCCCCCATTCTGGATGGGCAACATTCTAATTGTTCACTAGAACCGAGACAATTCTAGGCTAAAGGCACCATATGGCGTGAAAAAGGAGATAGTGACCTTGCGGGAAAAAAAGAAAGACAATAGCTAAATTACAAAGCATCTGTAAGCAAACATATCCAATAAAAAACAAAACAATCCATTAAAAGAAGGCTGGAATAAACAGTTAATCCTTCAAGGCAAAGACATAGACATATGTCTACAAGAAACCGGGGCAAACAGGGAACCACGATCTCCTCAAATGGACAAAACAAGAAACCAATGAGATGGTAATCTTCTAATGAGATAGTAATATGTGAACTCTTTGACCAATAACTCAAAATAGCAGTTTTAAGGAAACTCAGTGATCTCTAAGATAATACAGAAAGAAATTCAGAAATTCATCAGAGAAATTTAATAAAGAGATTGCAATAGTAAAAAAATACCAAACAGAAATCATAGAACTGAGAAATACATTTGCTGAACTAAAATATTTATTAGAGGCTTATAAAATCAAAATAGATCAGAGGAAAGAATCAATGAGCTCAAAGACAAGCTACTTGAAAATACACAGTAAGAAGAGAACAAAAGAAAAAAAAGGAATAAAGATTGCCAATAAAATATACAAATTACCTCAAAAGATTATGTCTGAGAATTATCGGTGTTCAAGAGGGAGCTAAGCAAGAGCAAGGAGTACAAAACTTAATCAAAGAATTAATAGAAAACTTTCCAAAACTTGAGAAAGAGATAAATATTTAGGTACAGGAAAGTCAGAGAACAGCAAACAGATTTGATCCAAGTGCAACTATCCCAAGGCAAATACTAATCAAATTCTCAAATGTGAAGAACAAAGAGAGGATCTCTAAAAGCAGCAAGAGAAAAGCAAATACACATAAAGGAGCTCCACTTTGAATGACAACATATTTCTCAGTGGAAACCACACAGGCCAGAAGGGAGTGGGATGACATCTTTAAAGTGCTGAAAGAAAAATACTGACGTCTAAGGATACTGTATTCAGCAAAGCTATCCTTCAAATATAAAGGAGAAATAAAGTTGTTCCTAGAAAAACAAAAGATGAAAGAGTTTAAGACCATCAGACCCATTTTACAAGGAATACCAAAGGGGGTTAGTAAATCAGAAAGAAAAAAACACGAACATACAAAAAGAACATTTGAAGGGATAAAACCCACTGGTGAAATTAAGTACATGGACAAACCCAGAATACTCTAATACTATAATTGTGGTGTGCAATGCAATCATAATTCTTGTATGAAATCCAAAAGACAAATTTATCAAAACCAATAGTTGTACTAGCAGCCCAATAAGAGATAGTAATATAAAATACATAAATTGAGACAAGGTGAAGTCAAAATATAGGAGAGGGGGATAGAGTAAAATGTAGAGTTTAAAAAATTTTTCCTTTGTTTCTGTTATTTTCTTCATAATCTAAGTTGTTACTTTAAAAAGTAACTTGTCATAAGATGTTTTTTGTAAACCTTATGGTAACCACAATGTAAAAATCTGTAACAGATTTACTAAAAATAAAAAGTGATGAATTAAAACATACTACCAGAGAAAAATGCTTAACCACAAAGGAAAGAAGGAAAGAAGGAAGGAAGGAAGGAATGAAGGAAGGAAGAAAGGAAAGAAGGAAGGAACAAAATTACAAAATAACCAGAAAACAAGCAACAAAATGGCAGTAGTAAGTCCTTACTTATTAATAATGATACTGAATAGAAACAGACTCGAGCCTCCCATTAAAAAGCATAAAGTAGCTAAATGGGAAAGGAAACCATATCCAGCCATGTACTGCCTACAAAAACCCACTTCACCTATAAAGACATACAAAAACTAAAAGTGAAGGTGTGGAAAAAGATATTTCATGTAAATGGAAACCAAAAAAAATCAGAAGCAGCTATACTTATATCAGATAAAATAGACTACAAATCAAAGACTGTAAAAACAGACAAAAAAAGGCATAAGTATACATATGTAACAAACCTGCACGTTATGCACATGTACCCTAGAACTTAAAGTATAATAAAAAAAAAAAAAAGGTCATTATGTAATGATAAAAGGAATAGCTCAGCAAGAGAATATACCAATTACAGATATCTGTGTACCCAACAATGGAGTTTCCAAGTATATAAACCAAACATTAACAGATCTAAAGAGAGAGATGGACTGCAATATAATAATAGTTGGAAAGAGAGAGATGGACTGCAATATAATAATAGTTGGAAACCCCAACATACTATTCTCATTAATGGGCAGATCATCAGACAGAAGACAAACAAAGAAATATCAGAGTTAAGCTACACACTAGACCTAATAGACCTAACATTTACAGAACTTTTCACCCAACTGCTACAGAATACACATTCTTTTTATTAGCACATGGAATATTCTCCAGAATAAACCATATCTTAGGCCACAAAATAAGTCTCAATAAATTAAGAAATGTAGAAATAATATCAAGTAGCTTTCCTGACTATAATGGAATAAAAATAGAAATCAATGAGAAGACAAACCTTGGAAAATACACAAATACATGGAAATTATATAACATGTTCCTGGATGACCAATGAGTCAGTGAAGAAATTAAAAAGGTAATTAAATAATTCATTAAAACAAAAGAAAATGAAAATATGACATACTAAAATCTATAAGATATAGCAAAAGTGGTACTAAAAGGGAACTTTATAGCAATAAATTACTATATTAAAAAATAGTAAGACATTAAATAAACAACCTAATGATTCACCTTGAGGAACTGGAAAAGTAATAACAACCCAAATCCAAAATTAGTAAAAGAAAAAAAATAAAGATCAGAGCAGAAATAAATGAAATTAAGACTTAAAAAAATGCAAATCAACTAAATGAAAAGTCGGTTTTTTGCAAAGATAAACAAAATCAACAAACCTTTAGCTAGACTAAAAAAGAAAGGAAGAAGACTCAAATAAAATCACAAATGAAAAAGGAGACATAACAACTGACACCACAGAAGTACAAAGAATCTTTAGATATTATTGTGAACAGCAATCAGCCCACAAATGGGAAAACCTAGAATAAAATGGATAAATTCCTGGATACATAAAATCTATCAAGATTGAACCATGAAAAAATAGAAAGTCTTAACAAACCAAAAATGAGTAATGGGATTGAAGCCATCATAAAAAGTCTTCTATCAAAGAAAAGCTTGGAACTTGATGTCTTCCTGCTGTATTTTACATTTAAAGAAGAACTAATACCAATCCTACTTAAACTCTGAAAAAAATTGAAGAGGAGGGACTATTTCCAAACTTATTGTATAAAACCAGAATTACTCTGATACCAAAACCAGACAAAGATACAACAACAAAAAAGAAAACTACAGTCCATTATCACTGATAAACATAGATGCAAAAATCCTCAACAAAATAATAGCAAACAAAATTCAACAACTCAATAAGAAGTTTATTCATCATGATCAAGTAGGATTCATCCCAGGGATGCAAGGATGGTTCAACATATGCAAATCAAAAAATGTAATACATCACATTCACAGAACCAAGAACAAAAATTGTATGATCATTTCAACAGACACCAAAAAGCATTTGATAAAACTCATCATCCTTTTATGACAAAAATCCTCATCAAACTGGGTATAGAGGAACATACTTCAAAATAATAAAGGCCTTATAAGGTTGGGCATGGTGGCTCATGCCTGTAATCCCAGCACTTTGGGAGGCCAAGGTGGGAGGATCACTTGAGGTCAGGAGTTTGAGACGAGCCTGGCCAACATAGTGAAACCCTGTCTCTACTAAAAATACAAAAATTAGCTGGGCATGGTGGCACGTCCTGTAATCCCAGCTACTGGGTAGGCTGAGGCAAGAGAATCACCTGAACCCAGGAGGTGGAGTTTGCAGTGAGCCGAGACTGCACCACTGCACTCCAGACTGAGCAGCAGAGTGAGATTCCATCTCAAAAAAAAAAAAAAAAAAAAAAAAAAAGGCATATATAACAAACCCACAGCTAACTTTATACTAAATGGAGAAAATTAATATAATACTGGAAGTCCTGAGCAGAGCTATTCAGCAAGAGTAAGAAATAAAGAGCATCCAAATTGGAAACGAAGAAGTCAAATTAGCCTTGTTCACAAACAATATAATCTATTTTTTTTGGTTTGTTTGTTTTTTGAGACAGAGTCTTGCTCTGTTGCACAGGCTGGAGTGCAGTGGCATGATCTCGGCTCACTGCAACCTCTGCCTTCTGGGTTCAAGCGATTCTCCTGCCTCAGCCTCCCGAGTAGCTGGAATTACAGGCTTACAGGCACACGCCAACATGCCTGACTGATTTTTGTATTTTTCGTAGAAACAGGGTTTCACCATGTTGACCAGGCTGGTCTTGGACTCATGACCTCAAGTGATCCGTTCACCTTGGCCTTCTAAAGTGTTGGGATTATAGGCATGAGCCACCGAGTCCAGCTGACAATATAATCTTATGCATAGAAAAACCTAAAGACATTATTAAAAAAAACTGTCAGAATTGATAAACAAGTTCAGTAAAGTTGTAGGGCACAAAATAAACTTGTACAAATCAGTAGCATTTCTACAGTCCAACTGTAAATTATCTGAAAAAGAAATAAAAAAGCAATCCCATTTATAATAGCTACAAAGAATATAAAATACTTAGGACTCACTCTAGCAAAAGAAATAAAAGATCTATACCAGGCAAACTATAAAACATTGATTAAAGAAATTGAACAGGACACAAACAAATGGAAAGATATTCCACAGTCACGGAATGGAAGAATTAATATTGTTAAAATGGCAATTACACTCAAAGCAATTTACAGATTCAATGCAATTTGTATCAAAATAAAAATGACATTCTGAAATAAAATAGAAAAAATAATTATAAAATTTATATGTAACCACAAAAGACCCAAACAGCCAAAGTGATACTGAACAAAAGGAACAAAGCTGGAGGCATAACACTAACTGACTTCAAAATATACTACAAAATTATAGTAACCCAAATGGCATTGTTCTGGTATAAAAAACAGAGACAGACCAAAGAAAAAGGATAGCAAGCCCAGAAATAAATTCACACATCTATAGCCAACTGAGTTTTGACAAAGGTGTCAAAAACACACATTGTGGGAGTGGGGAGGAGAAAGTCTCTTCAGTAAATGGTGAGGGGCAAAAGGAATATCCATATGCAGAAGAATGAGACTAGACCCTTAACTCTTACCATATACAAAAATCAACTCAAAGTGTATTAAAGATTTAAACACAAAACTTGAAATATGAAACTATGAACTCTACAACTGCTAGAAAAAAACAGAATAAATGCTTTATGACATAGGTCTGGGCAAGGATTTAAAAAATAATAACTGCAGAAAACAGAAGGTGAATCTCTTCCTTATACAAAAATTAAGTCAAGATGGATTAAAGACTTAAATGTAAAACCCAAAACTATAAAAACCCTAGAAGAAAACCTAGGCAATACCACTCAGAACATAGGCAATGACAAATATTTCATGATGAAAATGCTGAAAGCAATGGCAACAAAAGCCAAAATTGACAAATGGGATCTAATTAAGCTAAGGAGCTTCTGCACAGCAAAAGAAACTATCAACAGAGTGAATGGACAACCTTCAGAATGGGGGAAAATTTTGCAATCTATCCATCTGACAAAGGTCTAATGTCCAGAGTCTACAATAAACTTAAACAAATTTACAAGGCAAAGACCAAAAAACCTCGTTAAAAAGTGGGCAAACAACATGAACAGACACTGCTCAAAAGAAGACATTCATGCAGCCAACAAACATGAAAAAAAGCTCAGCATCACTGATCACTAGAGAAATGCAAATCACAACCACAATGAGATACCATCTCACACCAGTCAGAATGGTGATTATTAAAAAGTCGAGAAACAACGGATGCTAGCAAGGCTGCAGAAAAATAGAAGTGCTTTTATACTGTTGATGGAAGTGTAAATTAGTTCAATCATTGTGGAAGACAGGTGGTGATTCCTCAAAGATCTAGAAGCAGAAATACCATTAGACCCAGCATCCCAATACTGGGTCTATACCCAAAGGAATAGAAATCATTCTATTATGAAGATACATGCATGTGTATGTTCATTGCTGCACTATTCACAATGGCAAAGACAGGTAATCAACCCAAACGCCCATCAATGATAGACTGGATAAATAAAATGTGTCCTTTGCAAGGACATGATGGAGCTGGAAACCATTATCCTCAGCAAATTAATGCAGGAACAGAAAACCAAACACC
Source organism: Rhinopithecus roxellana (assembly GCF_007565055.1). Lineage (NCBI taxonomy): Eukaryota > Metazoa > Chordata > Mammalia > Primates > Cercopithecidae > Rhinopithecus > Rhinopithecus roxellana. Next base: position 37,623,882 of record NC_044551.1, read on the forward strand.
ACATGTTCTCACTTACAAGTGGGAGCTGAATGATAAGAACACACGGACACACAGTGGGGAACAACACACATTGGGGCCTGTCAGGGATGGGATGGGGAAAGGGAGCATCAAGAAGAATAGTTAATGGATACCAGGCTTATTACCTATGTGATGGGTTGATCTGTGCAGCAAACCACCATGGCATATGTTTACCTACGTAATAAACCTGCACATACTGAACATGTACCCTAGAACCTAAAAGTTGAAGAAAAAAATGAAAAAAAAGATATTCCAGCTTTTGGTATTTTCAGCCTTTTTGAGCTGGTTTCTTCCCATCTTTGTGGATTTATCTACCTTTGGTCTTTGATGTTGGTGACCTTCGGATGGGGTCTCTGAGTGGACGTGCTCTTTCTTTCTGTTAGTTTTCCTTCTAACAGTCAGGCCCCTCCCCCTCTGCTGCAGGTCTGCTGGAGTTTGCTGGAGGTCCACTCCAGATCCTATTTGCCTGGGTATCACTAGCAGAGGCTGCAGAAGAGCAAAGATTGCTGCCTGTTCTTTCCTCTGAAAGCTTCGTCCCAGAGGGGCACCTGCCAGATGCCAGCCAGAGCTCTCCTGTACAAGGTGTCTGACGGCTCCTACTGGGAGGTGTCTCCCAGTCAGGATACACGGGGGAGGGGTCAGGGACCCACTTGAGGAGGCAATCTGACCCTTAGCAGAGCTTGAATGCTGTGCTGGGAGGTCTGCTACTCTCTTCAGAGCCATCAGGCAGGGATGTTTAAATCTGCTGAAGTTGCACCCACAGCCACCCCTTCCCCCAGGAGCTCATTCCAGGGAGATGGGGGATTTATCTATAATTCCATGACTGGAGCTGCTGCCTTTTTTCAGAGATGCCCTGCCCAGGGAGGAGAAATCTGGCCATAGTGGCCTTGCTGAGCTGCTGTGGGCTCTGCCCAGTTCAAACTTCCTGGTGGCTTTGTTTACACTGTGAGGGGAAAACCACCTACTCAAGCCTCAGCAATGGCGGATGCTCTTCCCTTCCACCAAACTGCAGCGTCCCATGTGGCTTTCAGACTGCTGCTGTGCTGGCAGCGAGAATTTCAAGCCACTGGATCTTAGTTGGACCTTCAAAGAGACTTAGATTCCCATACAATAATAGTGGGAGACTTTAACACCCCATTGACTATATTAGACAGATCATCGAGACAAAAGCAACAGAATATACATTCTTCTCATTGCCACATGGCATGTACTCTATAAAATCAATCATGTAATCAGAAGTAAAACACTCCTCAGCAAATGCAAAAGAACTGAAATCATAACAATGTCTTGGACCACAGCACTATCAAATTAGAAATCAAGACTAAGAAATTTGACCTCGAGTGTCAACTTGACTAGATTGAAAGATGCAAAGTATTGTTCCTGGGTCTGTCTGTGAGGGTATTGCCAAAGGAGATTAACATTTGAGGCAGTGGACTAGGGGAGGCAGAGCCACCCTCAATCTGGGTGGGCACAATCTAATAAGCTGCCAGCATGGCTAGAATAAAGCAGGCAGAAGAAAATGGAAGGACTGGACTTGCTGAGTCTTCAGCTTCCATCTTTCTCCCATACTGGATGCTTCCTGCCCTCAAACATCAGACTCCAAGTTCTTCAGCTTTTGGATTCTTGGACTTATACCAGTGATTTGCCATGGGCTTTCTGGCCTTTGGCCATAGACTGAAGGCTGCACTGTTGGCTTGCCTACTTTTGAGGTTTTGGGACTCTGGCTGGCTTGCTTGCTCCTCAGATTGCAGATGGCCTATTGTGGGACTTCACCTTGTAATCGTGTGAATTGATACTCCTTAATAAACTCCCCTTCATGTAGAAATCTGTCCTATTAGTTCTGTCACCCTAAAGAACCCTGACTAATATAGGCAAAAATCAAGAAGTTCTCTGAAACTAATGAGAGCAAAGATACGGTATACCAGAAGCTCTGAGACACATCTAAGGCAGTGTTAAGAGGGAAATTTATAGCACCAAATGCCCAAATCAAAAAGTTAGAAACATCTCAAGCTAACAATCTAACATCATAATTAAAAGAACCAGAGAACAAAGGGCAAACAAACCCAAAGGCTAGCAGAAGACAAGAAATAACCAAAATCAGAGCTGAGCTAAAGGAGATTGAGACACAAAAACCATTCAAGAAATCAATGAATTTGGGAGCTGAGGTTTTGAAAAAATTAATAAAATAGGTAGACTGCTAGCTAGACTAATAAAGACACAAAAAGGAGATTCAAATAAACACAATAAGAAATTGTAAGGGGGATATTACCAATGACCTCACAGAAATAAAAACAACCATCAGAGAATATTAGGAACACCTCTATGCACATCAACTAGAAAATCTAGAAGAAATTGATAAATTCCTGAACACATACACCCTCGCAAGACTGGACCAGGAAGAAATTGAATCACTGAGTAGACCAATAACAAGCTCTGAAATCAAGTCGGTGATAAATATCTTACCAACTAAAAAAAGTCCGGGACCAGACGGATTCACAGCTATATTCTGCCAGATGTACATAGAAGAGCTGGTACCATTTCTGCTAAAACTATTCCAAAGATTTGAGGAGGAGGGACTCCTCTCTAACTCAGTCTATGAGGTCAGCATCATCCTAATACCAAAATCTGGCAGAGATACAACAAAAAAAGAAAACTTCAAGTCAATAACCTTGATAAACATCATTGCAAAACTCCTCTACAAAATACTGGCAAACCGAATCCAGCAGCACATCAAAAAGCTTACCCACTATGATCATATGGGTTTTATCCCCAGGACACAAGGTTGATTCAACATATGCAAATCAATAAATGTGATTCATCACATAAACAGAACTTATGACAAAAACCACGCGATTATCACAATAGATGCAGAAAAGGCTTTTGAAAACTTCAACACCCCTTCATGTTAAAAACTCTTAATAAACTAGATATTGAAGGAACATACCTCAAAATAATGAGTCATCTATTACAAACCCACAGTCAACATCATACTGAATGGGCAAAAGCTGGAAGCATTCTTTTTGAAAACTGGCACAAGACAAGGATGCCCTCTCTCACCACTTCTGTTAAACATAGTATTGGAAGCCCTGGCCCAGACAATCAAGCAAGAGAAAGAAATGAAGGACATCCAAATAGGAAGAGAGGGAGTTAAATTAACCCTGTTTGCAGATGACATAATCCTAAATCTAGAAACCCCCACAGTCTCAGCCTGAAAGCTTCTTAAACTGATAAACAACTTCAGCAAAGTCTCAGGATACAAAATCAATGTTCAAAAATCACTAGCATTCCTATATACCAATAATAGTCAAGCCAAGCGCCAAATAAGGAATGCAATCCTATTCACAATTGCCATAAAAAGAGTAAAATGCCTAGGAATATAGCTAACTCGGTAGGTGAACGATCTCTATAGGGAGAACTACAAAACACTACTCAAAGAAACCATAGATGACACAAGCAAATGGAAAAACATTTCATGCTTATGGATAGGAATAATCAATATCATTAAAATTGCCACATTACCCTAAGCAATTTATAGATTCAATGATATTCCTATTAAACTTCCACTGAGATTCTTCACAGAACTAAAAAACAAACTATTTTAAAATTCATATGGCACCCAAAAGTGCCCAAATAGCCAAGGAAAATCCTAAGCAAAAAGAAAGAAGCTGGAGGCATCATGCTACCTAACTTCAAACTTACTGTAGGGCTACAGTAACTGAAACAGCATGGTACTGGCACAAAAACAGACACATAGACCAATGGAACAGAATAGAGAACCCAGAAATAAGGCTGCAAACCTACAACTGTCTGATCTTCTGCAAAGCTGAGAAAAACAATCAATGGGGAAATAATTCTCTATTTAATATATGATGCTGGGATAGCTGACTAACTATATGCAGAAGATTGAAACTGGACCCCTTCCTTATACCATATACAAAAACTAACTCAAGATGGATTAAAGACTTAAACGTAAAACTCCAAACTATAAAAACCTTGTAAGACAACCTAGGCGATGCCATTCAGGACATATGAACAGGCAAAGATTTCATGATGAAGATGTCAAAAGCAATTGTAAAAAAAACAAAAATTGACAAATGGGATCTAATTAAACTAAAGAGCTTCTGCACAGCAAAGGAAACCATCAACAGATTGAGCAGACTACCTACAGAATGGGAGAAAAGTTTTGCAAACTATGCATCTGACAAATAGCCAGCACCTGTAAGGAACTTAATTAAATTTACAAGAAAAAAAGAACAACCACATTAATAACCCCATTTAGTTGTTAAAAAGCAACCAAATGACATGAACAGACACTTTTCAAAAGAAGACATACATGCAGCCAACAATCATATGAAAAAAAACTCAACATCACTGATTGTTAGAGAAATGCAAATCAAAACCACAATGAGATACCGTTTCACACTAGTCAGAATGGCTGTTATTAAAAAGTCAAAAAATAACAGATGCTGGCAAGGCTGCAGAGCAAAAGGAATACTTACACACTGTTGGTGGGAGCATAAATTAGTTCAATCATTGTGGAAGACAGTGTGGTGATTTCTCAAAGACTAAAGACAGAAATACTATTTGACCCAGCAATCCTAATACTGGACATAAACCTAAAGGAATATAAATCATTCTAGTTTAAAGACACATGCACTTGTAAGTTTGTTGCAGTGCCATTCACAACAGTGAACGCATAGAATCAACCTAAATACCCATCAATAGACTGGATAAAGAAAATGTGGTACATATACATCATGAGACACTATGCAGCCATGAAAAAGAATGAGATCATATCCTTTGCAGGAATATGGATGTAGCTGGAGGCCATTATCCTTAGCAAACTAATGCAGTAACAGAAAACCAAATACTACATGCCTCAGTTATACAAAAAATTAGCCGGGCGTGGTGGCGGGCACCTGTAGTGCCAGTTACTGGGGAGGCTGAGGCAGGAGAATGGTGAGAACCCAGGAGACAGGGCTTGCAGTGAGCCGACGTTGCGCCACTGCACTCCAGCCTGGGCAACAAAGCAAGACTGTTTCAGAAAAAAAAAAAAAAAAAAAAAGTAGGGGGGGGGTCGCTAAATGATGAGAACACATGGAGACATAGAGGGGAACAATACACACAGGGGCCTGTTGGATGGTGGAGGGTGGGAAGAAAGAGAGGATCAAGAAAAATAACTAAAGGGTACTAGGCTTAATATATGGTTGACTAAATAATGTGTGCAACAAATACCCATGACACAGTTTACCTATGTAACAAAACTGCAAATACACCCCTGAACTTAAAATAAAAGCTAAAAAATAAAAAAATGATTCTCTTTCGTAAAAAATGGGCAAAAGACCTTAACAGACATTTCTCAAAAGAGGACATACAAATGGCCAGCAAACATGAAAAAATATTCAACATCACTAATCATCAGGGAAACGAAAATCAAAACCACGGTGAGATACCACCTTACTCCAGTTAGAGTGGCTGTTATTAGAAAGACAAAAGAAAACAAGTGCTGGCTAGGATGTGAAGAAAAGGGAACACTTACACACCGTTGCCAGATTGTAAACTAGTACAGCCATTATGGATAACCATATGGAAGTTCATCAACAAACAAAAATGAAACCACCCTATTATCCAGCAGTCCCACTGTTGAATACGTATCTAGAGGAAATGAAAGTATATAGAAGATATATCTGCACTGCCATGCTTATTGCAGTGCTATTTACAATAGCCAAGATGTGGAATCAAATTGTCCACAATGGATGAATGCATAAATAAAACATGATATATATTCAGCCACAAAATAAAATCTTGTCATTTGGAACAATATGGATGAACCTGGAGGACATAATGTTAAGTGAAATAAGCCAGACACAGAAAGAGAAATACTGTATGATCTCACTCATATGTGGAATCTTAAAAAAGTTAATATATCATAGAAGCAAAAAGTAGAACAGTGGTTACCAGAGATTGGAGAGGGAGAGGGGAAGGAGAGAAAGGGGAAAGGTTTGTCAATGGGTACAAAGTTACAATTAGTTAGGAGGAATAAATTCTGGTGTTCTATTGTACAATACAGTGACTGTGGGAGACAGTAAATTATTGTATATTACAAAATAGCTAGAAGAGAGGCTCTTGAATGTTCTCATCACAAAGAAAGGATAAATGCATGAACAGATGGACACACTAACCACCCTAATTGGATCATTATACAACATATAGGTCTCAAAACATCAAATCATACCCCTTAAATATTTACAATTACAATGTGCCAATTAAAAATAAATTAAAAAAATTTAAAAAGCATGTATGTTCTAATGTTTTTGGGTATAGTGTTCTTTAAATATAAGTAGTTGAAATTGGTTAAATATGTTGTCCAAATATACTGTATCCTTACTATTTTGGGCTCCTTGCTGTATCAATTACTGTGAGTGGGTGTTAACATCTCCTATGATGGTAAAATTGTCTAACCTTTTTTATTGGTCTCAATTTTGTTTCACAGATATTGAAAATTTGTTATTAGGTGAGTGTGCATTTATGATTATATGTCTTCTTGAAGAACTGGTGCTTTTATTCCTCTGAAATGTATCTGATAATCTCTATTAATGCTTGTTGACATGAAGCCTGTTCGATATTAATACAACTCACACTTGCTTTCTTATGCTTACCTGTTGTGTGGTACGTTTCTCTTCATTTTCAGCCTGTCTGTTTTATATTTAAAATGAATATAAAATAATTGTTGCTTTTTATCAAATGTGACAATGTCTGCCATTTAATTGGAGCATTTAATTCAATTATCCGTGATACAATTATTCATATGTATAGATTTAAGTTTATCACATTGCTATTTCTTCTCATTCTCTCTGTTCATTGTTTCTCCTTTCCCATAGAATGTTTCATGTTATTACATTCTATGCCCTCTATTTTTTAAAGACCTAAATCTGTATTATATTTTCAGTGTTTGCTAAAGGGATTACAATATTTCCTTAATTTATAACAGTGTTATTTGAATTGCTACTGTACCACTTTACATTTAGTGTAAGAACTTTACAAGAGGATACTTTAATTTACCTAACTTCCCTCTTTTGTTCTGTTTTTGTCATGTATTTTGCTGATATATATGTTATAAACTCCACAGTACATTGTCATTATTCATGCTTACAAAAGTCAGACTTAAAATGTTAAATAGAAATAATCTTTTAAAGTTACTTATGTATGTACAGTTCTCACTCCTCTTTATCATTTCCTATACATCAATATTTCCATCTGGTGTCATTTAACTTCAGCCTGAAGAACTTCCTTTCGTATTTCTTTTCGTGTGGCTGTGCTGGCTTCAGATTCTCTCTGTTTTCATTTATCAGAAAATGTCTTTATTTTGTTCTCAATTTTGAAAGGTATTTTTTATGGTATATAAAATTCTGGGACGGCAGTTTTCTTTTCCAGCAATTTAAAGATGTTTTTTACCCATTTATTCTGGTCTCCATATTTCTGTGAGAAGTCAATCATCATTTTTATTAGCATTTCCTTGTGTTTTGTGTGTCCATTTTCTCTAGCTCTCTTCAAGATTATTTCTTTATCTTTGGTTTTCAGATGTTTGTGGTGTACCTAGAGTTGAAAAAAACCTTGCCTGAGTTTTGTTGAACCTCCTGGATATGTGAAATATTGTTTAGATTAACTTTGGAAATAATTTGGCTATTATATCATCAGTTTTTTTTTTCTGCCTCATTCTCTCTAGCCTCCTTTTAGGTTCTGATTACGCCATTTGGTATTGCTCCACAGACTATCAAATATTATCAAGATTTCTTTCAATATATTTTCTCTCTGTGCTTCAGTTTGGATGATTTCTGTTTACCTTATTTCAAGTCTACTAATTCATTTTACTGTATTGTCTAGTCTGCTATCAATTTCATCCAAATGAATTCTTATTTCTGATATTATGTTTTACTGGTGTAGGATGCCTATTTCATTCTTCTTTTAGAGTTTACATATCTGTCCTGAAATTCCATAACTCTTCAATTATTTATATATAGATTTCAAAAACATATTTATCACTTTTTTAAAAAAATATATCTTTATTTATTATATTCCTTTTCTGCATCTGTGATGGTTAATTTCATGTATCAACTTGACTGGGCTATGGGCTGCCCAGAAATTTGGTCAAATATTATTCTGGGTGTTACCGTGAAGGTGTTTTTGGATGAGATTAACATTTAAATCAATACACTGAGTAAATCAGATTGTCCTCCTTAATGAAGCTGAGCCTCATTCGATTAGTTGAAGAACTGAATAGAACAAAAACCTAACCCTTCCTTGAGTAAGACAGAATTCTTCTTGCTTGATGACCTTCAAACTGGAACATCAACTTTTATCTGCCTTTGGACTTGAACAGAAACATTGGCTGTTCTGAGCCTAGTAGCCTTCAGACTGGAACTACACCATCAGTTTTCCTGGTTCTCAGGCCTTCAGACTCAGACTGGAATGAAATTGTTGGCTTTCTTGGGTCTCCAGCTTACCACCTCATGTTGTAGGTCTTGAGACTGGCCAGTTTTCATGCTAATGTGAGTCAATTCCTTATAATAAATCTCTATATATCTATGTATACCCATATCATCTATATCTATATATCTCTATCTTCTATTGGGTTTGATTCTCTCAAGAACTCCAAGATTTGTGGTCATTTGTGGATCTCTTTCCCAGTTTCTTCTCCTTTCTAATAATTTTATAGTTGTATCCTAGAGATTTGAGATGATATGTTTTCTAGACTCTGTATTCCGTTATCTTCCTGTGAAGATAATTCAGTTTCATTTTATCAGGGAGTTAAATTACTGCCAGGGCACCTTGAACTTCGAAAGGTTTCATTTTATGCTTTGCTTGAGGGGTCTATTTTGGGTTTATTCCTAGTACTAGGGTGAATCTCTTAGCCTTGGAATATGAGCTTTCCTCTTAAGGCATGGCCCTTTTGAAGTTTCGACGAAAAGTCTGAGATGTTTATCAAAGCCTTATAACTTGGTGAAATGTGAGCTCCAAACTGTTTCTCCTGTGGTGCACAACTGCTTGGATTTCTCTTCTGCCCTTTTAGCCTTTCAGTGGCTATTTTCCTTAAACTCTCTCCTCAGACCCCTCAGGTCAATAAGACCAGAGCTTTTTGCTTGAATTCTATCCACCAACATCGTACCACATGGATTGGAAAATGCCTTGAAGGTAAAATGCTAGTCATTGTGGATTTTAGCCATAAAGGTCTCATCCTTCAAGGTTTAAATTCCTTCCAGTTTCTGCTTGCTCTTGCTTGCTCTTTAGAGTTTTCAAGCAGTTGTCTAAAGATATTTTGCCAGAGTTTATAGTTGTTACTACTTGGGAGTTAGTGTCACACAAGCTGCTCTGCCATTACTGAAATCCAGAAGTCCTTGGCCATTATTTTTATGTGTATGAAGTATTATGGATACAGTCACATTATAGAACGAATTATAATGTGGGAAGTGCTAACAAAAAGCATGTGTATATTTTTTATGATGGTACTGTGTTACTCTGTTTTGCATTGCTATAAAGAAATACCTGAGGCTGGATAATTTGTAAAGAAAAGAGGTTTGTTTGTCTCACAGTTCTGCAGGCTGTACAAGAAGCATGACACTAACATCTGCTTCTGGTCAGGACCTCAGGAAGCTTTTACTCATGGGGGAAGGTGAAGGGTGAGCAAGCATGTCACATGGCAAGAGAGAAAGGAAGAGAGAGAAGAGGGAGATTCCAGACTCTTTTTTGCAAACAGATCTCACATGCACTCATTACCATGAGGAGAGCACCAAGCCATTCATGAGGGATCCACCCCCATGACAGAAACTTCCAAGATCGGCCTCACCTTCAACATTGGGGATCACATTTCAATATGAGATTTGGAGGGAACAAACATCCAAACTATAATGAAGACTAAGTGGAGGAAGAATTAACTCACCCCAGGGATAAGTTAGGTTTCTCAGAGATGTTATTTGAACTAGATATTGAAAAATGTGTACATGTTCATCAGAAAGTAGAACTAAGGATATGTAAAAAAAAAAAAAACAAAACGTGAACTAAGTCAATGGCATGAAAAATGTTTGGCAAATAGTCTGTTGTGGCACAGAATGTAGGTTTTAAAAAGGACACTTAAAAGACACCTAGTCTAAACTCTCTTTACAACTGAGAAAGTTGAACTTCAAGGAATAGTCACCCAAGTAGTTAATAAAAGAGTGAAGGACTTGAATCCATCATTAGGCTCCCAGCCAAGCCTTCTTTTGATCTCATCTTGTTATATGTAGTATGCATTGGACTCTGTATGGCAGTGTTATTGCTCCTAGGGCTGGTATCTATGAGCATCTCGTATCTAACCCTTTTCTACACAACCAACATCATCTCAGCCCACAAAGTGTTATCATCTCCGCTCTCATGGTGTTCATGTCTTCATCCTAATCTTTGCTTTTGCTCTGTCTCATTCCTGGACAGTTTTCATTACTCTCTTCTTTCTTCTCACAATTCCTTATGACACCTGAGGAGCATCTACTCTGTGCCATGAATTGTTCTAGACAACGAGATTACCAATATGAAAACAATGTGCAGTCATATGTTACTTAACTTTGGGGATACATTCTGACGAATGCATTGTTAGGTGATTTTGTTATTGTAAAACATCATGGAGTGTACCTACACAAATCTAGATAGTAGAGCCTACTATACACCTAGGCTATATGGAATAGATTGCAACATGTTACTGTGTACTGAACACTGTAGGAAATTGTAACTCAATGGTAAGCACTTGTGTATCTAAACATAGGAAAAATACAGTAAAATTATGGTATTATAATCTTAAGAAACCACTGTCCTATATGCCATCCATCATTGACCAAAATGTCACTATGTGATGCATAATGTAGTTCCTGTCCTGCAAATGTGTGATGAGAGAAGGAGCATAATGCTCAAGTAACTATAAAAAGTCTTTGATTAGAAAAATACCAGGGGATGTGGAAATGTAGTAGAAAGGTACCCAATCTATTTGGAATAGGTTGTGTGAATCACAGAAGACTTGCTGCAGGAAATGCTGTGCAGATTAAGATTCAAAGGAACCAGATGACAGGAGGGAGAAGGGAAGTGTTCTAAGTAGATGGAAGAGACAGTGAATGGGGTTTATTTGAGGAAACCAAAAGATGATTTAACACGGATGAAACATGTGCTTTAATGGGATCTGATAAGAAAGGATGTTGAAGAGGTGAGCATGAGCCAGCTCAACAAGGGCCTAATAAGAAACAGTAAGGTATTTGGGCTGGGTGCGGTGGCTCATGCCTGTAATCCCAGCACTTTGGGAGGCCGAGGCAGGTGGATCACCCGAGGTCAGGAGTTCAAGACCAGCATGACCAATATGGCGAAACCCTGCCTGTACTAAAAATACACAAGTTAGCTAGGTGTGATGGTGGGCGCCTATAATCCCAGCTACTTGGGAGGCTGAGGCAAGGGAATCACCTGAATCTGGGAGGCGGAGGTTGCAGTGAGCCAAGATCACACCACTGTACATAGCCTGGGTGATAAGAGCGAGACTCCAACACAATAAATAAATAAATAAATAAAAATAAATAAAACAAAGAAAGAGTGAGGTATTTGGTCTTTATCTTGAGGGTAGTGGGGAGGTATTGATGGCTTACACAGAAGATTGACTCACATTCTTGGCTCATCATTTGATGCTGTGTAGGGACTGAACTGGAAATAACAACTGTGGGATCTGGAAGGCCTGTGAAAAGGCTATCACAGTGGCTAGGGAGGAGATGATTGTGCGGATTAGATGATGGCAGTGGCAACAGTGACCTAACTGAGATAATTTTGGAGGAAAAAGTTTGCAAAATTTGCAATAAAGTGTGTGTACATGTTAAAGAAAACAGACAACAGCTTCCAAGACATTGACTTGAAAAACTAGGTACATGGTAGTACCATCTACTGAGATGGGGAAGACGAGGAAGGAACTGGATGGGGATGGAGAGTGGGGTCAGGAATTCTGTTTCGGACTGGTTATGTGTGATGCATCCATGAGTAAGACATCAAAGAGGGCCTGCTGATCCAGAGTCAAATTGGGAGCGAGTGCTCAGAACAGGAGGTTGACTGTCTTATAGTGGCATTTAAAGTCACAGGATTATTTGAGATCACCTGGGGAGAGAGTATATATATGAAAGAAAATTCATAATCAGGGCCAACAGCACCGATGTGAGAGATAGAGAAGGAGGGTCCTCAAAGAGAATAGAAAGAAATAGTCAGGGAGGAAAGACCCTGCCTTTGAGTTTGTCAGTACATGTTATAAAGATCCTGCGAAGACCTGAAGTCTGGAAACATTTTATTTAACACAGCTCTTCTTAAGCTTATTTCTTCATGAGATCCTAGAACTCCTATTCAATTCTCCTTGAAAATGCACCTTAAGGTAACAAGAATTCTTAGACCCTGTATAAGAAATGATGTTTTGGCCGGGCGCGATGGGTCACGCCTGTAATCCCAGCACTTTGGGAGGCCGAGGTGAGCGGATGGCGAGGTCAGGAGTTCCAGACCAGCCTGAACAACATGGTGAAACCCTGTCTCTACTAAAAATACAAAAATTAGCCAGGCGTGGTGGTGCAAGCCTGTAATTCCAGCTACTCAGGAGGCTGAGGCAGAAGAACCACTTGAACCTGGGAGGCGGAGGTGACAGTGAGCCAAGATCTTGCCACTGTACTCCAGTCTGGGCAACAGAGTGAGACTCCGTCTCAAACAAAACAAAACAAAACAATAAACAAAAACAAAACAAAACAAAAGAAAGAAATGGAAATCATGGTTTACTTATCAGAGACAGTTGAGAAACACTCCCCTATGCAGGCTGAGAAACTGCTTCCAAAGAGAAAAAAAAAAAAGACATCGTAGTACTTGTGGAAGCCAGAACAAGTGGACAAAGGCTTAAGGCTTAAGAATTCTAGTTTCTTTAAGCAACATCTCTGATCATCAGATAGTGATATTTTGGTGTTCTGAGGATGGACTCCGAGGACCCTAAGATGGAAGGATGCCAGGATACAAGGATTTTTGTTTATTAATTTATTTTTTAAAATTTTAACAAGTAATTGTTTATACACGACCTTTTAGCAGATCCTGTGTTTTAAGAGTATGAACAATTTTGAAAGCAGGTTCTGTCATTCTCCCCACTTCACAGGTGAGCTACTTGAGGATTAAAGTGACTATGTAACTTGTACAGTGGAGAAACTTGAATTTGAACACAGGTCATCTGGCTCCAAGCCTATGCTGAGAAATACCCTGCTGTACTTCCCGGTGGGCATCAAACCCGAACGTGCTTTGTCTGTGCTGACCTGCTTTCCTTTCATCTCCCTTTGACTTGACTTTTGAGGTGAGGGGCTTGAAACCCCAGAGGGTGCTGATCTGGTTTTCTTTTTTTTTTTTTTTTGAAAATTTCTGGGGCCCTTGATATTCCTGTCACAGGCAACTGCTTAAAAGGCTTATTATTTTTTTTAAAGCACTTGATGCTTTGACTTTTAATAGTATCTCGATGTGGTTCAGACCCTTTCCCTGCTGGGCTTTAGCGTGGAAAATGCACTTGGCCCAGCTGAACTTCTGGATGGGTACCAGTGTCTGTGGGATGAGAGGTTTGGGATGAGAGGTTTCCAGACCAGGGGGACAGCTGTATCAAACCCAGACAGCCAACTCCTTTCCACAGTCAGTCCCGCCTAACTTTGGGCTACAGCATACACTTTACTTCCAGGCAATGCTTTTCCAGTGACTCCTTCCTTTATGGTCTCCGAGCAGAGTGACTGGCCTTGGTGACTGCTACTGTCGGTTTGCCTTGAGCCCTGGCATCCTGGTGCAGCTCCAGCTCTCTGTATGTGTGTGCTTAAATTTCCACACTTCCAGAGGCCTTCTTTTTTGTTTTATATATATATTATAGATATAAAATATAAATATATTATATCTATATCTATAATATAAATACAAATATATATATATATATATATATATATATATATATATATATATATATATATTTTGAGATGGAGTCTTGCTCTGTTGCCCAGGCTGGAGTGCAGTGGCACAATCTCAGCTCACTGCAACCTCTGACTCCCAGGTTCAAGCAATTCTCCTACCTCAGTTTCCTGAGTAGCTGGTACTATAGGCTTGTGCCACCACGCCTGGCTAACTTTTTGTATTTTTTAGTAGAGGCGAGGTTTCACCATGCTGTTCAGGCTGGTCTTGAACTCCTGACCTCAGGTTATCAGCCCATCTCAGCCTCCCAACATGCTGGGATTACAGGTGTGAGCCACCACGCCAGGCCTATTCTTTTTTCATGATTTTTTGAATGTCCTTTCATTGTGGCTGGTGCTGAATCTTTGTTCCCTGAATGTTTCTTTAGGTCTCAAATTTATCATCTATAAAATAAAGAGATTCGATTACGTGTACTCACAGGTTTTTAAAAAAATAATGACAATAATGTGGCCGAAATTTCCGCAGGGTTTGCTATGTGCTGGATCTCTGTCCTTTTCATCCAGTATCTCATTTAATTTTTCCAATGATCAGAAGAAGAAACTGAGAAAGAGAGTGATCAAAGTACTTGCTCAAGAATACACAACTCACAGGAAGTGGAGCTGGAGTTTGATTTCTGACTGCAGAGACTTCATCATCATGCTCTGCTATCTGCACTTGTGAATGTAGTATAGGATGTTCAGCAGGGTTTGTTAGCTCCATTTCACAGAGAGGACATGGGGGCCTTATGGCTCACAGAGGTAGGCAGCTGAAAGCTGAGCTTCTGAACCCGGCATTTGTGGACACCTGTGGGAACAACAAATGGATTTCAGGTAGGTCCCATAATCTTCTTAAAACTGAAACTTGGTGCGTGCATGCACGTGTGTGTGAATGTGTGTGTGTGTTTTCTGCATTGGGGATTTATTTTCCTTTATCAGCTCTCAAAGGAATAGTGACTCCCAAACATAAAATGCACAGTTATTCTTAACATTTTGGGGAGCCCGTTGAGAGTCTTGTCAACATATGGATACTATTCCAGCAAAGAACAAAACCAAACCAAAATAAAAACAAAAGAACCTTTGAGATGACTTAGGGGATATCATCTTATTCTATAAAAGAGGGAATAGAGGCTTAGAGAAGAAAAGTGATTTGCTCACCCAGGGGAGGTTATGAAGTAATAATAGACTATCTGGAATAATAATATTATCTATAGATTAATGGTGACAATAATGATGATGATGACAACAGCAGCAGCAACTGCTATTCACTGAGTACATAACACTTTCAAGGCACTGCTCTAAGCACTTTACGTGGATTATCTCGCTTAATTCTGACATCAACCCTGTGAGGCAATCATAATAATTAAAATGGTTTATTTTATAGATGAGGAAACCCAGGCATACAGAGGCTTAAGAGTCAAGTATCACATAGCTAGAAAGTGGCTGAGGTGGTAACAGAGCCCAACCCTCTCTACTTCTATTCCACAACTCTTGCTGTACTATACAAGAGACAGAAGGAAGCTGGGCTCCTTGCCCTGGAATCCTGAAGCCTACTCTCATTGACAGGCTCACTTGTAGAAGTTGAGAGCATCCTTGTGTCAGTGTATCATGGCAGTATTTATTGCCAAAGGCCTCATAGATGGTGGAAATGCCCTCATCTGGGAGGTGGTTTCCCAGCCATCACTTGTGGTAACACTTATAGATGAGACACATTTTCTTAACAAATAAGAATCTAATGGATTAGGTCTTATCTAATTATGCATTTTGCATTAAGCTGTAGCATCTCCTTGCCCGACGCTGCTGGCATAATTAAACTTAATGTACTTTTAATGATGCCTTCTTAACTCAAGCATTCACACGCGATTAGCATCAAACAGGGATGAGCTGCCACAGGTCCAGGGGCTGTTTTTGACCAAGCCCCCTATAATAAGACTCAGGTTTAGATATGAATGATTCATTGATTTCTTTTCTTTTCTTTCTTTCTTTTTTTTTTTTTTTTTTTGAGACAGAGTTTCATCCTTCTTGCCCAGGCTGGAGTGCAATGGCGTGGTCTTGTTCAGCTAATTTTTGTATTTTTAGTAGAGATGGGGTTTCACCATGTTGGCCAGGCTGGTCTCAAACTCTTGACCTCAGGTGATCTGCCCACCTCGCCCTCCTAAAGTGCTGGGATTACAGGCATGAGTCGTCGCGCCTGGCCCATTGATTTCAAGGTTTGCAAATATTCGCCTGGGGGGTGAAGACGACTTGTAATGCTGGTCACTCTACTTTAAGTCAATAAACTGGTATCTTCTTCTAACCTAGCTTAAATTCCAGGTCTCAAGTCATTGAAACCAGTATGCATTGTAAATTTTGTTTTGTTTAGACTGAGTTGTTGGATGGATAATAGGTATAGAAAAGGTTGGGGAGACCACGTGTGAGGGCAAGGGCATTCATTATTGAGGGAGTCACATACCTAGGCTGTAGTAAGTTATACCCTCTCTTTGAGCCTCACTTTATCTGTAAAATGAAAGGATTAAATTAAATGGCATTTAGGATGCTCTTCAGCTATAGAGATTATTACTTAAATATGATCTCCCTGATGCTAGGCTCTCCCCTATCTCTAGTCCATCTTCCTTATTACTTCAACTAGTAACTTCCAAAACAACAATCTATGTCACTCCCCATCCCTCAGAAATCCTCTATAACAGCAACACTTGCAGTGTTTATTGAGTACTTACTGGACCCCAGGCAATATATTTACCTCACCTTAGTATCAGCTGCCCTGTGAGGTTTGGTATTTCTCAGTTTCACTGATGAGGAAACTGTAAGTTAGATAAAAGGATTTTCACAGCTCTGACAGCTGGAAAGTGGAGGAGCTGGGATTCAAAGTTTGTACTTATCCACAATGCGATGGCCCTTCTCAGATGATCGCTATTGCCAAGAGAAAAAAGCAGCAAGTCAGGCAGACATTCATAGCCCTCCTGATCTTGTCCCGATTTAGTATTCTTTGCCTTATCTCTCCTCCCACCCTCCACTTGGTGTCCCCTGCTGCCACCCCTTGATGCCACTCTATTCATTGCTCCTCACATAGATCCTGGTGTTCAGCCTCTGTGTTCATACCCAGGTTTTCCCCTCTGTGGGTCATGGACATCACTCTCTTGCATGATATTATCCCATCATAGCATCAAGTGACAGTTAGATTTCACCTCTGGTAAGATTATTTTCTCAATTCCTCATGGTCCTTCCCCTGATTTTCAAAGCACATTAGTTTTATCTCTAATACAAGAAAGGCTTTGGTGTGTTGTAATTGAGTTAATAATTCATTCTCTATTACCTAACTTGTTTGTGAACTGCAGATGCTTAATAATAAGCATAAAAGATGCTTATTATGCCTCTCTTCTTCCCCCTGCCTATCACATGGTTGACTCTGATGCAAGGATAATATTCAAAATAATTAACAATAGTTTGGCATGTGCACTGAAACGTAAGAATGGATTCTGGCTATATTGGTGTTAATATGGAACACCAACCCTACTCTTATGTGTAAATTGAAATAGCCAATGGAAAGACTGATAAGTGTAGTTCTTGTTTGTTCCATTGCACTTTACTATACCACTTCTGCACACTTCCATCCTGTTCCAAGGTGGTTTCCCTTCCAGGTACATTTCTGAGTCCTTCCAGCTGAAGCACCTTTGTTTTCCTTTTTTTTTTCTTTTTTAAATTTGAGACAGAGTCTCACTCTATCGCCCAGGCCAGAGTGCAGTGGAGCGATCTTGGCTCGCTGCAACTTTCACCTCTCGCGTTCAAGCGATTCTCCCACCTCAGCTTCCCAAGTAGCTGGGATTACAGGCATCCACCACCACACCCAGCTGATTTTTGCATTTTTAGTAGAGTCAGAGTTTCATCATGTTGGCCAGGCTGGTCTCGAACTACTGACCTTAAATGATCTGCCTGCCTGGACCTCCCAAAATGCTGGGATTACAAGCATGAGCCACCATGCACAGCCTTGTTCTCCCTTTCCCCTCTGGCACAGATGACTCTTCCCCCAGCTCTTCCCATAGCTGGCTCCTTCACATTGGTCAGCTCTCTGCTTAAACATCACCTTAGAAGGGCTCGCCTGACCATCCGGCTACAGCTCCTCTCCACCTCCCTCAAACAATATCTTGCATCATCCCAATTGTTTCTTTCAGAGCACCTACTACAATTTTTGTTTGCTTATTGGCTTACTTATTAACTTTTTATCCCTTATCAGAATGTATATTACATATGGGTATGGACCTTGGCTGTCTTGCTCATAGCTATATCCCTAGCTGGTACACAGTAGGTGCTCAACAAACTCAATTATTTATTGAATAAATAAGTAAACAAATGAATGCATGAATAAATGAATATCAAAGGGAATCTCTTTTATTTGAAAATCATTAGTACCAGAATGCACAGGCTAGGCATTTGGGGCTTACAGGGAAGTACCAAGAAGCAAATCTGGTGAGGTACTTTGGTTGCAATGAAATCTCTCACGTTGCCACAGTGCTTGGAGGGATTTTGCTGGGAGAAGGGACAGGGATGGTAGCTTAAAGTGGGAAATTTTTAGGATGTGAGACTGAGCTTGCTAAGCTCATTTTGACTCTTCTTATATCTCTGCATCTTCGCATGCACCTGCTTTATTCTTCTGTTGCTACCAAGTGTAGCCCTTTCTCACCCTTTGTGCTCTTCCAATTCCTCCATAAATTTAGCTTGCACATGATTTGGACTTGCCATCTCCTAATTCAAATCTGATACCTCCTTTCACCATCTGGCTCCACTAGCAATTCTCTCACTTTCCCTACTCCTCATGCTTGAGGGGCAAGCATGGATTGTTCAATTCCTCTCTTGTTGCCAGGCCATAGGACACTGCCAGCCAGCCCTGGGAATGGCTTTACTTGGGTTAGTTTCAGTTTCTTGGGCACCGGAAGTAGTAGGCAGGACAGATTTTCATTGGCCAGAGAGGAAGTGGGGTAATACAGTGGTACTGGGAATCAGAAAAAGGAAATATTATTTTGGGGGATCATTTGTTCTTTTTTGCTCTATAGAAACCATTTTCATAAAACATAAATAAGAAGCTACTTGGAAGTATCAAAAATACGACAGAAAAAAAGGGTTATTAAATACATACACAGAGGCTACAACTAAGTTCAAAGTTCTATTTGTCCTATACTAGAAGCTACATTTTGGTGGATAGCTGGGTCATTATTTAAGTGTATTTGTCCTACATGTATTTAAAAGGCAACTGTGACTATTGCCCAGACTATGTGGTTTGAGCAACTTAAAAAAAAAAAGGTGTATTAATGACTGATTTTTCATTGTGTGTTTTAAAAGAAAGTTAAATTTGAGTTTGGGGCTTGTATAACTAGGGCAGGCCATATCATAGCAATAGATAAATCCAAACATGTAATGGTTCAACAAAATAGAAGTTAATTTCTGGCTTACATAACAGTCAAAAGAAGTTCTGATGGGTGGGTGTTGCTGCTCCATGCTGTCAACCAATCATTAGCTGTATGAGAAAAAGAGCATTAAGTACCATGCATGGGGCTTTTTTTACGGGTCAGGTCTGGAAGTGGCACATCTTTTCTGCTCATCTCTCATTGGCTAAACTCCATCACGTGGCCATATGTAAGGGATGCTGGGAAATGTAGTCCATGTGTGTGCTTAGAAAGAAGAGAAAATGGACTTTGGTGAGCAGCTTAAGATCTCTACCATTAAAAAAAGAAAGAAATCTAGAGATTAAGAAAATAGCATAAAAGATTTGGTGTTTTCTAAAATGTAAGAACACTGCTGCAAAATGTAACCATTTATTATCTACACCTTCATATAGTTTATTTCCTTTTTATCTTTCTTGTTTAAGAATTTCAGAGGTGAAGGGGTGCTAAAATTCAATGGCTTTTAATTTACAGATGAGGCCAGGGACGCTCAGAATAATTCAATCACATGTTGGGTTCTCTGTCATCTCACCTTCATTGCAGATGGAACATCTAGTGGGAGAAACATAGGATATGTGTTTGAAAGTCAGGAAGACACAAATTCAATAATGATTGAGGATTATAAGCTATTGGTATTAGAAGGGGATGCAAACTGACCTTCACTCAAGGACTTTCCTCTGCAGCATCTTCAATAGTTATCTATGTTCTACTCCTTGAGGACACTCAAACCAAGTTATCTCCTTCTTTTATCTAACAACCCTTAGGAGAGTGTGGTGATTCTTAGGTAGTGTACTATGAAGTTCTAGGGTCTCAAGAAAAGGTTTCCAAGGTTATCACCTTGGGCTAGGTGGAGGGCTGAGCCAGGGTTGTGTTATGACTTTTGTGGTTCCCTTACAGAGAAAATATTTAAAATTACATTTTATGACTGTTGGTATACAGATTAATATACTTATATATATTAAAAGATTTTTTGACCTAAAAGTTTATCTTTTTCTTCTTATTTTGAAAGAAATTAAGCACACTTTGTGGGTTCCTAAAAGTATTATGGGTCCTAGGCACTGCATTCACTTTGCCTCATGGATATTTTTCCCTAGGGCTGAGTTTCTCCATCATCCCTATAGGAGATGCTAACAAAGTGAAAAATGTGTGTCTTAGAGTTGATAAGAATCAGTATCTCAAATCACAGATGAGAAAACTTAGGGGGTGAGAGAGTGACTCACAAGGCTATTTAGTAGGTAACCTCACAGCCTGGATGACTCTTTCCACATTCCATGTCTTTTCCATGTATCCATCCATCCATCCATTCATTCATTCATTCATTCATGCATTCTCTACTTAGTGAGATCTATACTGTGTCAGTGGCAATACACCATAGCATCCCATATACTACATGATCCTTAGGGGTAGGGCAAGTATTATTATCCACAAATGGGCTAACTTGGACTTAGAGAGACTGGGCATGAGGTTTCTCCACAGTCTTCTTGTTGCAGAGAACAAGAATACAAGTTCTGTTATACCATTTCCTCATCCCACTGCCCTCTTCAGCCTGGTATAATGAACAACTTTTATTTTTTAAAGACCTTGAATCATTGGGACTCATGACCAGGTTCAATTTGTTTCATCTGATTAATAAAATGTAACATGGAAAGCACCCAGCACAGTCATTACCATCTGTTTACTTTTAAAGTAACCCCTATTGGATCACTTGAAGTAAGGAGTTCAAGACTAGCCTGGCCAACATGGTGAAACCCCGTCTCTACTAAAAATACAAAAATTAGCTAGGCGCGGTGGTGCGTGTCTGTAGTCCCAGCTACTCAGGAAGCTGAGGCGGGAGAATCGCTTGAACCTGGGAGGTGGAGGTTGCAGTGAACCAAGATTGCACCATTGCACACCAGCCTGGGAGACAGAGTGAAACACTGTCTCAAAAATAACTGACAACTAACTAACTAAAGAAATGAATAAGTAAAATAATTTATTTTATGCTTGGGTGGTGCATATGTACCCAGTGCCATTAATACTTCTGTCATCCCCACTTTACTGATGGGAAAACCAAGGTTCAGCGAGGCTCTCGAGATTTGAACCCAGCCTGTCTGACTCCTGCTTTCCCATTGTTAGTTGTTGAACTCTTCTATCTCCCTTTTCCTGGTACTGTTCAGCACTTTCCTTTAGAAAATTTTTCGTTTTCTAGTTTTGAATCCCACAATGAAACTTATAGGAGATTATTCAGCTGTCTAATCATTTTTTATGTATCAGTCAGCACTTATTCATCAGGAAAGTTTAGAATCTCACCCAAATCAGCAGGTCCTGAGTGGTCAAGGAGAGCAAAGTTCATCTGCACCCCCTCCCCCGCCATCCCCCCTATTGTGGCTCCTGGGTGGTCAATCCCACAGAGTTCCCCTACCAGCTAAATGCCCCATGGGCTTTCTTCCCTCAGCCACTGAGTAGCATATACTCAAATCCCTTTCCTTGAAACCACTGCAGCTGGTGGTGATTAAAACAATGTGTTCATAAAGAAGTCTTTTTATTTCTTAAGTGTAAGGTAATTTTCAAGATAGTGAAGTGTTATGGCAAAGATTTAGATGCGTAAGTATGCACATATGTATTTCTAATCACACACAAAGGGGCCTGAAAGGATTCTCTTCGAAGTAGGAACAGCGGTCCCTCCTGGTGCACAGAGTGAGAACAGGGGAGGTCCAATCTTTACGAGACATATTTCTATATAGTTTTCATTTCTTTTCAGTGGACAATTGCTTGTTTAATTAAAGAAATTAAACACTAAGAAATATTGTGCTATGAAGAAATGGTTATGATCTTGGGTAAAATCCCACAAACTCTCTGGGTTCTGGTTTTCTCTTTTACAAAATGAGAAATTAAATGATCTCTGAGGGCCCTACCGAGGCACTAACATTCTTCAATTCTTTCTATTTTGTTTTATAAAACATGTTCTTTGTTGACCGGCAGAATCACCAGCAAGTATAGGGGACTGTTGTAATTTGCTTTTTAAGAGTAAATAAACTTATGGACTCAATTTCTTCTGCTCCCACAAGCTATGCAGCATTGCATCTAGCTTATTCATCTCACAGATACTTATTGAGCACATGCTGTGGACCGGAGAGGATTCTGGGTGCAGGCAGCAGAGCAGGGAACAAGAAAACAAGGTCCCTGCACTCATCAGAAAACAAACGAAGAGGTAAAGATGTCATAGTCATTAAAGATTATGATGACTGCATGAAGGGACCAAAGGTGTATGGAGAGGGTGCTCAGAGAAGCCTTTCCAAAGAGGAGACATTTGAGCTGACATTCAAAGGATCAGAATGAGCAGGTGTGCAAATAGCTGCAGAAAGGGCATTCCAGGAGGAGGGGCAAGTGCAAGGGCCTGGAGATGCCTTGGAGGAAGAGAAAGGAGGTTGGTGAGGCTGGAAAACATTAAGCCAGAAGGAGACTGAGATGAGAGCTCGGAGGATAGGCAGGGCCGGGTCCTGCACACTAATGCTCTTATGGGACCAAAAGTTAGATTCCACTCTAAGAGCAGCAGAAGTTGATGAAAGATAGCAGAAGAGTGATGTGCTCTGATAAGGCTGTCATCAGTGGGGGTGGAGAAAAGTAGAAGGACTCAAGATATATTTTGAAATAGAATTGAAACGTCTTAGCAATGGAGTAGATGAGGAGACAGAAAAAAAGGGATGAATGCACAATATCAGGGAAGTAAGTGGCCATGCTTATCAGAGCCCTGCCAGGGAGCCCCAGTCAAGGGTCGGGGCTCAGATAAAGTGTTATTTCGTTTAAGCACAGTGTTCCTGCTTTATTCTTAGAGTTGAGGATGGAGAAGCTATAAAATATGGAAATGAGCTCGAGGAGCTTCAGGACATTTTTAGGCTGGTGATATACACACGCAAGGGGCAGCTGCATCTCTAAAAAAATGCCTGCAAATTAGATGACACTCTTATTGAGATGTGGCATCTGCATCTCCTTACCTTGAATCTAGGTGAGCTTGTAACTGCTTTGACCAATAAAGTATGATGGAAGTGATGCCATATGCTAAGTGTCGCCACCCACTTGAGGGTGGGTCATTAAAAGTATTCCTTGTTTGTAGGAATACCCATGCTTGGAACCTGAACTGCCATGACTACCTAGGAACCACCATGCTGTGAGGAAGCCCAAGTCATGTGGAAAGGCCACACACAGAGTAAGTGGCAGACTAAATCTTCACTTCATCCCAATGCAGGTACCAGACAGGAGGGCAAAGAAACCTCTAGAAAATTCCAGTGTGTATGTAGGAGTCGTGCTTGTGAAAGTTTGAGTCTTCCCACCTGAGTCCCAGACACTGTGGAGCGGAGAAGAGCTGTCCCTGCCACGCCCTGTCCACTTCTGGACCCACAGAATTTGACTACATCACTGAGTTTTGGTGCAAGTTTGTTACACAGCAATGAAAAAGAGAACAGCCATCTGTGTGATTTGGTAAGTCCCTAATTGGAATGTTTAGGAGGTCTGGATTTTAGTCCTGGATTGACCACAATATCACTTATTTTAGGTTTTGATTCTAAGCACAGATATTTACACAATTTGGGGGCTTGATGTTAACTTCCCCTGATGCTAGTCTAAGTGGTCCAGGAGGAAAGGAAACAGTTTGGTCATCCTGAACCCTGGTATCTGCATAAGTGTTGGCCTCTGTGGGTGGTGCTTTGTTAGATGTAGAATCAGCCTGTGAAGTCAGCTCAAACTGTCTCAGCTGTCACAGGGCGGCAAATTTATTGCCTTCCTCTCTTCTCTCAAGGATCTTGGGCCTTGGAAACAAATGTCATGGGAGGCTGTAGGAATTCTGGACTCTCTGCCAGCAACTTAGCCTGCGACATTGGACAAGTTCTGTTTCTTCTTTGGGACCCCGTTCCTTATTTGTGAAATAAGGATTTGGACAAAACAAGAGCTAAATAGCTTTCATTTGTTTGTTTTTGCATTAGAGCCAGTTGAGAAAAGTAAAATTATGAAAGGTTTGAAGTTTTGAGAAACATTTCTCTTTTTTCCCTTGAATTCAAAATAAAGTGACTTTTTGAGAATGAAAAGCCACACTGAGCTACTTAACTCTTTCTTTACCATCATAACTAACGTTGACTAGATGTGAGGTTTAGAGTGTATCAGGCATTGGGCAAAGAGCTTTATATTCTTGAGGTCATTTAGTCAACCCTTTGTGGTAAGCATTGTCATACCCATTTCATAGATGAGACAGCAGAGGCTTGTAAAGTTTAACTAACTGCTCAGTGTTATCCAACTGCCAGGATTTGAAGGCAAGACTCTATATTCTCCATTCTCAGCTAGCATGCTGTCCTGCTTTTGGCTCATCCCCAAACATGAAGACCTTTTCCAGAGCTTGTGCTTTGTAATTTTTGAGATTTTCGTGGGCCCCTCCTCCAAGGTTGACTTAATCAATGGCCTTGGAGAAGAGCTGGGACTCAGCAGGGTGGAGCCAGGTCTTCCTGACCACCAATTTCCACCTACTTAACAAAACATCCAGGCAAAGTGCAGATGTGGGGCTTCCTCAGCACTCTGTGTCCTGGCTGAACTCCAACCTCTGAGAATGACAGTGACAGAGGCACCTGCTACCACACCACCTGCTTTTTTCTTGCTCCATTTCCTAGACCACTTCCTATTTGAGGACAGGGACCCTTTCCCCAAGTCTCGAATTCCTAACGAATGAACTAGAACAGAGCAGACGATGGCCTCTCACACTGGGTACTTCCAAAACCCTGTAGCCTCATGGTGAGAGGGTCAGGAGCTGGAGTCCCACAGATTTGGACCCAGATTTTGACTCTGCCTTTTATCATTTTCAATCTTGTGCAAGTTACTTGTTTACTCTTGGCCTTAGTTTCTTCATCTATAACCTGAAGATAATCACAGTCTCTTTACAACACAGGTTCTTTTTCCTTTTTTATTTTTTGAGACAGAATCTCATTCTGTTGCACAGGCTGAAGTGCAGTGGTGCGATCCTGGCTCACTGCAAGCTCCTCCTTCATGCCATTCTCCTGCCTCAGCCTTCTGAGTAGCTGGGACTATGGGCGCCTGCCACCACGCCTGGATTATTTTTTGTATTTTTAGTAGAGATGGGGTTTCACCACGTTAGCCAGGATGGTCTCGATCTCTAGACCTCGTGATCTGCCCACCTTGGCCTCCCAAAGTGCTGGGACTACAGGCGTGAGCCACTGTGCCAGGCCATCACAGGGTTCTTAAGAGGATCAAATGGCATAGTGATACAAAATGCTTAATTAACCCTGTGCTCATTAAATATGAATGGCTGTCTTTCTTCTCTTCTTGAAGATGAAGGAGTTGGTGATGTTGAGATATCTGGGGGTTACCTTTTTGGCATAAAGTGACAAACTGAAGCATCGCTAGAATGCAGAGGAGGAACCCAAACTGTGGAAATAATAATAACAATAATCCTACCTTACAATCAGTATAGCACGCCACAGATTACAAATACTCTTGTGTATACAATACACAGATGTGCACATATACACACATATAGCCTTAGTTGACCCTTAACATGACCCTGGGGAATGAGGAAATCATGTTGCATGATGTATTACTACTATTAAATAAATGTTTTAGAGATAGGGTCTTGTTATTTTTTTAAGAGATGGGGGGTGGCCCAGTTCTGGTCTTGAATTCCTGGGCTCAAGTGATCCTCTTTCCTTAGCCTCTTGAATAGCTGGAATTACAGATGTGAATCACCATACCCGGCTACACAATGTATTATTGAACATTGTGGTGATGTTTATCTTAAAAAAGTCTGAGCAGGCTAAGTGAGAACCCAGCTACTTGAAGGAGGTTGGTGAGTATGCATGTTCCTGGAAGAATACAAGCAGGAGGCATGTTAGATAGTGACCTTCCAGCCCTCAAGCTGTTGTAATTGTGAGTCCAAGATACTGGGAACTTGTGTATGATTAACCCAAGATGTAGAAAATGATTCCTAAGTCCTAGGCATATGCAGTCTCTCTTCACCTTTCTCTCCCTGGCACAGGCATGGCTTCACATTCATAATAAGATTAGAGCAGGAGGAAGTAATTTCTGTGGGGTTGGGGCAGCAAGTCTCCTGTGATCTTCTGGCTTGAATGCCATGTATGCTTCTTGCCACTGTCGGTTCTACTGGGCTGGATTGAGAGAGGGATGGGCAGAGATGGCTCATGCTGCTGCCAGAGAGGCAGGGGGCAAGGGAAAGTGTGGGCTTAGGCAGTGCGCTAGCGAGTGAGAAAGGAGAAAGCTGCAGGACAGATGAGAAAAGAGCAAATGAACGCGCCTGCAGGTGGCTGGCTGATCACACCCTGTGGGGGTGAGGAAGGCCAAGTTGAAAGGAAATGGCACTGCTGACAGCTTTCTCAGGGGAATAGGGGGAAGAGCTTCTGCAGATTTGACCATTTAATGAGTCTTGGTTTTCTGCAGCAAGGAAAGATCTACATGTGGAGAATTTGAAAGCACAATCCTTCTGAGATATAGTCCTTGCATTGAGTCATCTATTATTAATTCATTACTTTATTGAGTACTGAATATGTGCTGGGCTTGGTGAGAAAGCGGAGTGGGAAGATTTCTGAAGCTGTAGTTAAAAGTTCTGGATTGGCCTTGGTCAACCCATTAAATCCCTCCAAGCCTGTGTTTCCTCATCTGTAAAATGGGAATATTGGTGCCCACCCTTTACCCTCATAAAGTTACTGTGAGACTAGAATGAGGCTAGATGTGTAGAAAATATTTTACAAACTGACCTTGCTGCAACCCTCTCTTCAGTGGGTATGGGAGAAAAATGAAGATAAATAACTGATTTTTATTGTAAATCCATATTTTTGAAAAATGGACCATGAGTTAGTTTGCAAGGTCAAATGATTCTGGAGTTTTTTGTTTTCTGGAGACGGAGGTCTCACTATGTGTTGCCCAGGCTGGAGTGCCATGGCTATTCACAGGCACAATCGTAGTGCACTATAGCCTGGAACTCTTGGGCTCAAGCAATTATCCTGTCTTAGCCTCCCAAGTGTCTGGGACTGTAGGTGCATACCATCATGCCCTGCTTCATTCTGGATTATTTACGAAGATTCAGCATTTATCTTTCTGCCAGGCTGGGAGAGTCCAGAGTTAGATAACTTCAAAATCTAAACCTGACTCCACCAATTGACAGTTCTGTGACATTGGGCAAGTTAACCTTTCTGAGCATCACAAATGAAAATGCAGATAATAATGCCTGCTTCACAGACCATTCTTATGGACATTAAAAAGAGAGAGCATATCATGACATCAGGCACAGGGCCTGGCTTATAGAAATTCACCTGTACCTGATTGTGACCTCTTGGTGCCCCAGCAGTTGTATCATCTTGGACTCTTCTGATTAATATTCTTTAAGTATATTTACTATTATACAGAGGACAGAGAATGTGCAATTAGGGGAAATGGCAGCACCATCTCTGTTTGCATAGCCTTCAGAGAAATGCAAGGGTTCTTGGTAACTCTTTAGAAGACATTCATTGCAGCCACCTGGAGGGCTCTCTTTGAGGCATTCTGTTGAATGGAATTTTCCCCACCTCCTTAAAGTTCTAGTGAAAATAATTATCCACACCTTCCTAAATTTCTAGTGATGGAACAAGAACATCTGTCCTGTCAGATCACCCTTCAATTTGGTTCTGCCTGCAACCAATATTAGTTTCCTTCTCATCACTTTTTTATATGTAGGGACAGCTCTTGGCCAATTACATCTTCAAGTTAACTAATGCATGTTTTTACCTTTTTCCTCCACGTAAGGGATATCAATCACATCCCCAGCAACTGTCTCATTCTCA
This sequence comes from Rhinopithecus roxellana, assembly GCF_007565055.1. Classification (NCBI taxonomy): domain Eukaryota; kingdom Metazoa; phylum Chordata; class Mammalia; order Primates; family Cercopithecidae; genus Rhinopithecus; species Rhinopithecus roxellana. Next base: position 37,652,136 of record NC_044551.1, read on the forward strand.
TTTGACAGAGTGCAGAGACCATCAAGAGTCAGGATGTTCATATTTTAGCTCCATCTCATCCACTTTGGTTTGTGTGACTTTGAACAAGTCTCTTGATCTTTCTAAACTTCAGGTTTTTAATTTATAAAATAGGAAAAATAATCTCTACTCCATCCATATTCAGAACATTGCTGTGGACCAAGACAGATGACTGTTATGAAAAAGCTTTATGGCTACGGAATTCTGTGGCAATGTGAAAGATGATTATTCCAGAGCAATCATCACTCTAAGTAAAAGAATCAAATGTAGTGAGTGGAATTTTGTGTATGAGTCGACACATGTTACATATTTTTCAGGGGCTTCTTAAAACACTAAATTGCAGGTTGGCCTTACTGGCTTGTGTATTAGTATAATTTGCCTCTGTCGTTTTTCTGTTTATACACTCTCATTTATATATGCAACCTCCCTCAAGTCCTCATGGAATGTATGCATTTAGTGTGTTTTTTAACAACAGTGGAAACACAGTTAATACAAAGTTGATAGCCAGCTGTAGGTGTCCAGTCTCTGCTGCAGAAAAAAAGTAAACATGAGCAATAAAAACTCCTCTTCTCTCCCTGAAATGATTCAAAGGGGGAGAGAAAAGTGAGAGCAGTGAGAGACTCTCTGCTAATAGACTATTTTCCAAAGGATGAAGAAAATAAAATTTTATGGACAGAAAGGCACCCTTTGAGGACTTATTTATCGCATCCTTAACACCAAATCTTTTTCAGAGAGCTTTCAATTATTTATGAGTTAACACTCACAGTCCCTGCTCCAACCCTTAGGAGGGGATTCTTTCCTCTGATAGCAGAGGAGAAAATGGAGGCTGACAGGAGTCAGGATGGTGACATTAGAGCCTCAATACACACACATGGATCTGGACATGAAAAGTATGAATTCTATCAAACTGTTTGCTAACCAGTTGCTAACTATGGAAACAACCTGTTGTATCTCAAACACTGACTTCCTTTTTCTTATTTAGTTATATGGTTTATAGCTTGTCACTGATTGATGGATCAGAATTCCTTTGGTTATTCGAGATGGAAATCTAACTAAAAGCAACTAGGCAAAAGAAGCAATCGATTAGTTCATGTCCTTGGGAAATCTGGTTAAGGGGGTCCACCTCTGGAAAATTGGGTCCAGGGACTCACATGCCATCAGGACTTTTTCCCTCCGTTAATGAATTTTGGATAAGTTATCTTTGCTCTTTCTTGCTGTAGAGAGGCTTTCTCTACATGATTTAGGAGACACCCTTGGATACTTTTTGCTTGTATTCAAAAGTAAGACCTCCCTCGCATTTGATCTCCAGATTTAAAAGTCCTGGAGATGGATTCTAATTGGCCCAACTTGGGTCATATGATCATATATAGCCCAATCATTGTGGCCAGTGCAAAAAGGGACTATAGTTGCCTGGGCCAGAGGTGTGGGTAGGTCAGGGTACTAAGATTGTCAGTACAAACAGGATCACATGATTTGAGCTCCTCCCCAAAGGGAGGAATGCCCTGTTGCCAAAATCTACAGATATCTACTACCAGTATTACACTTTTTTTTTTTCCTAATGGTTTTCCAATGCCTGAGAAGCTAGTTTCTACATAATTACTAAATGGGGTCTAACCAGTTTATTAAGCTGATTACTCAATCAAATTGAATTAATAGCATCTTTTTCTTTCTTTCCTAAATGAGTGTGTATGTGAAGACAAGACCACCAGGTCACAATGCGTTTTTTTTTTAAAGAAAAATCAAAATGATTTTCTTTCTGATCAGGTTTAAAAGCAAGATGGAGAAAAGGATAAGGAGTTATTTTAATTTTCTAGCATATTTATATAAATATCAGCTTAATAAAATCACTTCTTACTCCTGGAATCATTTAGATAGGTACTTAATCTTCCACTTCAAACTCTAGATACATTCAGCATCAGGTTTCTCTGCTGAATAGGCAATTTCGAAGTCTTTCATGACTACTTTTCAGGTGTACACACTAAAACAAAGACTTCCCAACTGTAAAAAATTGTGAACTTTGCCTTCAACATCCTCTAATTGTGAATTCTTTTCTTACTTTCCTGCTCACTTACCCTATCCTTCAAGTGCCTTTCTATAATTTCTTTTTTTTTTGAGACGGAATCTCCCTCTGTTGCCCAGGCTGGAGTGCAGTGGCACAATCTCAGCTTACTGCAAACTCCACCTCCCAGGTTCAAGTGATTCTTCTGCCTCAGCCTCCCGAGTAGCTGGGACTGCAGGCACACACCACCATGCCAGCCTAATTTTTGTATTCTTAGTAGAGATGGGTGTTTCATCATATTGACCAGGCTGGTCTTGAACTCCTGACCTCACTATCTGCCCGCCTTGGCCTCCCAAAGTGCTAGGATTACAGGCATGAGCCACTGTGCCTGGCCTATAATTTCTATTAAAAGCTATTATTAAGAAAACACCTTGTAACAGGTATGTAGGGCGAGTTTGACTTTGCCAGATATTTTTGCATACTAAGTGCATTTACAAAGAAACTTAACAAACTTTGTGGAATAAAAGGCTTTGTTTTGGATAAGGAATTTGGGGGTATACAGTAAACACTAAGGAAATGTTTTTGGTTGGGGGAAATTTGGTCATGATCCTGAAGTCCCACTATCTAGGCATTTGCCTACTCTCTTGAGATTTGAGACTAGTCTTAGTTACAGCTTTCAGCTGCCTCTCTTTAAAACACCTTCCTTGGATCATTGCACAGTTTATCCAGATACCCTCAAGTAACTCCACAAAAGTAGAAAGAAAAGCCAGACATTGAGTTTTAGGATTGTTCAAATGTGAGAAAACCTCTTTCTTACATGCAGAGTACCCTGGACTTTGAGCCAGGAGAGCTAGCTTCTAGCTACTAGCTTTTAGCTAGTCTAGGAACTTATGTGACCCTAGGCAAGTCACTTATTCTCTAAGATTTCAAGTTCACTTATTATATTATAAAATATAGTTGGATAAAATAATGATTATATCATTTATAACGTCCCATTCAACTCTTAATGACTTTTCTGAGTCTTTGTTCATTTATTTAAAACGTTTATCCAGTTGAAATGCTACTATCTCTTTCCAAAGATATTGTGAGCATGAAGTCAGACCATGTATGTAAAATGCCCAGCACAGTGTAGTTGTTCAACAAATAGCAGTGGTAATGTTTATAGCTATTAATTATTCTACCACATAGTTCCTGTGGCTTGGTGTTTATGGACTGATTGCATGTGTTGTTTTCTTTGTTGGTTGGTAACAACAGCCTTACTGTGGCAATAGTCCAAACACTTACATGTAAAGCCCTTACATGCACTAAAGGACACCCTACCATGTGGTATATATAAGATATTATTGTCAATATTTCCCATGGGCCAAAAAGCCTATAATTATTCAGGAATTGAGGAGAATATTCTGCTATACCAATGAAGGTGGATATGTCACAAAGAAGCTTCCCTTTTTCATCTTGTGCTCAGGGTGATTTATAAATCCATCATGGTTCCATTTTTTTTTTTTTTTTTGAGACGGAGTCTCACTCTGTCGCCCAGGCTGGAGTGCAGTGGCACAATCTAGGCTCACTGCAAACTCCACCTCCCGGGTTCACAGCATTCTCCTGCCTCAGCCTCCAGAGTAGCTGGGACTACAGGTGCCCGCCACCACGCCCGGCTAATTTTCTGTATTTTTAGTAGAGGCAGGGTTTCACCATGTTAGCCAGGGTGGTCTTGATCTCCTGACCTCATGATATGCCCACCTCAGCCTCCCAAAGTGCTGGGATTACAGGTGTGAGCCACAGTGCCAGGCCCATTGTTCCCTTTTATTGAGTATAGACTGGACTCAGAATCCTCCTCAACACAGTGCCTTTGTTAGTACAACACCCACTGGGGCCCTGGTAGTTACTGGCTCCTTGTCTGGTGACTTTCTTACACAATCAAGCAGTGCCATCCACAGGTGGCAGGTCTCCCCTGTTCTGGTAGTATCATTCTGGGGCTTTTTACTGGAAACCGTCATATGGACAGATAGCTTCTAGCTATCTGTTATGTGAGTTCCCGTGTTGCAGGAATTACATAAAATCTAGGTGGCTAAAATTCTGCTTCTACTTCTGAGCCTCAGTTTGCACACATATAGAATTAGGATGGTGATCCTACCTCACAGAGTTGCTGCGATGAGGGTTAAATGACAGGAAAGGTGGAAAGTGCCTTGCACACTACCTGGCACATAATAGATGCCTACACTGTGCTAGTTTCTTGCTAAGCTCAATACCTGATACACGCATGAATTTCTTTTTCAGCTTTGGAAAATTCAACAACTCCCTATTTCATGATGAATTAAGCATCAGCTCCCCACGTCCAGTCCAGCCTTCTCTTTTACTGCTCGGCTTGGCAATGTGGTGCCAGCTACATTGAGAGATCACACTTTCCCAAAGAAACCTTGCCTATTCCCGATTCCATGCCTTAGCATTTCAGCTTTCCCTCTCTCATTCATTACCTCATTCAATGAATACCGATTGAGAAATTATTACGTGCCAGACATTGCACTAGGCAGAGAAGGTCCCTCTTCTTGTGAATACATATTCTAGATGCGGGCAGGGGAGAGAACAATAAGCAAGTAAACAAGATATTATTAGGTGGTAATGAGTAATGCAAGAGTATCTTTAGAGCCGGTTTAGATATGGTGGACAGGAAATGCCATCTGAGGAGATGACATTTTGCATTAAGATGTGGATGATGGTGAGCCAGCCTCACAAAGATCTAGGTGAAGACGGTTTCAAGCCGAGGAAACAGCAGGTGCAAAAGTGTTCAAGTGGGACTGTTCTTGGCATGTTTGGGGAACAGGACAGAAGCTGGAGTAGCTGAAAAACAGAGATCGAGGGAAGAGGAGTATGGATGGTCATGTAATCTGAGGTCAGAGGCTCTTCTTCAGAGACTGGACACAAGATGATGATGGCATGTGGAAGATGACCCAGGCACTTTGCCTTTATTCCCATCTGGCACGAACCAGGTCAAAACTTGTGTTTTACTTAGTGGTGCTTATGTGTCTTATTTTTCCTTCCTGACTGTCAACTTTCCAAGGGACAGGTCTACGACTTATTTGTCTCTTATTCTCCATGACATCTACTTGTGGACATGGGTGCTTATTACCTATGTTTGTTAGAAGGATTCATGTATATTATTCTGGGATAAAAGTAAAAGCGAAGCTTATTCAGTCTCTTGGGGGAAAGGAGGGCTCACTGATAGGTCTCTGAACTTGTTCTGGCTGCAGAGGCACCTGGCAAAAAGAGCAGGGAGACTGGGAAGAGCATAAACCACATCTGCAGGCAGAGTCCCGTGCTCTCTCTTGAGCCACGTTGTTAGGTCTGTCTGATTGCCTGATTGAACCTCTGACCTTGGCTTCTCTAGCCTGTATCTATGTATAGGGCCGAATTCTTCTGACTGCAGCTTCCTTCGCTAAACTCAACTTCTTTGCCTAAATTCATGTTAAGTGTTCATCTTCTCTGAAGGTTTACCTGATTTAGGATCTTCATCCTGCTCCTATTCAGCCTTATTTTGTCATCGTCCACATCCCAACATGCTACTGGGATGCTGTAATTACGTAAGACAGGGTTTCTTAGCCTTGGCACTATTGACACCTTGAGCTGCATAGTTCTTTGTTGTGTGGGGCTTCCCTGTGCATTGCAGGCTATTTAGCAGGACCCCTAGTCTCTATCCACTAAATGCGAATTGCAAGTCCATTCCCCAGTTTTGATAACCCCAAATGTCTCCAGATATTGCTAAATGTCTCCTGGGGACAACATCACTCCTGGTTGAGGATTATTGAAAAACAGGATCTTAGATATTGTTAGATTTATCCTCCTTCCTTCGTTTCACAGACTAGGACACTGAGGCCAAAAGTAGTGAAATGAGTTGCCCAGGGTGTTTACAGCATATTGATAGTAATGCAGGCAATAGACTTCATATCTTTAAATTCTCTGTTCACTGCTTTCCTTAGCACAGTGAAATCTCCCCAAGAGGCGGTCAAGTAAAGTGGAAATGATAAATGTAACTTTGGAGACAGACTTGGATTAGAATCTAGGCCAAGCCATTGGTTGGCTGCATGACTTTGGGTTCTGAGCTTCCATTTCCTCTTACAATGGTGATAAATCCCCATCTTGCAGGATTGTTTTGAGGACAAAAAGATGTAGTCGAAACCCTAGCTTCGTACCTGGTATGCAGTTAGTGCTAAGTAAATGCTGGTTCCCATTCCTTGGTGTGCTATAAAAATGGCAAATAACATTGAGGAAGAAGACTTAAGAGTTAGTCACCAGAGGACTCAGTGTGCCCAGGAAGATGCAGTTGATGGGCAGTGCCTTCCAGTGGACTTTGTTAAAAATGCAGGTGGTGTGATCTGGTGTCTGTAATGGAAACAGCCAAGTAGTTTTCCGGTTTGGAAAATAACTGATCGTGTTGAAGGCTGACTCATTTGACTAGGTTGTTTTTTTCTCCTTTCCTGAGGAGGGGCCTCTGTGATGATTATCTTATCTCTAATGTCTTGTGTCTCTTCTTATCCCCAGCAGAATGTTATGTCATTACAAACACGCCTAAAGGGTAAAGGAGCATGTAGAGCTCAAGTTGGGGACTCTGTCTTTTCTTCCTCTGGTATTAGATAAATATAATGACATTTTGCTCTTTAGGACTATGGAAATTTGATATCTGGGGCTATCTTGCCCAGTCTAGGCTCTTACTCACTGGGACACCTGGATAGAGGAGATACTGTTCACAGGTGTAATACTGGCCTCTGGCTTTCACAAGAAATCCAGTTCCCTTGGCCCACAGACATTCTTACAACTCAGAATGTGCCCAGAGCAACAGGAAGGAGAAACCACACTGAAAAAGTGAACTACCATCAGGTGACCTGGGCTCTGTGATTGGTCTGATCACTAACAAATATTCCTAATATAGCACTTCATAATTTTCAAAGAAGTTTTCATGAATGCTTTCTTTGATCCCCAGGATGGCTGGATTGTAGTAGTTCTCAACCTTGGCTGCACATTGTAATCACTTGGGAGTTCAAAGCAAACGATAATAATTATTATTTAAAAAAACCTACTATGCCTGTGCTTCATCTCAGACTGACTAAATCTGGAGATATGTCTTGGACATTGGTGATTTTTTAAAACTTCCCTAGTTGATGCTAATGTGCAAGCAGGGTTGAGAATCATTGCCTTTGTCCCATTTCTTTGATGAGCAAAATAAGACTGAGGGCAGTACCTTTTCTTGTCCCAGCTTGAAAGACAGAGCCAGGAGAAGCCAGGTATTGTAAACTCTAATCCACTGGCCTTCCCAACTTTTCTTCTTCTTCTTTTTTTTGTTTTTGTTTCTGTTTTGAGATAGAATCTCACTCTGTTGCCCAGGCTGGAGTGCAGCAGTGCGATCTCAGCTCACTGCAACCTCCACCTCCCGGGTTCAAGCAATTCTCCTGCCTCAGCCTCCTGAGTAGCTAGGATTACAGGCATGTGCTACCATGCCTGGGTAATTTTTGTATTTTTTCAGTAGAAACAGGATTTCACCATGTTGACCAGGCTGGTCTTGAACTCCTGGTCTTAGGCGATCTGCACGCCTTGGCCTTCCAAAGTATGGGATTACAGGCGTAAGCCACCATGCTCAGCCAAGAACCTCACTTTTTTTGGACCTTTATACCCATAGAAATTCTTTCTTAAATAGCACGTAAGCATTTGTTGCGGAACAAACTTGCTATTTTGTCTCTTATTCAAGGTAGGTTGATTTTTTGCTTTATTTCAGTGAAAGACATCCATGCCTGCTCCTGCAGGGCCTTGCTGACTTCACCTCAGTGCCCATCAGGGTGTTATTGACCAGAGGAGCTGAAGAGTAGGGATATAAAAGATTCAAGAAAAAGTCTTGGTGATCGTGACTTCCTTCCTCCCTCTTCCCCTCTCCTGGGCACACACAGGACATCAAGTTAATAGTGAACTCTAGGGATCTGGAATGGAAGCAAATCAGAGGATATGCATTTCAACATTCACACCTGTAACATCTCTCTGACAGGGGGCGCTGTTTTAAGTCCAGTGTTAACCTAATTTTACTATGGAGTTACTTTGACCACTAGTTGAACCTAAGTCCATTGCCCTTGTAATGACCAGAACTGATCCTGAACTTGCCCAAACAGAAAAAGTTATCTCCATTTTCCTCATGAAGGCTCTGGGGACCCTCTTGCAGGCTGGATCAACCATTGCTAATGGAACCTGGTTTTTAGTCCCCTCCCTTACCTGCTTGCTACTCCTGAGCCTAGATCCATTGTAAAGGTGTTATAAGTGGCACCCTTCCCTCCTCTTTTCTTTTTGCAATCCTATCTAGATTAATGATCTCTCCGTGCCCTAAGAGCATGGACTGGCTTTCCAAAAAGAGTAGCAGGTGTGGCTTTCACCATTCCATTTTCAGTTACTTTGGCATAATAGGTAGGTAGAGAACTCACTTGGTATTTCCTGGCCATAGTTCATCATGACCTGGTTAACAGTGAGGTGGGTAGTTAGGGTTGTAAAGGCTTGGATTTAGACAGACTTAGTTCAAATCCTGGTGCTGTCACTTACAGGTCTGTGAGCAAGTTATGTAATTTCTTTAAGTTTCAGATTCCTCATCTGAAAGGCCCTACTTTGAGGGCTTCTGTCATGATATAGAAGGTAGTGAAGTGTGCTTAACATAGTAAGTGCTCAATACATGGCAGCCTGTGCTATGATAGCCATTATGACCATTGTCCAAGCTATTTGACAGTAAGGCAACCGAAATCATTTTTCTCTGCAGTCAGCTGGTGTTAAATGCTTTCTCACTCAGAGGTACCCTAGATGCTGCAAGGTGTATGCAAACAATGACTGTAGCTTCACACAAACCTGCCAGTTTCTCTTCTTTCTCCCAACCCTTTTCTATTGTAGTAGTTATTGTCCATGCTACTGTTTGAGCTTCTCTGTTCATTTATTTTAGACCTCTGGTCATTGTTAATATGCAGTGTTCCTTGAAAAAGAAAATACTTGAAGCTGTTCTTAATCATTGATATCTAAGTATCAACAAATGTCAGATCCTTTACAGAAAGCCATTTTGCTTAAGGGGGAAAAAAAGCTTCTAGGCAAGAATGAAGTTTGTGGTGTCTGAGGACCAAAATTATCCTCTGGATAATCTAGACTTATAAGCATGGTCTAGATTTAGTTCTGGCTGTGACTTTGTGCACATCACAGCTATATCTCTCCAGTTTGGGGATGTCTGGGAGATGTTCCATGTGAACCATCCAGTTCCCTAGAGGTACTGTGATGGCTCCAAGTCAAGCTCTGGGTTTTATGCAATTGGAATTGTGGTTCCTAGAAGTCAAATACCACCGTTTGCCTTTTGTTGTTGCTGTGGTTATCCTATTTGGATGAATAACTCACAATGTTCTAGTTAAGCTGAAATGACTCAAGAGCTGTTTGTGAGTTAGAAACAGTGGTCACAGTTAAAAACCTACTAGTCTTAGGCTCTGCAATAAGGAAATAATCTCTAGAGCCCCGGCTTCCGAAATGGCACAAAAATGGAATGGACAAATATGAAAAGTAGATAATGGATCCACAGTGATTTAATATTTGGTGATATTTTCATTTTATGCAAATACCAAAAGAAAAAAAACCTGGCTATTTGAAAGAAAAACAGGAACCAAAAAAATATTTAGTGTTTGATCAAGCAAGAATCCTTTCACACATCTGCTAGGAGAGTTAAAACAAATATAGATGTTAAATAAAAGGCCCAGGTACCAAAGAGCAAAATTTAATGAAAGCCAGAACTGTTAAGTATGGATTCCTGTTGAGAAAAATGTCAGTCTCTTTCAGAGTTTCCCCAATATTCTATTTTTAAGAAAAGTGTAGTAAAAATACATAATACAAGTTAACTTTTTTCTTGCTTTTGTTTTCCTTTCATTTCTCCATTGATGAAAAAGCATATTTCGCCAGAGTCTTGGACCCCCTCATAGCATAGACCCTCATTTCTAGCACAAACAAGTCTCTCTTTATCCGCTCATGTTACTGGTGGGCTCAGTAGCTGGAGAGGTGTCTTACCAGGCCAAAGGCAAAAAGTCTTTGAAGCATGTTGATGTTAAAAGGTTATTTCCAACTCTTCCAAGATGCAGACACCTTAATGGTGGGTCACTTAGGATTCTGCAGTGGTAGTCTGAAGGCTGAGAAAAATCTTGTGCAAGGGTAGGGGCTGAGGGACATCAGATGGCAGTAGTGAAAAGCAATCATCCATCTTGAGGGTCTGGTTTCATGAACCATGCCCACATTGACACGCGAGAGACTGAACAACAACACTTGAGTCGAAAAAGGGAAGAGTTTGATTTTGGAAGGATTCTTTGCTATGGCTGATGACAGGAGAGTGGAGAGATATAGAGATGTTGTGGGTCCACCAAGAGAATCCACCGAAAAGCCAGTCAAGCTGCACCTACCCCTAGATAGGCTCCAAAACCTTTAGCATGTCAATTGCTAATGATAACCCCTAGCAGAGAAAATTGGATAGAAGTAGGGGGTAAGGGAACAAGCCAGAGCACGGTTATCAGTAAAAGCTAATGACACATGGCACGCACTGAATCATGCACCTAGGAGAGTGACTGCTGGAGAGCTGGAAGCCAGTTGCACCAAGAATGAGAGTTGGGATCTCCAAGAAAGCTATGTATCAGGGATTCTCACTTCCAACCAAAGTTGCACTCACCCTGGGCTTCTCTCTATAAACCCTGCCACTTCACCAATCTTGCTTTAGTTCAGCTTTGTAGCCCCAATCATAGGTATATTGCAATACAACGTTCTCATGCTGTCTTAGCTGGGGGAAGGTCAGCCTCCTTGGGTGAGAACCTGGGATCGAAGGTCTTAAGGTGCCCTAAATGTCATTATCAACTTAATCCATCTCCCTATACGTCTTCAATTATTTCCTGGGGTATCTCACTTTCTAAAGATGATAGAGCATTATCTGGCCACATGCTAAAACAACACTTTATATTAACATAAAAACCCAAGTTCTTTGCATGAGCATAAACTTCATATGTATTTTCTCAAACCTAGGATAGGGCACACCATGGAAAGCTCTATTTTGTATGAACTTTTGATGAGGCTTCCTCTTCCAAAATTATTCTGTCACCTTTCTTTCACACTTAGCTTGCATAGCATTGCTCCCCATGTCAGAGGCTCCATAGAAGATGAGAATCTACCCCACAATGGGTTCCTGCTTAGATACCAGGCAAAGAAAAAGTGAGAATCATGGGCAATATCTCCCTGGCTGTTATCTCTTCCCAAAATTCTGCTTGGTTTAGGAGGCCAAGTGCCTTCAGCTACCAGACTGCCGTTGAGCCTGAGCACACCAGAAGGACATACTTCTCAGGGCCGAGGTTGACTCTGAAGAAATATACCATACCACCTATGGCCTGTGAAATGGCTCTTCCACATTAAAGGAACTGTTTTTCTGATCAGCAGTAACTTGAGGAGTCCTTCTCTGACTGCACATCTGCCCCTGCCCTCTCCACCACCCTCATCCTGAGTTGCTTTTCACCTGTGTTCTCCACTAAATCAGTGCTTAAGCAGTGCCCCACTTGGGGAAGGCAGCCCACTTCTCCAACAATGTCTGTCCCCATCAAAGGCTTGGGGCCAAGGAGTGGAGGGTAACATGGAAAGCCCCCATGGAGAATTAGTTTGAAGGTTGCTTTTTTCCCTCTTGCTTGTAAAGTGGAACAAATATTGAATCTCCAATCTGAAAACTGAAGAGGGATGGGTAAGGAGTTGGGGATAAGAAGAAAGGAGAAGGAAAGGGCCTAACAGAACCTGCAAACCATGGATATTAGTAAGAAAAAAAATTGCACACACTAAGACACACTAACAACTGAATTAAAATAAAACAGTGCAGTTTCCTCATTAGTGTTCCAGTGACTCTACTGTCAGAGACACAGGATTCATTAGACAGGGTTACTCTCCCCTTATTGCAGTACAGTGTTATTTTTTCATCCTCACTTAGCAAACAGAAAAGGGTGAAAGAACATCAAAAAAGGAAAAGGGACAGAAAAATGGTTTTTCAATTCTTCAGGAAAACCTGTTGAATCATCCTTCTTGTGGTCGCAGTGGTTGGTGGTGGTTGCGTTTCATTTTGTTGTTGTTTTTGGCACTGAAGGGTTTGGGATGGGGCTGGGGAGCCCGAGCCTGCTCCCCAAGGGGTCTCCATCTGCTGCAGTTACAATCCTGTGGCTCCCAAGGGCATCCCTGAACTGTGGCTCATGCAAGGAATCGATTGCATGGACTTGGGGAAGTCATGGCTGACCACCCGACCATTCTCTCCACTGCCGCCGCTGCTGGCTCCTGCCCCACTGTTGCGGGGGAGGGTCGATGTCCGTATGGCTTCATTGATGGATTGCTGTGGGATCAAACAAAAACCCTTTTCAGGAGGACCGGGGGTTCTTCCCCGGGTCCTTGGCAATGACAGGTAATGGGAATGAATCAAGACTGGACTTCAAATATAATTCCAACTCTGCTTCCCCATCCACCCCGTCTTCTATTCTACAATGCTAATTCTGACTTCCCAGGAATTCAGAAAACTATCACTTGGCTCTGGACATATCTGATCCCCTCTCTTAGCCTCAAGTTGAATGTTCAGTGAGGTGTGTTAGATTGGGTGAGACAGAAGGTCCTTTGTTATTCTTACATTCTGTGATTTCTAAAGGTGGAATATTTCCTTGATATTATTGATTAATGTGTGACGTAGCAACACAACTAAGTGGAAAACCTTCTGGAAATGGGGTTTGGAAACTTGGATTCTAGTTCTGGTTATGACATCAACTAGTCATGTGACTGTACATATCTCCTTAGTATTCTAGAATTTTTAAACCTCCATGTCTATACCATATGATTATCTATGCACCTACACACCATTCAAGAATGGTGCTACCACTTGAAAAATGCTTTGAAATGTTAAAATAAATTGAGAGTGTGATATTGTTGGGTTAAAATGGAAAACTACCTCTGATTTACTTCAGAAAAAATTCTAGCCTACCTCTATAGCAGCATGTGTTAAGGGAATGTAGGACTCGTTTGAATAATACAATATGCAAAATGTAATTGGAAAGGAACATGTGCTAAAGAAAATGAGAATGCATTCCAAAGATTATCATCTGTGCATCAACTGCTTCCCATCAGCATGTAGACCCTGTACTTCCAGACTGATATATCAGATCAGTGCCACTAAGCTTGTGACTTCTAGAATGTCAGAATTCTAGGTCTGAAAAGGACTCCAAGGATCACTCCGGAATCAGATGAGTTAAGTGGGATATTCAAGACCACAAAGTAGGTCTAGAACCATATCCTCTTAGACAAGAGGAAGTGTTCTGTTCAGAGTTCCTTTGGAGAAAGACCACTGATGGTAGGAAATCCAGACCCTTATCTTTTACTGTCCATCTCAAACTTTCCATTAATAAACAATCACAGAATTTTTGAGGTGGGGTTTGGTTTCTTGATGGGAATCAGTATAAAGGAGAATTGTCAGTGGGACCAATCCTACCTCTTCTTCAGGGCACATTCTGTTCTCACTGTCTTCTTGAAGCCTTCCTAGACTACATCAACCTGCTGTAAGTGCTGGCCTCTCTCATCTTGTACTCATGCTGTATACATTCTTTTGTAATGGTTTTGCCTCCAGTGTATAAGTTTTGTCTTCCATAAGAGAGCTTTCTGGAGGAGGGCAAGGGCCATGTCTTCTCAATCCTCAGCTATCCCACAGAGTATCCAGTAAGCAATTAGATGCATAATAGATGCTTTTGAATTTGTCTAAGAAACACCAACCACCTAGGATCCATCTCAAAAAGTCTATGACTTTCTCTCTTACATATTGGCATGATTCTAGTGACCAGAGAAATCAGTCAACCTTCTGTGGCCAGACAGAGATAAACAGGGAAGTTTTGACCCATTTTTTTTCCCCCTGCTATCCTTGTATTACTGGCATTTCTGACAATGTTTTAAAATGTTCTTTTTAAAATCCATGATTCAGACAGATTTGCCCCATATGATGCACCACCCACACTGGTTCTGTCTCCTCCTCAAACCCATGACTTGATTTATTTACATTCTCCCTTGGCTGTCTTCCATTGAAGAGAAAGTGTGACCTGGATTGCATTCTTCTAAGTCAAAGGCCAAATAAATACTACCTTGAAGCTACACCAGGGAAATGTAAAATGAAAATATGATACATTAACAGTTACTTATCCTCATCTAAAACATATTGAAGAGAAAATAACATTTTATTTTTATCTGTGGGAAATATGGAAACTTCTATAGATTAGCTTGGAATGTCTATCATTCATGTTTTTCCTCTGCCACACTCCTTTAATTAAGGAAAAAAACCCACTAAAGTTTATATAGATCACCTTGGTCTTTGTTCCTCGTAAGGCTCACATGTTTTCATAATATTCCATTGAAGTTGTTGGTACTTCATGAATTTGTCTTAAAAGACAAGATGGATAACCTAGTCAACATTGGTGTTTGCTGAAGTCTGAGACAATTTAGCCAGGCATGTAACTAAAAATCTTGAAGGTCACATCATTAGAGTTGGTATTCAAGGAAGCTGAGTACTTCTCAAAAGTCAGTGACTCCATACCCTTGTCATGGGTGGTTACTGCGTTCTTACTGGCTTCTTTTTGAATACATTTATAAAAGTCAGGAGAAATGATAAATGGAGTTCAAACTTTGCAGTGGAAAGCAATGCTTAATGTCAACTACATCACTAGTTCTGAAACTTGGTTGCACATTGGAACCATCCAGGGAGTTTTGGAGAAAAAACCCTGACCCCTGAATCTTACACTAGAGATGCTGGTGTGGTGTATGGCCTGGACATCTGGAGTTTTAAAAGCTCCCCAGGTCATTCTAAAATGCAAGCGAAGTTGAACCATATGATCTAATTTGTCCCTTTTACTTTACAGAGAACCTGATGACAATGACTGACTTGTTTAAGGTAACAGTTATATGTGACCTAGTGATAAGGTGAATGACCTTCTAAATATGATTCTTCCTGCTCCCCCCCTGCCCCCCTGTCAGGGCTAAGCTGTCATAAACTGCTGTCATTTCTCCCCTAGCCTTTGGGAATGTGGTTTTCCCTTATCCCTCCTTGACATGCCAGCCATTCTTAAAGAAAGTTCATCCTTGAGGGTGGTGGTGGTGTTTTTGGAACTGATATTCAGAGACAAAGGGATGAGTAAAAAATCCAACTTAAAGACCCCTAAATTGACCCTTTGGAACCTCATTTCCCTAACAGTGATTGCATCCTAACTTCTCAGCTACTTGCTTTTCTTTTTTTCTTTTCTTTTTTTTTTTTTTTTGGGACAGAGTCTCGCTCTGTCGCCCAGGCTGGTGTGCAGTGGCCGGATCTCAGCTCACTGCAAGCTCCGCCTCCAGGGTTTACGCCGTTCTCCTGCCTCAGCCTCCCAAGTAGCTGGGACTACAAGTGCCCGCCACCTTGCCCGGCTAGTTTTTTTTTTTTTTTTTTTTTTTTTTTTTTGTATTTTTTAGTAGAGACAGGGTTTCACCGTGTTAGCCAGGATGGTCTCAATCTTCTGACCTCTTGATCCGCCCGTCTCGGCCTCCCAAAGTGCTGGGATTACAGGCTTGAGCCACCGCACCCGGCCCCAACTACTTGCTTTTCTAAGAAGAGTGTGCTCAGCCTCTGCACATCATAGAATATCCTAATCAAAGCTTAAACTTCAGTGATGTCCTTGCTCAGGCATACCTGCAAAGCACCAGTGATCACCTGCTGTGAAGGACGCGCCCCTTGAGTTATCAAGTCTCTCAGCTGTTCATTAATTCCAGGAAAATGTGCAAGCCCTCAATTGCTGTAGCTTAAACATGCCCCATGTTAGCACAGCCATATATAATCTTGAAAGGTCAGCATCTCTCATGGGGGTGAGAGAGGCTGGGGATTATTTTCCTTTGGGAGTGAGGTGGTGAATAATACTTTGCTGCCTTTAATATCAGCTAAGGATTCAGGTGCCAGTCTGTTGGCCCAGGCAGAGAGGAGGGGCAGAGGACCTGAGATTTTATTCAATTTGCAATGTGTCTTAGGTTATGTATTTTCTGCTACTACATGACAATTTAAATTAGACCGAAATACTGTGAGCTGCCTGAAGTCCCTCTCTGACTCTCCTACTCTCACATACTACCCTTTTCCCTTAGTCTTTCTGTGTTCCAGTCTCCTTGGCCTTCCTCCCCTTTCTGGGCAAGAGTTCACGTCTTTGGGCCTCTGACACTTGTATATCACTGGTAATTCTTTTTTCCCGGTTAATTCTTTTCATGCTTTGAGTCTGTTAAATATCACTTTCTCAGGGAAGCTGTTCTGACTGCCCCATTCTTTTATCAGGACTGGCCTCTGCTCTATACTTGACAACACTGGGCATTTTTTTTTCACTAACACTCATTGAACATGTAAGTGTTTGCTTATGTTCTGTCTTCCCTATCAAACTCTCAGCTTCTTGAGAAAAGAAGCTGTGTCTGTTTTGTTCTTGACTGTATCGCCAGTGCCGAGTCTTGCCCAGCATGCGGTGGTGCTCAGTATGTCTTTGTGGAAGGAATACCTGTAGGGTGCCTTCCCACTATCTCTGTGACACTTGTCCTGCTCATCACGTGTCAAAGGGGAAAGAGACTCATCAACACCCAGCAAGGGTTTAAATACTACAGTCAGTCAGATGAGGGGAACTGAATGGTAGAGCTACATTTTATTTGTCTTTGTGAGCAGCACTGTGGCTGGGACTGGAAGAACACAGAATAGGTGCTCAAAAATGATCTGCTGCCATGTGGTTGAAGCAGGACAGAGAGATTTAGGAAAAGTGGCTTGGCTGGTACCAAAAGCCTGGGCTTTGTGGAGACCATGTTGGAGGTCTAACTCCTGGTTTTTCAGTTCCTTGCTTGTGTGACCTAGCCAGGAAAAGTTACTTACTTTCTTTGAAACTTTATTTCATCTGTAGGATTGTAAGAACAACCTATTACATAGTTAATGAAAATGTGTAGAAATCACTTTGAACATAAAAGTTACCGAAAAATCATCTTTCCTTCTTCTCTTCCTTTCGTCTCTCTCTCTCTCCCGCCCTTCTTTCTCCTTTCTGCCCCCCTTCTTTCTCCTTTCTGCCCCCCTTCCTCTTGTTCTTTCATCCACGAAGAGTGAGGAAGATGTTTTTAAGCACGGTTGAGACACATGAGAGGATGGCCCTGAACGAGTTTAGGGACTTAAGGCCTTAAGAGTAGGTCAAGGGCGGGGCTTGGTGGCTCACACTTGTGGTCCCAACACTTTGGGAAGTCAAGGTGGTGGATCACAAGGTCAGGAGATTAAGACCATCATGGCTAACATGGTGAAACCCCTTCTCTAGTAAAAATACAAAAAATTAGCCAGGTGTGGTAGCACACACCTGTAATCCCAGCTACTGGGGAGGCTGAGCTAGGAGAAGCACTTGAACTCGGGAGGTGGAGGTTGCAGTGAGCCGAGATCGCACCACTGAACTCCAGCCTGGACAACAGAGTGAGACTCTGTCTCAAAAAAAAAAAAAAAAAAAAAAAAAAAAAAATACTGTGATAATGGAAATAAATGAGAGGGAAAGCTCTCATCAAATGCCCTTGGCATCATCAATTTGGGTCTCTCTGTAAGGTTGGGGACTCTACTTCTGAAAAAAACTAATTGCTTTTGGAGAAGGCTAAACACAGAATAATAACGAGAACTGCAAAACCGAAAAGTCTGAGAGGCAAGTTGAATGCATTTGTCTTATCTCTTTGGATAAGAGAGGAGTTGATGGAGCGTCAACAATTAAGGGCTGGGTTGATTAATAAAGAAAGTATCTTTTCTGCAGTTGGAAGATGGAAAATTCTATTAGGAGCCTCAGTGAGTTGGGTAAAAGTCGCGCCAATCAATGGAATTAATTCTAGAAGATTGTGGCAGAAGACATTGTATTAATGATTCCAAGAGACCCTGATGTTGGCTTCTGAAAAATTTAACATCTTCATTGTAAAGGGAAGGGTGAGAATGTCCCCAAGAAGCTATGCCATGACTCAGTGGCCTCTTTGAAAGATTCTCATTTTAATCTAAATAGTGTGACTTCAGTGAAGGTCAACATGGTCCCTGTTTTAAGAGGATCCCAGGCATTAGCCACTCTGGTACCACCACCTGCCACTGGTTATGATTATTGGGATTCATTGTAGTCCAGAGAAAGGGCTGGATATCCAGGAGCTTTCCTGCTTGGTGGATGACTGGTCTCATCACAGTTCATGAGCACAAACATGGGGCCAAAACTGACCGTTGGATGAAATTGTTTGTAATTCCTAGACTGGGTAGTTTTGATGGCAATACTTGCTTTAACTAAGAGCAGCTCCCTCCCATGCCCTGCTTCATCCTCTAAGATATTTTCTCCTTTGGATACAATTATGCATTAATTTTACTAATACTTACCCTCAGTGTGTGGGATGTCCAGAAAAATCAGACACAACTCCTTACCTTAAGGAACTCACAATCTATGTAGCTTAAGAACCCTAGCTCATGTAAACAGGGACAACAAAAGGAAAGTTTTAAGGAGGATGTATCTGGCCACTGGCAACAACTATTATTTGTAATACTAGTTATCATTGTCATTATTATTTACTGAGGGCTTACTGTGGCCCAGGAATTTTGTCAAGCTCTTTATATCCATTATTTTATACAATCCTTATAACAATTTTATGAGGTATGTAGTACCACTGCCTCCATTTTATAGAAAATGAGGATCAGAGGCCGGGTGCAGTGGTTCACACTTGTAATCCCAGCACTTTGGGAGACCAAGGTGGGTGGATTATCTGAGGTCAGGAGTTTGAGACCAGCCTGGCTAACATGGTGAAACCCCGTCTCTACTAAAAATACAAAAATTCGCCGGGCATGGTGGCACATGCCTGTAATCCCAGCTACTCAGGAGGTTGAGGCAGGAGAATTGCTTGAGCCTGGGAGGTGGAGGTTGCAGTGAGCCAAGATCATGCCACTACACTCCAGCCTGGCCAACAGAGTGAGACTCTGTCTCAAAAAAAAAAAAAAAAAAAAAAAAGAAAGAAAGAAAGAAAGAAAGAAAGAAAACGAGGATCAGAGAGTTATTAAAATCTGTCTAAGATGACACAGTTAACAAATGGAGCAGACAGAATTTATGCCCAGACATTCATTCTCCAGAGCTTCTACTCTAGATGATGATGCTGTACTGTGTCTTAGACAAGCAGTGAGAAAAAAGGAACTCCTATAATCTGTACTGGGCCAACTCTGGGCCTCTGGTTTGAGTCATGATCTATAGTGAAGGTTTTGAGGGGTGGTACAGGTTGTAGTTCCCCTAGTTCTTGTCCTGTTCCCCTTTTTTGCCCCTGGAGTAACCTTTCCTCATTTTGGAGGGTAAGGTAGGAGAGTCTTTAGTCCTATGTTTTGAATGGAATGGTCAAAGAGCTTTGAGTAGGTTCTAGGAGTTCTTGTTTGTTCAGCCAAGCTCCTTGGAGGCCTACATTGGGTTTAGAGTCTGGAGCCCATGCCTTTGTAGTTCTTGTCATTTGAGAGGACCTGAGAGGGACCTGGAGATGGATGAGCTGGTCAAGAGAAGGATTGGGGTGTTCCTAGGTCCCTGGTGAAATGTCATTGAACTTCCATTCCTTAATTGTTCCTTGTTGTGTCTTGGGGAAGTTGCCTTTTAAATGGGCTCTATGAAACAGAAGACAGGGTGAGGGATCGACCCATAAAAAGGCACATGAGTGGGAACATGAGGTGGGGGCGAAGGTATGGAGTATGTAAGGAGAGCAGATTGCTAGGATGTGAGTGGGGTAGGTAGGCTGACAGGGAAATGCTGAATACCAGGACAGAAGGCCCCTAGCTCCTCATGCACAGAACTAAATACAGAATTCCTAAACAGAAGGAGCAAATGCCCAGAAATGTCTTCTCCAAGGGTGACCCCAGAGGTATGTGTAGGATTGAGGGTCCCAGGCAGGGAGACGCTGGGCAGGAGGCTATGTTTGGATCCAAGAAGGGGCTTACTGAGCTTGGGGCCAAATGTCTGTTGAAAAGTGGGCTTCTTAGGGTACATTCTCATAAAGCAAATTCTACCAAGGGATCTTGTTAGTCTTGTCAAATCAAGATAACAATATAGGTCAACATATTACCATGGGTACATTGCCCAGAGGGACTGCACTTCTCTTCTCTTCTCTATCTAGATCCCACCTGTCCTTCTTAATTTTGGCATCTTCCTGGAAGCCTTCTTCAATCTTTCTTCTCTAAATTCCTATAGGCCTTCCTATCTATGCCACAGGTTGCCTCACTGAGTAATTATATTGTGCCCATTCTTTGTGGAAGGTGAAAGGTGCTGAAGATCATAGAATGCACCTCCCTCCTTTCTGAGTCCTCATGATGCCTTGCTCATGGTATTGTTCACATGATTAACTTCCATAAATAATTTCTTACTGAAGCTAAATGTTGAGGGGCCTTGAAGATCATTTAATCCAAACTCCTTTTTGATGCTTGAATCCATATCCTTGTCAAGAGTTATTCATCCTCTACTTGTATACCTTCAGTGATGTTGAAACTTGCTACTTTTTGGGATAGTCTAGCCTTTCTTTAGACAGCTCTTTTAGAAGAGTAAATTCAGTGTATCATGTTAACATTTATCCTCTATCACCTTTAGTCATCTGTTCTTGTTGTATACTTTGGGACTCCATAGAACTAGCCTGTTTTCTTTTTCCACTTGGAAAGTATTGGTATTTTACAGACTACTCTTAAATCCTCCACAATTCTCTTCTCCAGTTCCCTTTAGCTACATTTGATGTGGTTTGGGGTCATCTCACTAATCTGCTTACTTTTCTCTGCACATGGTCCTCTTTGTCAACGTCTATCTCTTAGAGTGGAGCCTAAGAAAAGACTCAATTCACCAGGGTATGGCAAGGTCAGCACAGAGTAGAGGGTAGACATCCTTTCCTCTCTTTTGCAGCCACACTTCTGTTGCAACTTCAGAGAGAATGAGCCTTGGTAGCCATCACTCTTGCCTCTCGCTGTGCTGCCTGTCCATGTAAACTGCTAACTTTCAATCTCACTGACCCCTCTCTGGCAAATGCAGTTGTTTTCTTGGGCCTTGTGTCTGGCCCGACACACCCCATCTTCCTTCCTTTCTCACGGCTGCCTTTGTCCCTGTCACCTTCCTCCTAACAGCTTCCTGCTTTTTGTCTTGTGCTGACCTCAACCACCTGTCATTCCCCACCCTTTCTAGCAAAGGGACTCCCAGAAAACCCAGCTGCATCACAGAACAGGTTAGGAAAAAGGCCCGGGAAGACGATGCCACCTTCATCCGCTTGGATTCACTACGGGATTTGTAGCAGAACTCGATTAAGGCAACCAGCATGGCTAGTCCAAGTCCTCCGATCAGGATGTAGAACACGCCCGCCACATTGCTGAGACTCAGAGCGCTTGTCTTGTCCTAAGAAGAGGAGGAGGGAAAGGAAGGGGAGGGGGAAGAATAAAGTGAGTCAAGAGACTAAAGACCATCCAAGCAGCAGCATATTTACACACATACACTCAACCCCACACCCTCTTTAACATTTGCAATGGCTGAATAGGCTATTTATTCATTGACCAAATGTTAAACATTCCCCAGGAAAAAAGTGTGTGTCTATGTGTATTTATAAATTTTCCAAGCCTGCCTGATTATGTTGAATTTGTAATTACAATTCCCCACTCCTCAATGCCTTTTCTAGGGTGAGAGACATCACAAGAAATTTAAGGCAGCTTCTACCAAAATTTGCACCTTTGAGCTTACCCCATTCTTTCAGAAAACCATGTCCCTTCCTTTTCAGCTTGATTCCTGCCTCCCCCCACCGCATTTTCTCTGTTGCTTGGTAACGCATTGGCCTCGCTCATTGTTTATGTCTCTGAGCATTTTTCTGAGAGTTGGTACTTACAATGAACTTTCCCCTAGATGTGCATTCGATTTCAATTTAATAAGACAGTTATTGTATGTATAATAAAGACCAACTGATATATATGTTAACTTACTGCTGTGAGTGCCAATTTAGGGGGAAGAAAAACTAGGGGGCTTAGAATAGTAAAAAGGCACTGAGAGAAAAATGGCTCTATTAAATCTTAATAATTATGCTTAATTGACACCATTTTTCCTGTTGGAGGTGCTTGCTAAAAACACTGGAGGCAGACCCAGGTGGCTGAATTTAGAAATCTCTGTTGCCTGCGATAAAAGATCTTACACTGGTTTGGGAAGAGCAGGGTCATGAAAAGGGTGCTTCATTCCTAGGAGTCTGAAGACAAGTACTCATGTCTAGTAGGAGGTGGCCAGAGCTCACCCTGTGGAGCCGGAAGAAGGCCACTGGTCTGCTGAGATCATCCCTGAGTTCTGTCACCTCCAGTGGGGTTCAAAAGTGAAAGTCTGAGGGACAACACTTTCCCAAGTGGTGAGAACAATCAAACACAGCTGACAGTCATGGTGAGAGGTAATGACGCAGGAAGCGGGGCGAGTTGCTCAGTCAAACTCTTGACACAGGCAGAGGAACATTTTTAACTATTAGAATACTCATTCCTAGATGTCATGGCAGCTCTAAGACCTTTGTTTATATTGTTTGTTCATGTACAATAAATGTCTCATTGAATTAAAATGAAATGCATGCCTCAGTTGGCACAGGTACACACCATCGTTGACTAGTTGGTGGCACTGGATAGGATATGGCCTTTATACCTCTCCATGTGTTCCTTTTCAGGTGGGAATGTAGGTGTGCCATGCAAGGGGTGGCCTGTGTTGCCCTAGAGACTTCGACTGACATTTACCTGTTAGAATCTGGGCATATGGAAAGGAATCGCTTATTGACTGATAAGTCAGTGACCTCTGCCTTGGTTCTAGCTGGTGCATTGTACAGGATTCAGCAGGACTGAGCTTGGGGACTGTAGCTGGCAAACAGCAGCATCCCTTCCCTTCCAGTAGCAGCTTTGGCCAGCAGAGCTGTAGGATTATCTAAAGCATGCCCCCTTGGTGGCTTCCTGTATCGCTAAAGCAGATGGCTCTTGAATATAGGTTACACTTGGCAAGGCATAGCCTGGCTTTGGAAGCAGTAGAAATGATTATTCAAAGGACTCAAAGGGGCAAAATTTCTCCTGCTCTGCTGTAATGACCTGACAAGGGTAATATGCAAAAAATGAGTTCAGTGCTTGGTTCAAGAGTTGGCTGAACAAGTAAATTCCCACTTCACATGATTTTTAGAACACTCAAAATGTCTCCCTGTTTGCTGTTCAGAAGTCATGTATTTCTTCCTCTGGAGAGTAACGCTTTAGAGTCCTTGGGGGATTACAGTTCACAGAAGTTCCTATAAAACTCTTCTGTTTAAACAGGGGTAAGGGTAGGGTTAGGAGGCGTGTATTATCCCCTCAAACCTTAGTAAAGAGTGGTGGACAGTGGAGCTCAGAAGGAGTAGGTACAGGGACAGGCCTGAGGGCAGGTGGAAAACAAGAAAGCTGGAGGCTACTGACTTCATGAGCTGATCAGTGTTTCCATACCCAAAGCACACCTTGCCCCTTTGGTCACCAAGCTGTTTTCTTCTTGAGGTTTACCTTGGTTGTGGATGGCCTCCAAGGACAAGGGAGTGATGGGCATCTTTTTCTGTTACTATCTTCAAAAGACCCTAAGAGGGTATCTGCCTCCCTGACTAACAAGGAGGAGCATTCACTTCCAGTATATCTAGGAAGGAAGTGGGGTGAGATCTTCATACGGATGTGGTGTGGAAAGGCATGTTCTATATAAGCAAAGAAGGAGGGTCTAATGACTGACTATGTCTGGAGGTGAAGAGCATCCTTTATTTTAGAAGAAGGTCTCTGGCCCAGGGAGATGGCAATGTGTGTGATGGGGGATACATCCTTTACAAAGAGGACAGCTAGATGGTATAGGAACTGCCACCTTTTGGAGGATGCACAATGGCATTTATCACTATTTATGCTGACACAGCTCTGTAGTAGAGGAATCAGGAAAGACCTCTGGAATCAAGGGAGAACCTGGACCCAATTGCCACCAATATCACAGGTTAACACAACCACCTAAATTCAGATTTATTTAATAGGATGTGGGATGAAGGACTGGTGTTGGTGTACTCTTAGTCCACATAGTTGAGGAGTTTCCACTTACACAAGATGTTCTGATTCCCCTTAAGCTTGTCATTAGCTTTTTGATAAGATCTTTCTAAGGAGGCCTGAGGCCATGGTCTTCTGTTTAGTTGCCTTTACTGACTTTCTTTGTCTCACGGTGTGGGAATAAAATGGGACGTCCTGGGGCAGGGACAAAAATCCCTTTTATTTGAGGACCACAGCTCTGGTTCCTCTGGTCCACAGCATCCATAAAAGAGGCAGCTTCCTCATGGATCTGTGTACAAACACCTACTCACATTTCACAGCAACACACTTCCTAGCTGTGATCAGGGACAGGGGAGAGATGGAGTTTAAGTCTTCTGAGCACCTCTCAGAGCACCCCGTTCTTCTATTCCATAGCAGCTGCACACCCCAAAAGCTAGGCAGCTTGTCAGTGGGGGTGGAAAAGTCACAACTCATCTCCCGCCAGGAGTGGGGAAAGAGAGTGACAGTACCAAGAAGAGTGACAGGTGAAAAGAAAAATAAAACTCTTGTCTTGCAGAATGGCTGGGCTTGTTGCTATGGTGATGAATGGTGACGAGTGGTGATGAGACCCCCCCCACTCATCTGTTCTCCTTAACCTGTTGTCTTGATTTGCTGTCTCCCTCGTACGGAAAGGAGATTTCACCCCCATATTTCTCCTTGTTCTTCCTACATATTGGGGGACTGTCTCAGTCTCCTTCTGTGCTTCTGAGTCAACGTCCCTTCCAAGAATGTAGGACTGATTCATGACGAGGTCTGAGCTAGGCCTAAGGCAGAGAGACTCGAAGCTTTCTTTATGGACTAAGCAGAAAGCTCTAGGGAGAAGCCAAGGCTTTTGGTTGTCAGAGCAGTCCCTTCCACTGAGACTGGTGCTGCCTGCCATCAAGACCTGCTAACTCTGGACCAAGCTTCAGTTTATCCAAATGCTTCCATTCCTTCTTATCCTCTTGGAGAAAGTTTAAACTCATACAAAGCAAAAGCACAGTTTTCTTCTCTCTATGTCCTACTGAAATTCCATACAATTTTCTGTTATGCTTACATCTGGATTTTTAGAGGCAGCCTACGTGCCCTCCACATGCTGAATCTGTAATCTGACTTAGCCTTTTGGGGCCACAAAGAAAGGTCTACCCATTAGCCTTTCTGCTACAGTAGGCTTTCTCTTGGACTTTTTCAAAACTTGTATTTTTGGCTTAAGGACCATTTCCCTGAGCATTTGACTATTTCCTGGGAGTGAAGGCTGAGTGGTTGGCTAGGCTCACTCATTAGCTAAGACCAAAGTGAGAAAATTATGAGGAGGTGGATTTGGTTCAACCAAAGGAGGAGCTTTTAAATAAACAGAGCTGTCCAAAGGTGGAATGCACTGCCATAGGAAGTGGTGAGTTCCTCAAACATGAACACATTCAGGAAGATGACGACGAGGTCATCTAAGGAATTCAAGCACTGAACACAGAACTGGACCAAATGACCTTTGACACTTGTCCCCACTCCCAAAACATTTGAGGCACCTAAGGAGTTTCTAGAGGGTCTGGGATCATGCCTTTTAAAAATTCTCCCTAGAGACTAATACCTTTAGGGAATGCAAAAAAGGAGCTCATGTTAATTGGTAACGTCTGCTGTTCCATTTCCAATCTAGGCCAGTTCCCTAGCCTGCATATTTTCCCCAAGAGCAACACAGGATGGGAATTGGCCCATTGTTCTAATAATTGGCAAGGCAAATACTCTGAAAGTGATGGTTGTGGGGGTGGCTCTTCTCAGCAGTGTGTGCTCAGGGACCGGCTGCTGTACAATGCACCGCAGAACATCCTGACTCAAAACAAAATTGCATTAAGGAGATGACGTGGCTTGTGGAGGGGAACCCAAGGACTGGCTGAGGCTGAGGCCTCTTCAAAAGGGGGAGATATTTTTCATAACAGAAGCATCAGTCTGAGGGTAACATGGGTGTGCCCACAGAAAACCTTCACTCTGAGTTGAATATGTGCTTGGACTACGCATTGGTGAGTAGGGGTCTTGTATGTTGGGAAATTGTCCCCAGAGGTGTTTCTGGCTCAAGGCCCAGAAGACAGTTTTAAAAGAAACACTTTTGTTTTTGTCTAGTCCCTTTCTCTAGGGCAGTGATGGGAAATTTAAGGCTTTGGGACTTTGGACAGGATCCAGGGTGTTCTGACATTCAATCTCTGATATGGATAACTGCTGTATGTTGGACGTATTATCTTGGACCACACATAACTCCCAGAAGATTCACATAGAAGTCACGGGTTCTCTCCAGGCTGTTGCCTACTGTGCCTCGTAGAAATCGGGAACCCTGACCCTGAGCAGGAATATAGCTGGAGCCCAAAGTCTCTATGGCATGGGGGCAATGGAATGACTTCTGCATCTCTTGGTCTCAATGTCACATCCCTCTGACATTGCCCTCCTGGGGTGTCTTTAGTGCAGGAACATTCAGTGGGAAGGGGAGGGAGCAAGTGGAGTAGAGCATCATTGTGTGAATTCCCAGATCCTTCCAGGTGGCCAATGCCCTTTACCTGTGAGAAGGGCAGGGATGGGGCTTGTCCACAGTGTGTTTTCAGTCCTTTTGCCTTACAGGCCTTGCTGACAGTAGGGGCAAGAAAGTGAGTACATCCAGAATGGATGGACTTACCGTGCTGATGGTGAAACATTGTGGCATTATATTATAAAACAAGGCAGGGTGGGGGTGGGGGCAGGAAATCTAAGCTGAATTCATGCCCAGCTTTGTCACTGAGTC